>NC_083279.1:69929272-70261215 GCF_963506605.1 Zootoca vivipara | reverse complement strand
ATTTTTGTAACAAGTTTAATGTTGCAATGTCTGTTTTCACTTCAAATATATTTCATGGCTATTCATATTGTTTTTAAAACCTTACATGATACAAATAAGGCAGGTCCCTTCACTGTACTCTTCTTGTATTCATTTTTGTTTAGACAAGCCTACCCAGATATCACTTGCTTTAATTTTTTAAAAATGTTTAAAATTGTTGCATTGAACTGTTTTTACCAATAATTTTAGAGTTTTAATGTGGACTGACAGTTTGAACCGGAGAAACAGGAGGCTCTTGAAATGTAATGCTTTGAACCCCTTTTATCAAAGGCTTGGGTTGTGTATATGTGTAAATAAACCATATATTTACATAAGCCATAAACCATAAACCATATATTCTAAAGACCCCATAGTTTCTGTTGTGCCTCATTGTCCTAAAGGAAACACAGACCCTGGGGTAAGCGCCTGGAACCCCTGGAATCTTGCACTGCTGTGGAGATTGGGGTGATATGTAAAAAAATACTTTCCTACAATGAATTCCTCAGTTGTATATTGAACAGGGATTTAGCTCAAATATATTAGTGGAGTAAGATAAAACAAGGATGGAGTTTTCTTGAATGAAATGATTTTCAGTGACTGAAAAATAACCCTCAGAACTAAAAGGACAAGGTGTGGGGATAAACTTTAAAGCTTTTAAAAAGTCATTTGTCTTGTGTTGTCTCAGAACAATTCTGAAGCATTTTATAACAGCCTCCAGAGAAGCATTTATGCTGCTATGTTGCAATGTCAGTTAGGAGTCAGTACCTTTCTTCTTCTCTTTGGCTTTGCTTCACTTTCGTTTTTATCTGCAGAGTCCTCTTTTTCTGCACCGAGGAAACATTCTGTAGCCTGCGGGTGGGGAAGGTGGGCAGGGCGAGAGAGAAAGAAGGAAAAGAAGCGGAGCACTTGGGCTGAGTTACATCATCATTAAAAAACACTTCAGAAACACAACCGAGCCGGTGTGTGGGAATTAGGCTGTCTCGGCTGCCAGGATCTGCCAAAATGAAAATATTCTGGATCATGCTCTATCTGTCCAAATCAGCCTGGCCGTGGAAGAAATCAAAAGCATACTGCAGCTGGAGATAAGCGGGAACTAACAACAGGAATAGGGCAGGTTTACCATTTAACAAACAAATATCAACTGGCTTCATGTTACATAATGAATGAACTCTATCTATTCTAGATATGGAATGTTCACTGCATGCTTTAAACCCAACAGAAAAAACAAACAAACAAACTTGGCATTAATTATATAGGCTATTGAGTGAACAAGAAAAATGCACTCAGAAAGTGATTGTTGCTGCACTGTTTGCGAATGACCTTTTCTCAATGTATAATCATGTCCTGTGCCTTACAAAACATCACATGACGGGTTTTTTTTTGGAGGGGGTGTACATTTAAAGGAACATATTGAAAATCTGTTTCTGCACCCTGCCAGTTTAAGAGTATCTAACTCTACCCTTCACAGTTTTCGCTTTATTTGAGGCCAAGAAGGGTCACAATGATTAGAAGCGATCCGCAATGGAATAAAGCAACTTTGAACATAGGAAGCCACCCACGGTCTGACCCTTATCTGACCCACGGTCAGATAATTTGGATACAGCAGCGACATTGAGAAGTGATGTGTATATGGTTATTGGGAATCAACAATTTGTTGGCAGAGCCCTCCCCACCTGGCCTGCACTTCCAGAGGGAAAGGCCAGGGGTCTGTTTGAACCATACATTGTTAGCCATTGCTGCCTGAAGGTGATGCTGCCTTCCAGAAGCAGTACCAAATGTTCCACCCAGCCATCTTTCCCAAGGGAAAGGCTACATGGGACAAGCATGCCCTGTTATGTGCCACTTCCCATTGGTGCTCCGAGCGCCTTCAAGCAGTGGCAGCCAATGACAACCCTGTCTGCTTCTCTTCTTCCAGAGGAAGAGGCCTTCCTCCCAACTTTGGGACTGGTGGAGAATCGCTACAAAACTCCTTGGACAATCCTACCCCCCCCTCCAGCTTTGAAGTGCTCATCACACTCATCAGAGGGCAGTGCCACGTTCAGCACTGTGAGCGTATTTGCCGAAGTCTAACTTTTGGCAATGGCACATGCAAAGTTCCTGGAAGAACGGGTTTTCAGACTCGTCTTCAAAGCAACAGTTTTGTGTTTTTTTAAAAAAATCTGCTCCCCTTGCCTTCCAGACATTGAGATGTCACCAACTCAAAAATATAGTGTTCTAAAAGAAAGCTTTGATGCAGAAAATCAGCTTGAACAGGCTGAAACAGCAGTATACACTAAAACGTAACAAATTAATTGAAATGGCAGTCAGGTTTTCTTTTAAACAATTTTTTTTGTTGCTTTTAGCCAACGGCCTTTGCAAAATAGGCAGTCAGCATACAAGATGTCTGGCAGTATGTCTTGATAAATTCCACACCTGCTACTGTACCTTTTGGTAATGATATGTTTGTCCCCATCTGTCCACTCAAAAATAAATTTGGATTTTTCAAGTGCTCCAATTTAAGATGCAAAATACTTTAAGAGGTCTTTGCAGTTTTTGACAAGATGCTTCATAGTCTGCACTGCTTTTTTCTAGTGCTGTAACTCTAAAGAAACTTTCACAACCTAGTGCCCTCTGGATGTTCTGAACTACAATTCCCATTCGCAGCAGACAGCATAACTGTGGACATTTGCACACTGTGGTCACTAAACTGGTGATAGATAAAATGCTGAACTGTAGAGCTGGCAACCAAGTACCAACTAGTAGAGTTGCTATAGACCCAGAAACGCAAGTATTTGGATTCAACCTAGCAAGCAGCACAGAAATTCCATTGCCCACTTTTCATTATGCATCATCTTTCTCTGCTTGGTAGTCATGAGAATAAAACCAACTAACCTGTTTTCTTTTCTGTGAAGTAGGTGGCATAGGGGTTGTATATTGCTGCTCTGTTTTACTTGTGCCAGCACATTCTTCCGAAGAGGCATCAGGTGACAGACCTAAAGACAAAAGTAAATCTCAAAAACATATCCACTGTCCTGCATTCTGATCAAATGAGACTGATGCAATTGTTTCCTCCAGTAGTAAACTTGGGGGCTTGAGGGCCTATCAGTTTGGATGTGCAATGCCTCCTCCACTGGCCAAAAAGAAAAAGAAAAGAAAAAGCTAGTGGCTTTTACATATTCTTGGGGCATGATGGTTGGGGGGAAGGATTTCATTCCCTGCACTGTACAAGGAGGGGGGTTGGGAGATGGAAGGAATACCAGTTAATCAGATTCCAGAGGAACACTCAAGATGATCCAGAGGTTCAAAAATCACTTGCAATGCAGCATTTACTATGCACTGGAATATATTTGTATTGCTCTATCCAGGTATCCATATGCTGAGTCAACTGCTTCCCAAGATACCCACTGTATACTGAAACCTAGAGACTTTGTACTGTCTATACTAGAGCTTGCCAAGAAAACCTGGCGGCTAACTTTAACATTTCTTTATAAATCCTGACTTGGCATGTTCAGAAAGCGGAGAGGGAGGTGCCCCCAAAGCAGAGTCATAAATGGCCTCTTCTCCTGTATCTGCTTGTATATTGCTCATTATAGAACTCTAAAAGTAGACAAATGGCTTCCAGGATACAACTTTGCAAACAATGCACCACCTGTTAACTGCCCATCTTTACTTTGGAACTGGATTGCAGTATGCAATACCCCTTTTCAGCTTGGAATGACACAATTAAGTTCAGCATCTTGCTGGGATAGCTCAGTTGGCAGAGCATGAGAGTCTTAATCTCAAGGTCATGGGTTCAAGCCCCACATTGGGCAAAAGATTCCTGCATTGCAGGGGGTTGGACTAGATGACTCCCGGGGTCCCTTCCAACTCTACAATTTGATGGTTCTAATTACATGAATCTGAGGAAGACACCCCATAGCAATATATTAAATGCTTCCTGCTCCTGTGCAAACTTTCCCCAGTTCAAATGCATCTTTGCAATAAACAGTTATTTAATCTGGAAGAAATATCAGGACTGAATCCTGGTTTTGAAAGGTATTATTTACAGTTTAAATGGCTAAAAATTGCTATATGCTGCACAGACTTAAAACAACAGCCACCCAAAACAACCTATGCCTCTGGGCTTAACATCTAACTGACATGATTAAAAAAAGAAAAAAAAGGAGAGAAAAACTCTCTCAGGTAAAAAGGTAAAGGTAAAGGGACCCCTGACCATTAGGTCCAGTCGTGACCGACTCTGGGGTTGAGGTGCTCGTCTTGTGTTATTGGCCAAGGGAGCCGGCGTGCAGCTTCCAGGTCATGTGGCCAGCATGACAAAGCCACTTCTGGCGAACCAGAGCAGCACATGGAAATGCTGTTTACCTTCCCACCGGAGCGGTACCTATTTATCTACTTGCACTTTGACGTGCTTTTGAACTGCTAGGTTGGCTGGAGCTGGGACCGAGCAACGGGAGCTCACCCCGTCGCCCAGGAAAGGAAGGAGAAAAAGGGCAGCTTGTTTTTCAGATAAGGGGAAGGAGTAGGTCTTGCTGGGCCATCTCGCCTGCTGCAGCCAGGTAAAAAGGTGATATTCAGTTTCTATTTGTTCTTTGTTCCACCATGAAATTCATACTGGCATATAAACGGCTCAGGACCGCAATACCTCAAGGACCACCTCGTTCCATATGAACCTATCCGGACCCTGAGATCATTTTCTGAGGCCCTTCTTCATGTGCCTCCTCCTCGAGAGGTCTGGAGGGTGACAACACAAGAACGGGCCCTTTCTGCAGTGGCTCCCTGTCTGGGGAATGCTCTCCCCAAGGAAGTTTACCTGGCGCCTTCATTATACACCTTTAGGTGCCAGGCAAAAACGTTCCTGTTTAACCTGGCCTTTGGTTGATTAAATTGACATCCTATGCCCCTTTAAAATGAGTATGTGTGGGGAGGGGGAGTTATTGGGTTGTTATTTTTATTTTGATTATGTATTTTGTGGTTTTATATCCTGATTTTATTCTGTGAACTGCCCTGAGACCTGTGGGTATAGAGTGGTATATTATTATTAATAATAATAATAATAATAATAATAATAATAATAATGTCCCAGATTGTCTCTCACTCCAAGCTGTGGCTAGACCTAGACCTGCTTAGCTTCAGCAAAGCTGCTGCATTATTTGCCTTCAGACCCCGAGAACATACGGATGGGCTAATTTAAGTACTAGTATTACAAGGAAAGACATTTTTGGATAAGTACAACGCTGATTTTTGACATATAATACCAGCTATGTGCCTCAACCTAGAGTTCTAGGCATACTGCAAGGTACTCCAGGGCAATGTGTGCAGGAGTCCCCATTAATTTGAACAGAGGTAGGTGGCGCCCTGTGCGGAAATGAATGGAAAAGCCATGTGTGCAAGACAAGCTCTGCCTGCAGTTTGCAATAGATCCATAGGAGCAGGGCAAGTTCATAACTGGCACTTTCTAAACAGTTTCCTAGGGCTCAACTATATTGACAGAATAAAAAAGGCAGAAAATATGTTCTGACATAAGCAATTATATAATATTAGCACTGACTAATCACTTCCAGGCAGGGATATTCAGGGTTTTAAAAAATATGCTGAAGTTGGGAAATGATTCAAGTCCTCCTACATATATTTGTTTTGGTCCCTGCAATGACCATGACTTACATGCTTTCCATGTGGTACATTTGCACAACAAACCAGCTAGTCATACTTTGAGGGGCTACTTCATGGTATAGACAGATGTCAGTTTGAGTAGGGTTCCCCAAACTGTGGCCCATGAGCTTCCATTGAGGTGGTCCACGGAATGTCCATATCATTTTAATTTTTATTGCTTCTTTTATTTCCTTTAATGTATTATAAGTGATATTGATGTGGAGACAAGCATTCATTCATTCATACATGGTGCATTACAAAACAAATCAGTGCAGATCGCCCTAAGTTTAATATTTCCCAGCAACACTAAACAAACAAGCAAACATACAAAAGAGGCGGGGAATACTTGGGAACAGCTGCAATCGCAGAGGTTCAGAGAGTAATTAAGTCTGCATTCCATTGTAAGACTCTTGGAAACTGCAGACTTTGGGGCTCCAACACCAAGCCCAGCTTTTTCGCCCTCCTGATCCCAGGTTTTGTTTAATATCCAGCTTTATGGAGAAGTTAAAAGCTTACTCATTGTTTCCTGACATTATGGTTGGTCTTAATAAACCTTTTTTGGTTTTTGGATTCCACCTCCCCCACCCCAAAGGATCAACACAGCTACCTATGTCTTTTGTCTGCTTTAAATAGAGGTTAACATACTTACCCTTCATTCCCCCCCCCCCCGTCAAAAACATTTATATCCCACTTTTCCTCAACAAGACCAAGGTGGCCAACAACATACCGGTAAGGTAAAGCAATAATGTAACAATTTTAAACACAATGTCACGGCTATAAATACAACGAAGCAGCCATAATATACTGAAGCAGCATAACAAAAACACTATAGCCATAAAAAATAATTTAGTTTAACTAAATTCACTTCAAAAAGAGGACAGCCATTTATTATCCCCAAACCCTTCTTAAAAAGGAAGGTTTTGACTGTCTTGCAGAAAGCCATTAGAGAGGGGTAGAGGCAGGTACCAGAGCTTGAGTACAGCTACAAAAAAACCTGTTTCCTGGTCCCAAATAGATATATTTATGGCGTATTTGGGATACACAAGAGGGCTTCTGACATGATCTCATGGGCAGGTTCACACAGGAGAAAGCAGTCCCTCCTACCTCTTGCTCAGCTTCTAAATTATTTGATAAATTGCAAGGTTGGGGAGAAACTCATCAGTGCCCATGGTTGAGAACAGTAAATCAAAGCATCTGCATAATCCAAGGGCCTGCAAACCACATGCTTACATTACTCATACTTCTTCTCTGAAGGTTGTACTTTAGATCCCTCTCAACTCCCACTTTACAGAGAACAATTCTCAACTTTAAGGTATTCTCTGTTTGAAGGGCTGTCTAGCCCAAGTCCAGTTTAGAGATTAAGAACCACAGGAAGGGAGTGCGCCGACCTTGAAGTCACCCACCAACAGTTATACCATCTGAACAGCGGACTCAGCAAGCACACAGTTCATCAGGTCATGGTCTTCCATATCATGATGAGAGGCATTTCTGTATAAAGCAGCTTCCTGCAAATTGGTGTTCTACAGATGTTTGGGGCTCCAGCTCTCGTCAGTCTCAACCAGCACGCTCAATGGCCAGGGATAATGAGATAATGAGAGCTGTAGCCCAAAATATCGGGAGGACACCAGCTTGGTAGAGGCCAGTTTAAATTATAGTAATTATTTCTAGACCAGCATCTATACATATAAATTAGCATATGCAAATGTTTGCAACCCTGTGTCCTCTCTGTGTGCGAGGCCTCCCCCCCCTATTTTTTCTTTTGGCAATGACTAAGCAACCACCCTAGGAATGGTTTCTTATCAAGCAGGGTAATTTTCCATGCTCTCAAGCTACATACAGGGGCAGCACTAATATAAACTGTAGCACAGTCAAATTAGCATCTTGTTTTGACTAAATGGGAAATGCAATGGGCTTCTCCACTGGGAAGTTTCCCCTTTCTTCCAGGCTTAATAAAGCAGAAGGGGGGGAGGGGAGAATACTGGAAGCAGACATTCCTCTGAGAATACCCCTTTAAAAAATTTGCACACAGACAGAAATTAAGCAGGATGCGGTTGCGATACAGATAGCGCCCATACCTGGCTTGCTGCAAGCAGATGTCTGCTACTTGCATTATGTCCTATCTCCTCTGCAAAGAATGACAAGAGGAGAGGTCAGCTTTCCAACAAGGTCAGTATTTGGAGAGCGAAGCATGGAAAGTGGGTTGCGTTATATTTAGAGTTTGGTCTAAATCAGTGCCAGTGTTGGCCCCCCCTCCCATCTCTTCTTTGCAGTGCTGTCTCTCAGGTCCCTGGATCTTACACTGCTGGATCTAAACCTACCCAATACAAAGGGAGGGGAACTGATCCAAAGCTTCCAAAAAGAGCAAACTCTGTGGCTTTTTGAAATGAGTGCTCTGGGTGCTCAGAAGATAAAGCTCAAGTAGAATTTCACTTCTGTAAAGAGACATTTTTATTTGCTGACCTGGATTTGTCCTTTGTGAAGGGGCGGAAAAAAGGAAATTAGCCAGGAAGCTGCCTTCTCAAATATGGTAAGGTTTTCTATTCTAATGTCATTTTAGAGAAATTGTTGTGTGGCTGTTCAGTGTAACAAATTGTACAATATTTGCCTTTAGTGTGAGGTTTCCAAATAGAAATGAGAACAATTCTGCTTTGGATGTAATCTTGTTTATTTGATTAGAAATATACAGGTTTCCTATCCTATTGTGTAAATAATACACAAAATAATTATCTGCCAAAGTTCATCCCTGTCTATAAACCTTCACTGATTGGCAGGAAAAATATTAATAGATATGGAAATATTATGTCACTAGAATCCTCGGGTAGAGGAAATAAAGTGCATGTCTGTGCATATAGATTATGTCTTATTACTTTTGAACAGGTATAGCTTTTCAGCTACAACATCGGTTTCATGGCAGGTAACAACAGATCTGAAGCAAATAATACCATCAGAGGTGTTTTAGGTTGTGAGGTGTGTGGCATCTGCTACCTCATCCTTTCCCCTTCTGCCCCAGACTTCACCACCTCAACCTGACCAGTGATTCCTAGGATAATGTCTACTCTGTAATACATTCTCAACTAAACAATGCTAGATACTGCAGTTCTATGAAGTGGCTAATATCTCCAAAAAGAAACAAAAAACAAAGCCTTTGCAGCTCTTTATGGAAGCTGTGACGGTTGAATCAGTTTAAAACAGAGTTTAGTTTTTTGGTGCTGATGTGTCTCAAAGAATCCACTATTTTGGAACTTCACAGCTTTCCATTATGATTTTCACTGCTATGGTTCTTTAATTACTTGGCTCACTTGGACCCAAGCATTTGCTCTGAAAGGGCAAGGGCAATGCAATGGCACACATGCACACCAGAGAGTCCTTCCTTTCTTCAACTGGGTTTGAACTGCTTCAAGGGCCATGAGCAACAGTTCAGGCATCATTTGTTACCATTGTGGTAGTTCCCACAGAAAATTGTTAAGATGGAGAAACGAAACAGCTGGTATTTAAAGGTCAATGAGTTGGTTAGCACCCAGTCTTCATCCTGTCCAAGGCAAATGAGAATTCAGCAGTGAAACTTCAATTCCAGAATAACAGTTTGATTCAACGCATGAGAGAAGGGTTCCTATAAGGGGATTTCTTCCATGATGCCTCATCATTGGAATATCTTAGGCAAACTACAAAATTACAGTGGATCCCCTTACCACCACACCCTCAGATAAGGTGAGACATATTTTAAACGAGAGTTAATTTCTCATATGTATGATTGATGCTATGCCTTACTTCTTCCACAACAAAATGGGCAAAGTAAATACTCAAAATGCTGTGGTGTGACATCTTGGTATTTAATGGGCATACTGAACTTATTATTTAAGTTTACTAAGTGGGCATACAGTTTAAAAGATTGTCAAGTATAATCCACTGGTTTACAAATGCTAATCCATTGGTTATATGGATCTCACCCATTGTAATAAAGCCAGTAATCTTGTATAATAAGGCAATCTTCTTTCCATTTGTTCTTGTGAACTACCTAACGTCTCCTGAATGCTACCGCAGCATTATAGCAAAAATGAATGAGTGAGGAAGAGGCCCTTGGCGGGATCTTGTATGGCACTTCTAATGCTGTTTAGCAGCATCGCTGAATAAACCTTAACCAGTAGCAGTGTGTGTAGCGAGCTGGAGTTGCCCTCCAGACACAAGCATCACTGCTGCTTACTTGGACAGGGCTGAGATTGGTCAAGGCAGCAACAAGACTGGGACTGTGCAGGTGCATCCTAAGAAGCACCAAGTTGGTCGGGGCATTCTCAGTGCTGTATTAGCACAGCCTCAACCTCACCATCATTCTGTCCCACCTGAGCCCTGTCCAGGTAAGCAGCAACATGCTTGTGTGGGGAGGGTGGCTCTTCCCCACCACACATGCTGCTTACTGGCCTTAACTATTATCCTGAGTATGTTTTGCAAATTTTAAAATACATTGGTGGAAAATAGGGATCATAGAATCATAGAATTTGGAAGAGACCACAATAATCCCCTGCAATGCAAGAATCTTTTGCCCAATGTGGGATTAAGAGATTCATGCTCTTCTGACTGAGCTATCTTAAAACTATGTAAGTCTGATGTTGGTTCTTCCCCAATCTATCTTGCGTGAAACATTAACTACAGAATTCATATCGCATGCAGAATAGCCTGCAAGTGGCACTATGACCAAGTCCCACAATGCCATCAATGGCTACATGTCCTGGATGGGAATGGGAAGTTTTTCCAGGTGATTGAGTAGTGACAGGACTGGAGCAAAAATAGGCCCACTGAAAAGAAAGAGGGAGAATTGGCAGCCAAAGTTTAAGAAAAGAAGGTGTTATGTACTGAGCCGAATCCTAGAACAATAGGATTCAGAATCAGCGGGAGCTACCCAATCCAACTCCAGGTGGAAGTGAATCCGCAACCTGATTGGCCTGCTGGAGCAGCCAATCAGGCGGCTGGCAGAAGTGAATCTGCTACCTGATTGGCCTGTAGGAGCAGCCAATCAGGCTGCAGGCAGAAGTCAATCCACAATATAATTGGCCCACAGGTGTAGCCCTGAAGTAGCCAATCATGCAAGGCCCATTGTGTAAATAATGTATATAAGCAGATGGTTTTGGGAAAAGAGCCACTCGTCTTCTCTTCTCCTCCTTGATGACTATGAGCTGAATAAAGAGCATGAAATTCACTCTCGACTCCGAGTATATTTCACTGGCGACGAAGGTGGGATCCTGCTGAGCTGACCGCCACCACGCACTGCACCGCAGCACCGCCACCTGCTGCACCGCTGCATCGCACCATGCATCCAGGCTTCAGCTCCAGGACCCAAGGAACCCAGAATGGCAACCGACAGCAGCTTCTCGCCATTCAAACCAGCATCAGGAGACTGGGAAGGGTACGCCGCCCGTTTCAACTTCCTCCTGCAAGCGAAAGAAGTCACCAACGATGCCATGAAGAGGGCGACATTCTTCAGCGTCTGTGGAGAGGAGACGTTTGAAATCGCCCGGGCTCTCCTTGCACCTAGAGATGTCGCTACCGTCTCTTACAAAACAATAATGGAACGGCTGAAGGAGCACTTCTCACCACAGCCCTCGGTGGTAGCTTGCCGAAATGCCTTCTACGCAAAGCGGCAAGCCCCGGGAGAAACCATAACTGGGTTTGTGACCTCCCTCCGCCAAGCCGCCCGGTTATGCAACTTCTCAGAATTGGAGAACATGCTTCGTGACCGCCTCGTCGGTGGCCTGAGGGACGAGATGTTGCAACGACGCCTCTACGCCAAAAAAGACCTCACGTTCCAGATTGCTCTGGAGGAAGCCCTGGCAACCGAAGCCGCCGAGAGGTCAACGCAAGAGGCACGACCGGCCCCGCCATCCCAACCGAGGGTCTACCACGAAGACCTCACCGACGAATCCGAATCTGACAGGGAGGAAGTACACAGAGTACAGCGGCGCACTCAAGCAGCACACACACCACAGCAGCCTCGACGAGAAGGAGGGAACTGTGCAAGCTGCGGGGAGAACCACGAGAGGAGGACCTGTCGTTTCCGCAACGCAGAGTGCAGGCAGTGCAGAAAATTAGGACACATCGCCCGGGTGTGTCGGGCTCGACTCACACGTCGACAAGCATCAGATGACCGACCCAGGAGCCCCAGGTCACACGGCACCATGCACCAAGGCAACTCGACGGAGATCACGGACTATCAGGTATTACAGTTGCCCCATCCCAGCACAGAGAAAATTTATATAGAGGTACAGATAGAGGGAGCCCCATGCCGCATGGAGCTGGACACGGGTTCAACTCTATCCATAATCTCGGCCCGAACATTAAGGGAACTGTGCCCTAATGGGGGTCCCAAACTAAGGCCGGCCCCATTCACCCTCCGGGACTTCCAGAAACGTAAGGTCCCTACTATGGGGGTGGGAACCTTCAGGGTGCAATATCGAGGGTGAAAGCAACAATTGGACTTGCTGGTAGTTAAGGGCCCCTACGTTAGCTTACTGGGACTGGCATGGTTTGGACCTCTGGGGCTAGCCGTTACCGGGGTGAACCGCACTAGCTTACAAGTGGACGTGGACGCCATATGCAAAGAGTTTCCAGGGGTTTTCGATGGGGCATTGGGACGATATACAGGACCCCCCATTGCCCTACAGCTAGACCCCGCTGTACGACCCATCAGGCACAAGGCCCGCCGGGTCCCGTTCGCCCTGAAACCCCGCATAGACGAGGAATTGGACCGGCTCGTGGAGCAAGGAGTGCTGGAGCCGGTGCCCAACGCCCCCTGGGAAACTCCAATTGTCACACCCGTCAAGCCTAACGGTTCGGTCCGCATCTGTGCAGACTACAAATGCACCATAAACAAGGCTCTCACAGCCCATGCATACCCAGTGCCAGTGGTCAGCCATGTCCTCGCCACCCTGGCTGGGTCAAAAATCTTTGGCAAACTGGACTTGGCCCAAGCGTATCAACAGTTGCCTGTGGACGAAGCCACAGCAGAGGCCCAGACGATTGTGACGCACAGAGGGGCATTCAGAGTAAAGCGGCTGCAATTTGGCGTTAGCGTGGCACCAGGCATATTCCAGAATCTAATGGACTCTCTCCTTAAAGGGATTCCTGGCGTCACCCCCTTCTTCGATGATGTACTGATCGCCGGGCCCACACCAGAGGAATTTGAGGACCGCCTCCGCTCCGTCCTGCACCGTTTCCAGACGGCGGGCCTCAAGGTGAAGCGGGAAAAGTGTTTACTGGGAGTGCCGCAGGTGGACTTTCTGGGATTTAAGGTGGACGCAGAAGGGGTCCATCCAACCGGTGACAAGGTACGGGCCATTTGTGAGGCCCCAGCGCCCAAGAGCAAGCCCGAACTTCAGTCATTCTTGGGACTATTGAACTTTTACCATGCCTTCCTTCCCCATAAGGCAGCGGTAGCGGAGCCCCTACACAGACTCCTAGATAAAAGGGCCCCTTGGGTGTGGGGCCAGCGACAAAGGGCCGCATTCCAGGCAGTCAAGGACTTGCTCGTCTCGAACTCGGTCTTAGCACACTTCGACGAGAGGCTGCCAGTGGTGCTGGCATGCGACGCCTCTCCCTATGGCATCGGCGCTGTCCTGGGACACCAACTCCCGGATGGAAGAGAGGTGCTGGTGGCATACTTCTCCCAGACGCTTGCTGCAGCCGAACGAAACTACTCACAGATTGACAAGGAGGGTCTGGCAATCGTGAAGGGCGTAAAAAAATTCCATGATTTCTTGTACGGGCGGCCCTTTACCATAGTGACTGACCACAAGCCGTTGCTTGGCCTGTTTGCCCCTGAGAAGCAGACCCCCCAAGTGTTGTCTCCACGTGTCCTCAGGTGGTCAATTTTCCTTGCCGGCTACCAGTATGCACTAATCCACCGCCCTGGGAAGGCGATGGGCCACGCAGACGCCCTCAGCAGGCTACCACTACCAGAAACAGGCCCCGACCCAGCGCCTGCGCAAGAGGTTATGACCCTGGAGCTGCTTCCCGACCGACCCATTCAGGCACAAGAAGTTGCGCACCATTCCACAAAAGATAGGATCATCTCCCGGGTCCTGGACTGGGTGTGGCGAGGATGGCCCAGCAGCAGCCCCGGGCCAGAATTCGCTGGCTACACAAACCGCAAACATGAACTGTCGGCCCACAAGGGGTGCCTGTTATGGGGAAGCAGGGTTGTTGTTCCCCAGCCCCTCCGCAAAAGGGTCCTCACAGCCCTACACGAGACACACCCAGGGGTAGTGAGGATGAAGGCCCTTGCCAGGAGTTATGTGTGGTGGCCGGGGATTGACAGAGAGATAGAGGCCTGGGTCCAACACTGCCAGACCTGCCAAGAATCCCGCCCGGATCCCCCTAGGGCCCCAGTCCAGCCCTGGGAGTCCGCCCGACATCCATGGTCACGCTTGCACGTGGACTTCGCTGGCCCCTTCCAGGGAAAAACATTCTTCATAGTGGTGGATTCCTACACCAAATGGCTGGAGGTCGCACTGGTACCATCCACTTCTACGGCGGCAGCCATCCGGGTACTACGTAAGCTGTTTGCGACCCACGGGCTCCCTGACACCCTCGTCTCGGACAATGGAACTGCATTCACGTCAGAGGAGTTCCAGACCTTCACAGCGCAGAACGCCATCCGCCACATCCGCTCAGCACCATTCCACCCTGCCACCAATGGCCAAGCGGAGCGCATGGTGCGGACCACCAAGGACAGCCTCCGCCGCATGACACAAGGGGACTGGGAATACCGCCTTGCCGCATTTCTTCTAGCACAGCACAGCACCCCAAGCACAACGACGGGCCGGAGCCCAGCTGAATTACTAATGGGCCGGCGCCTTGCAACTAGACTGGACCGACTTCACCCCGACAGAGCTCAGGATGAGGTAGTGGTGGGGAAAGGCAGGAACCCCCGGACATTTGTGGCCCAGGACCCAGTGTATGCAAAGAATTTTGGGGCAGGCCCAGCATGGGTACCCGCCACAGTCACCAAGGTGACCGGTCCCGTGTCGTACGAGGTACTAACGGAAGGGGGGCAATGTTGGCGCCGCCACTGCGACCAGCTACGGCGACGATTCCCAGGAGGAACCCGGGAGGAGAGCGGGACAGAGGGGTCCCAAGGGGACAGCAGGGCAGTGAGGCCTGTAGAGCGAGAGGGGTGGGCAGGGGAAGCAGAAGCAGTAGGCACAGAGGGGCGCCCCGAGGCTGGAAGGACACCGGAACCAGAGCTACAACCTAGTGGTTCAGTGGCGCCAGACCAGACAGCCCCGGCACAGCCAGCAGCCTCGGAACACGAGCCAGAACCAGAACCCCTGACCAAGGAACACCCCAGGCCACAACGCACACGGAGGCGGCCAGCAGACCTTGGGGACTACGAATGCAACTTCCCGGGCAGGACTGGAACTTAGAGGGGAGGGGTGTTATGTACTGAGCTGAATCCTAGAACAATAGGATTCAGAATCAGCGGGAGCTACCCAATCCAACTCCAGGTGGAAGTGAATCCGCAACCTGATTGGCCTGCTGGAGCAGCCAATCAGGCGGCTGGCAGAAGTGAATCTGCTACCTGATTGGCCTGTAGGAGCAGCCAATCAGGCTGCAGGCAGAAGTCAATCCACAATATAATTGGCCCACAGGTGTAGCCCTGAAGTAGCCAATCATGCAAGGCCCATTGTGTAAATAATGTATATAAGCAGATGGTTTTGGGAAAAGAGCCACTCGTCTTCTCTTCTCCTCCTTGATGACTATGAGCTGAATAAAGAGCATGAAATTCACTCTCGACTCCGAGTATATTTCAGAAGGGATGGAAAGAAGTGAGTGAAAAATGGTGGTTTTAAACAATGGCAGGGGTTTGAGTAAATTACCTTCATTGCATGGTGGTACTATGGAATATGTGAGAGTTCTGAATTCTTCATCTCTCTCACATGAGGCAGCAGAAGAGGAAGAGGTTTGAGCAAAGGGAGGAACACTGAAAGGAAAAGAAGTGGCTGTTTTAAACAATGCTAGGAGTGGGGTGGGGCAGTTTAGAACAATCTTGAGTGTAGCAAGGAGGAGTTTGGAAAGGCTCTGTTGTATTAGCATTTGGTGTCTGCTTCTGCATTGTACCCATCTCTGCTATTTCTCCTGTTTCTTCTCCGGTTATAACATTTTTTCCTTTAAAAAAAAAACCAAACAAACCCTTAATGGCTTCAGAAATGGAGTTGGAAAGGTGAAAAGTGAGCTTAGTAGTTGTGTGGGGTAGGAAGGGGGAGCTCTAGGGGGTTAATGTGATCGAGTGCTCGGGGAGTTGGGAAGCAGAGTGAGCAGCCCCCAGATTTAAAATAAAGAGGATTCTGGTTTTTATTTTTAGAGGAAGGGTAGACACACTGTAATTTATGTGAAGCACATCTATGACACACCATCAACTACCATAATTCCAGGTTCCTTTCCGCTTCTAAGCCACCTGCTACAAAATTCATTTCCAAAATAGGTTACACCAGTCTATAAAGGTATAAAAACTGATACTCACGCAAATCATGCCAAACAAATTTAGGTTGTTCTTCCTTTGCTATTTCTGATGCTTACATTTTATTAAAGTTCTAAAGCAGGTGTACAACCAGTGCTTAAAGCAAAAATGCTGGATGGCTGTTCTAATCCTAACTCCCTCTAATAGCAAACTTAGCTGCTGCATGCCACCAGAGTTGCAGGTAAAATGAGGCCACTGAGAAACAAGAGAGAGATGGCAGCATATCTGGGGGAACCCCAAAGTGTGTACAACTTTTTTTAAAAGCAACAACAAGGGGGCAACACCTCCTGCAGTCCCACAAGGACTCAGCACGCTAAGCAGACATGGAATTTTATGTGGCTGTTGGGAAAGAAAGAAAAATGGGCCACGGGGGAAGTGGGATGCTGTGGCTGGAACACGGAACAGGAGCATTTTGGAGGAGGGGGGTATGTTGCAATAATATGTTGTAGGTCCCACTTGCTCCCTGTAATAGGGAACTCAGGTTGGTTGAGTGCCTGTGTTTGGAAGCAGAACAGGAGGTCGCCCAAAAATAGTGAAGTGGCTTCTGCATCCTTGAGTCTAACCTCTTTATCACTGAGCCCAATCCTAGTGTAAACTCTTCTCACTTGCTCAACTGTCTGTACCTGTAACTGTAGCTGCCCAATTTCAAGTGTGGTAGATGCAAAACATGCACTGCACTATGGTTGCGGTCAAAAACAGCTGCCAGTCTTACTGATAAATGACAGGAGTAAATCTGCAATACAGAGCACTAAGAGGCTCAGAGCTACATTGGAAAGAGTGGTACATTTCCTTCAGTGGTAGCTGATGTGAAAAAATATTTTCAAGGGAGATTTAACTGGAGAATAAATGGCTACTGTCTTTCCAAGCTGGCCCCTCCAAGAGGAACTGCAGCTTGAATGTGACAAGAGTCTGGAATGTCCCTCTAATTTCTCCACATGTTATATAAAAAAGATTGCGGATTTAAATAGAGAAGTGCGAAGGCCTAGAAAAGAAACAGCAGAAATGCCATAACTTTGCTGAAGTACCCTTTCTAAGAACAGGGTATTTCTGGGCTCCTGCACCTGCCAGTGAAGTACAACTTAGGCAGCTCTGAGCTATATTGGTATATTTCATTCAGAGTTTCCTTGAAGAATTATTTTTAAACAGCTTCTCAAGTACGGAGAAGGGTCTCGTTGCATAAGGCAGCCATAAAACAGGTAGAATCCAAATCTCTGTGAATGCAAAGATTAAGGACATGTAGTTATTGTATATATTGTATGTAATACATAGCAGCAATTATTATTATTATTAGCCCCACCATCATTATACTCTGAGCAGTTTATGTATAGTTGGTAAAAAGTGAGCTGTAGGGGTTTCTTTTATAACTTAGGAATGAATGCCCTAGTTGTCATGTCGCACAACTGAGTGGCGGAAAGGCGATCTGACACAAAAGGGCTCTACTCTGATTCGTAAATGCTATTTCGCGTTTGCAAGTCAGACAGGATTGCATCCTTTATCATCACTAGCTCTAACTGCAAATGCAGCCATTGAGTGCCAACAAGGTTATAACCAAGAGGAACCCAGTGGGAAACAAGAGGGAAGTATCAACATGTTCAAGGAAACCCAAAACCTTTGCAAAAGTACAAATATATTGAGGGTGACAAAATATGAGGGGGCAACCACCCTGAAAACAACATGAAGTTCCAGAAAGGAAGGTGACCCTCAGGCTGAAAAATGATTCCTACCTCTACTCTATGAAATCAGGCTAGAAAGGGTCTAGGGACTGGATATATTCTTGCCTTAGCATCCAAAAAACAATTGCCAAAACCTGTCTCACAATAACTTGCCTGGCTTAATTTCTGTCTCCGTTTCCCAAGGAGCCCTGAGAGGCCCCTTATCTGTGAAGTGGTGTCATCATATTGTGCTGATGAGTAAATCTCCCAAGGCTGCAAACTCTGGGAGTGCCCTTCGGCTGCGGTTTTAGCGAAGTTTATGTTCTCATGAGCCCAGAATGAAATAATAGGTTCAAATAATTGTTTTGGGACAATTTACAGCAATGTCTTGTGGAGCGTATTTAAACCTCTTGCAAACCTCAAACGTTACCAAATTTTCTTTTGTTATTTAATCACGCCTATTAAGTAGGCTCTCAATACTCATTTCTGCTATAAATCTGCACGGTGACGTAGCTGCTAAACGCTCTGTATAAATTCAATTGCCAAATCCTTTTTTTGTTTTTGTTTTTTAAGTTCACATTTTATCAAAGGAACATTTAATTTCCCATTTTAAATAAGAGCTCTTTCCAAACCTCAGAGCTTTTAAAGAATTACTTAGGGAGCTGTTACTCAACTATTTATGATGTCATAACAAGCCATGCACATTCAAGGGCCACCACTAACTTAGGCTGTGTCTTCACTTGCGCATTACTCAAGGGCAGAGCTGAAATGAATACACATTGATGCCAAGTACCCTAAAAATGTACACAATAGCCTACTCTCGTCTTCTTTGTCTCCCTTCCCATCATCTGCAGTATGGGGCAAAATTGGACACCTAATGTCAACTTAGTTAAGTACCATATATCAGTTCACAACTGAACTGCATCATGCTGTGCTCGTTTCAGCAAGTAAATATGTTTCTCAGAACATACAACTTAAAACACACCTTCCCTATCCTTAGGGGAAGGAATGTGGTGCACTAAGAGAGAATGTGCTTTGTAGGTGGAAGGTCTCACATTCAGTTTGTGGAATCTCTAGGTAGAGATGGGAATTGTATTCTAAAAAGATTAATAAATCTGAATCCCAGGACACTTTGGTCATGCCATTCTGTTATCTGAAAGGGGTCGTTTATTTCTGGGCATCAGCATGCGTGGTAAACTGTTTCAGCTTTAATAAAAAGATAACCCATTTCAGTTGCAAGGTGGATTATAAAACTTTTTGATAGGGCTTATGTGATCATACAGACGAACATCAGTTAGAAACTGACCAGCATAGTTAAGTTAGAGAAGGTGAGCAGCAGGGAAACAAAACTACAGAGAATAGCAGAGTGGGAGACACAATACCTTAACAAGAATAATTTTTGTTTTCTTTTTGGCTTTCTCCTCTACTGATTGTAAATTTAGAAAAATGTAGTAATCATTACTCTTTATATGTATTTTCCTCTTTTGTTTTCTTAACTTGCCCTATCTTATTAATGGAAAAGAAATGTAACTTAGAGGTGGCGTATATGTTTTGCATGCGTAACAGGTTCAATCCTTGGCATCTCCAGGTAGGGTTGGGAATGTCCCTTGTCTGAAACACTGGATAGCCATTGCCTGCCAGTATAGACAACATGGAGCTGGAATAACTTAGTTTATAAGGCAAGGTTTCTGCATTCCAAATTGTAAAACCAGTGGTTAAGTTGTTTAAGAATGTTGTCTGTTGTTATAACCTTAAATTATATTATACTTCTTTGAAGAAGCTGCATCTATTTTCTACAAACTTATTTAAAATAGCATTTTACCAATGGAAGATGAGGGAAAGATGCAGCCTGGGGGGAATCTTATTTCTTGCCAGCCATTTCTCTAATTTCCCCTGCTCCAATCTGACAGTGCTATGAATGTGATAGGCTACAATGGGATTTCCACTAAATAGTGTTCTACAAGTACTGTAATTGCTCATGGAACCAGGGCTTAGAGTGGATTCAGAGTGCAAAGTCAAAATAACAAAGCATTGAATTACTGTGGTAGGACGTGGTACTACATAGCCTTCCTACTTAGAAGCAGTTTATGCAGAGGTTTGCAAGCTCCAGCATTCAGGTTCCCCCCCCCCCCATTGCACTTCCAGCTGAGTGCTAAGTTCAAATTTCAGAGTAGCTGAAGTGATGAATTTAACACCTGCTATTTATGTTCAAGGTTAATACAAGGCTTAAAACATAACAATGTTCATGGAACCCACTGATCTACATGCCCTAGGACAATGAACAACAGTAGGAAATCTCCACCATATGGAGAGGTCAAAAGCACTGACCTCATGTGCTTAGGATGCCATGCCCAACACACACAAAATGCTTTCCTCCTCTTGTCCCTCATAGTTTTCTCCATCTCTTGTTTACACATCACATACAAGTGAGCTGTGGTAACTTCTGTATTGCAAAAGGCTTGACTTGAAGCAGACTAAGAGTCATTTAGGAAAATCTGCTGGTGTTAACTGTGCCGCAGCTCAGGCACGAGCTGATATTAAAAGAAGATGCTTGAGAATATTCCAGAGCAGTAATTGGTTGCTTGGTAATGGGAAGGTTGTTTAGCTATGAATAGGGGATGCCTTCAGTTATTGATTCTCAAAGTGGGGAATGAGCAACACAGAGAGGCATGCATGCTACCCTGAACTTCTGGGATGAAAGGAGGAATACAAATGTACTAAACAGATAAATAAAAAATGGGGGGGGGGCATGGGCAAGCACCAGAGAAAGCACAACCTCCCTTCCATTTCTTTCCCATCATGACTAGATCATGAGTCAGGAGGACAGTGTCAATGTACTGTCTTCTTCACTAGATGGAATGGAGTTGACTGCTGTGTGTCATACACTTCGTGTTGTCAATGGAGCTACCCTCTTCTTCCTCCACCCACCCTCACTAGTCATCTCCATGGACCAGAGATGTTGAAGCTGTGGGCCTCAGTCTAATCACAATGTTGCAAGGAGCCAAATATGACCTAGATGACCTCTGTCCCAAAGTAGAACCACCCACTAATGACTCTGCAGATCATCCAACAAAATCCAAACAGGAGGCCACAAGCCATCAGGTGAACATATAAACTTGCTTCTATATTGAGTTAAACCACTGCCCCATCTAATCCACTACTGTTGACTCTGACTGACCATGGCTCTCCAAGATATCAGGGCAAATGTCATTCTCCACACACACACTTGCTCAACCACTGAGCTGTGAACCATCCTCTGAGCTGTGGATTCTGTTCAGTGTCCCAAAGCCAAGCCAGGTTAGGCGGAAAGGAAATCAGATTAACAAAACCAAAACCCTGCCAGAAAAGATATCACAAAGGGTAATCAATATATTCACCCAACTCTGTTTTGAACCCAGAAGATTGGCAGCTAACATAAATACATGAAGACAGACCCAGGACTAAAGTGGCAGAGCAGAGGAAGGAGGGGTAGGAGAAGCTGGGGAAAGAATTACTCTGCTCCCTGTTGCTTGAAGAGAAGCAAGGATTTACCAACAGCAACTAAACCCTCTCTCCTGCAAGCCAATTACAATACTTTATTGTTACGATAACAAAAAGAGCTTCGGGATCTGACAGTACCACCCCAGCAATCTAACATAGAACAAAGAGACCTGCATTGGCAGTCGCAACAGAATGGGCCCTTAATTTACTTGTTATAGGTTAGATATATCACTTAGCTGCATAGACTCCTTGCAATGTTAGGTTAGAAGTAGCTTTTTTACAAGTTAGCTTAGCATTGATTCTAGTCACCTTGCACCATCACAAAACAGAGGTACAGTATTTTACTAGGTGAAAAAGCTCTTCCTACTAGAGAACAGCACCAAAAAGAAAAAAATCATTAATTTTTATAAGGAAAGGGTGTCCGGCGTATATGTGGAGGGTAATGACAATTCCAGACCTTTCTGCAGAACTTATTAGCTCAGTTTGGGAACTCTCAACCCCTACAGATTAAAAAAGGGTTTCTATTGTCTTGGCATAACAAGTTTTGTGGGAGTTTTTTTTTTAATCTGGGGATTAGTGTCTCATTTTCCTATAAACAAAACCCACAGACACTGTGCAGAAATGTTGCTTTAAAATGTGTGAAACATACTGAGGTTTGCCAGCTGAACCTTGTGGGAAGGACCTGCATGATTTACTCTGATGCACACAAAGTATTTCAGCCATTTAAATGGAGAAACAACCTAGAGCCGTATCCTGCAATATGGGAAATATCTCCTCCACCACTATACACATCTTCCTTTGGGACCTTTCTACTGGCTCTAAGCCGCAGAATCTTAAGGACCATAACCTTCTTAAAATAATAGACGTGAACTTGTGCCCTCCAAAGAACCGCACTGCAAGAGGTAAGAAATGCAGACAAAGACACAAAACAAAACCCTTCTGGATAATTTAGCAGCAATTTATTCCTGTTCTATTATTCAGTAAGACTACTCAGTTCTATCTATCCGTGAGAGTCTTTCCCCATTGCGAGCAGCAGATGCAAGGGCAATTCTGCTTAGGATCATAGTGGAGGCAAAGGGTTAAAACTGCATTTCCTACCTCCCCCATGCCATTGCCCCAATCCAGCTCTCCCAATACAGCTGTTAAAGAAAATACAACTGCAAAGTGCCAAACTATTCAACAAATGTCATGTCCCATTTGGCCCATAGCTTTTGACATGAATCGGGGAGAGATCTAGTTCAAATCTTTGTTCAGCCACAAACCCTACTGGATCTCTTAACTTGTTGTGGAAATCAAAGGAGATCAAAGCCTTGAGCTCCATGGAGGAAGAGTATGGTAATGGTGGATATTATATGGTCCTCTTAATCAAGCATAGGCAAACTCGTAAATGATCAGTTTACGTCAGGTCCACGCAACTTGTGTGTCCCCCTAATGCAGTCCCAATAGGCATTTGTGGTAGTCCACCTGAGCCTTAACAAACCTCCTGTTTTTGTGACCTGCTTGGGAATCCAAAAACGAAGAAGCTGTTGAGTACCTGACAGGCCACAAGTTATGCAGGCCTGCTTGAAGCAGTAACCATCAATATATAATCAACTTCTCACACTCCCCCAGCTGTGGTGACCAAGGAGATAGGAAGCAACCATCCACCACCTATCATCACCAGCTTCATCTATTTGTGTTATCAAAACTAATTGTAGCCACCCTCCACACATCAACTCTCTTATTCAGGCAGAAAACGTTACACAGTGGGAAAGACTGCAAAGTAAGATAGAACTTGACAGCTCTATCCTTACCAGGTAGAAGTAACACTACAAAAGCACAAGCTTGCATGCTGCTGTGCTTGTGGAGATGAATAGGACCTGCTGTCTTGTCATTGTCACCGTGCAAGCAGCCATTTTTGCAACTGATAAACAGCTGACAGTAATAAACCAGGACAGTATTAAGTACACAAGATGGTCAGAAATACTTGGCAGAGGTCAGTTGATAATTGGATCATCTGTCAGCAACTACAGAAGCAGATCAATGCATTATTGGGTGACATTTGGAGGCTAACATCCCCCCAAGAGAATATCAACTTCCAAAATGTAACAGAACCTCAACCATTTCAACCTTGCATGTGAATAACTATTATATAATTGTGCAAACATTCACCGAGAACTTGCATTGCGAATGACAAGGTGCTATCATGACAATCTTAACCTGGAGCCAAAAAAATGCTTTTAAGTTATAATGAAATATTATACCTGAAGGAGCCACCCTATTTCACCAGGAAAACAAGTCCATAAAAATGTTACACACTGCATTCTAAAACAGTTTTTATTATTATTATATGAACTATTCAAATCAGTTGTTGGTGTTTCTCACTAAGCCATTCTACCACGTACATATTAGTACAATTTATCCTTCTTTCATCAGTCACCCTACACTGAAAGTTCAGCCCAAATCTATCTAATACTATATTGTGGGCCCAGTATTCCATAGTAAATTCCGTAGCTTAAAAGTTCAACAAAACTGTAGCCATTAAATATGACACATGGACATTTGGATTGGGAAGGATTGCTCTCATAGTAGACGAGTCTGACAAATCCCCTTCTCTCCTCTTTTTCTTAGAATAGTCATATGTATGGCTATCAGCTGTGAAACCAGAATTCACGTTGAAAGTATGTGTAACCTTAAACCTTACTACAGATACTAGAACTGTTTTAGAACTTGGATAATGTTTCATCACAGGGGGTCATAAGCAGGCATCCCCCCAAAATAGATTGATTTTGGGGCTTACCCATGCTCCCCATGTCTACATCTGGCTCCCTCCTTCCTTCTTTGACTTACCTTATACAGTGGCATCCATTTGACCTTCTAGATCTGTGTTACAGGAAATTATGTATACAACACACACACACATACAAACTGACAACAACAACTGTGCACCCATAGTTTCTATTGGTTATTAGTTATTAGTTTGTTGTTGTTGTTGTTGTTGTTCATTATGTTTAAAAATCACCTTTCATCCCAAAGGATTCCAGGGTGATATACAAAAGATTCCATAAAATGCAGTGCATTACAATACTACAGATATTAAATCCAAAGGCTGAGAACTACGGCTCTTCGGCTAATCTATCCTCAAAGGCCTGAGTGAAAACAATACTTCTTCCCTTGATGTTAGGAAGCTGGCAATGTGGGGGTCAGCTACACTCCAGTGGAAGGTAGTTCTACATCCAGAGTGCCACAACAGAGAAGGCTCTGCTCTGTATTACCGCAAAATATGCCTCAGCTGTCAATGCATGGATAGGCAAACTAAGGCCTGAGGGCTGGATCAAGCTCAATCGCCTTCTAAAGCCGTCCCGCGGACGGTCTGGGAATCAGCATGTTTTTACATGAGTACAATGCGTCCTTTTATTTAAAATGCATCTCTGGGTTATTTGTGGGGCATATGAATTCATTCATTCTTATTTTTATTTTCAAAATTTAGTTCGGCAGTGGACCGGCCCCCTGCTGAAAAAGTTTGCTGACCCCTGTAATGGGACCACAAACAGAGACTTTCCTGCAAAGCTTATGGCTCAGGCCAGCAGGTAGTGGTTGTAGCACTACTTTAAGTACTTGGGTCATAGAGGGTTTTATACTCAAAAGTCAACACCTTAAATTGGGCGTGGCAGCAAAACAGCAGGGGGGGAACCCCCCAGTGGAGCACTCTGTCCACCTGTGATTCACATCAACTGGTATTTAGAGGCAAATGCTTCTGATAATGGAGGCAGAATATAGTCTTCATGGCTAACAGCCATTGATAGCTTTGTCCTCCGCAAATTTGTCTAATCCTCTTTTAAAGCCATCCAACTGAATTCAACATAGAGAGCCTGGAAACACAGGAGCTCTGCATGCGAAAGGAATTGGCTCAAGAGTGGATTTTCCATTACAGCAGATACTCAGTTGCTGCATCTGACAATTAAGTTGTAAGAAGTGCTCTTCTTTCAGCATTTGAAGTTTGATTAATGCTTGTTCCGTGAAAACAGAGAATGCCACTTATAAGCGCCAAGATTCACCACTGTCTTTTTTCATGTGTATAATGTAGCTAAGTCTTTTGTTGGAAAGTGCATACTTGGACCGACTTAACTGCAGCTAATACATTAGCTTAATGTAATAATTAGTACACTCCTGTCCTGCATTTAGCTAAAATTCCTCAAGCACTAATGGCTTTTAAGCCCCGCCCCACAGACCTCTGTATTTACATGCACTATTACCCACATTCTAAAAGTAAGAAGCAGTACATGTAAGCTGGTCAAAGACTCCAGATAGATCTTTATCAGCTTGTAGTTAATTATTATGAAGGGGCATATGGAACTAATTTAACATAATTTTGATTTTCAGACAGGCCAGCTCAGCTAGAACCATAAAGACACTGCCTAGGGTAAATTAGTAAATATCATCACATCATCTACCAAACTATGCAGCCTTTGCTCATGCTATGTTGGCTGGATGTCCACTAGCTCACGCCAATGGCATCCTGTTGACTTCAATGGTATTACTTCTATGTGTGATAGCAAACCCAGTGGTTACATATAACAACAAAAAATGCCCTTTAACAACACTCTGAGGCAGGCAACAGGCATGATGGGAAATCAAATTTAAAAGAATGGGGCTGAGTCAAGAAACCTTGAGAAAACTAATTATAGAATTATAGAAGTGACAGTCGCACATCAGAAACTAAGAACCGAAAAGCAACCGAGGCAGCAAGAAGTTGGTTCATTAAACCAAATCTGCCTTGAATAATTAAACATATAGTTAAGGGAGCTTACGCAAAATGTTTGAGAGGCAGGGACACAAACACTTCTCAGGCATCCTGATTTCAAATACAGTAAGCCCACAACTTTACATGAGGTTATGTTCCGGGGATCGTGCTTAAAGCTAAATAGTCAAAACACACTGGGTTCAATTGCAGGTGGGATTACCAAAGTCTTTTTTCCCTGATGCCCACCCCCATTCATTCATTCATTTAGCCAAGTGTGTAAAGCAGAATGTGCACAAGTTAAATGAGCATAAGTTGCAGGCTTACTGTACCTGAAAACCTGTTTCTCTTTACAGTAATAAGCGTGGGTACATCTTTCTTTCAAACACACTTTCTTTGAAGGAAAAGACTTACTTTTACTGCATTACTGTGATCATAAATGGCATTTATTTATTTAATCTATTAGATTCTTCACAAGATCTCAGGGAGGTTCACAGAATAAAAACCCTATGAGGTAGGTTAGGCAGAGAGAAAGTGACTGTCCAAGGTATCTCTGTGAGCTCCATGGCTGAACTGGGATTTAAACCTAGTTGTCTCTGACCCAAGTTTGATATTTCTACCCACTTTACCATGTTGGCTGTCTGATGACAGCACGTAAATACTCCACATATTGCAAGGATCTCTTTAGAGAACCTCAAACAATCTATCATGTTTTAAAATTAATGTATTTTCAATTAGCAAACTTGATCCATTCTTTCATCTCCAGGACGATGACATGGCACATCTTCAATTTGGCACATCTTCAATTTGCTCTTGTATAACCAGTTCAGTGAAGGTCATTGACTTGGCAATAACACATTACTTCAGAGCCATTCGAGAGCAGGAAACAAGAGACTTGCTGACTATTTGCTACCATAACGGCATCTTCAAAGTATCTCATAGAAAGCCATGTGCTGTTGCTTAGAGGTGAGACCATTCGTACAACCCTTATCTGAACACTAGTTGCTAGATAAGTACCTTAAGCACTGTTCTTATTCCACCAGCCCCTCAAAATAGAGTGCAAATCTATATTTGGATCTGTTCAAGATGAATCAGCGATTTCAACTTTTTGACGACAAGCATCAATTTGTTTTACTATTGCCCTCCTAGTAAAAATGGCAAAGCATTTTTAATAGATCAAATGGCTTTCTATCAATGGATGAATCGGTTTATTATCTAATTTTAAAATGCCAAAGGGGTAGCAAAATGGGGAAAAACTGGCACCTTAAAGACTATCACAAAACACTAAACTATGGTTTGGCATTACTAATGATAAGTTGTAGTGAGCTTGACTATGCCCATGAATGCTATGATGTTAAAAATTTACAAAGTGTGTTCAAGAAATACAAAGCCTAGAATGTTCTCCTCTTGAAATCACATTTTTGCTCTACTGTGTCTACTTTGTGTTTTCATGCAGTTCCAGATAAATCTACCTCCATGTTCTATTTAAGATTCTATTTCAAAAAGCTGGAACAATCTCATTTATAATATAGGAAACAATATGAAACACAGCTAAGAAACAGTATATTTGAGGGATACAATTCTGATCTCCTCATGAAGGGCAGCATCCAATAACTTGGATGATGGGCTTGAGGGCATCCTGAGCAAGTTTGCAGATGACACCAAATTGGGAGGGGTGGCTAATATCCCAGAGGACAGGATCACACTTCAAAATGACCTTAACAGATTAGACAACTGGGCTAAAGCAAACAAGATGAATTTTAACAAGGAAAAATGTAAAGTACTACACTTGGGCAAAAAAAAATGAAAGGCACAAATACAGGATGGGTGACACCTGGCTTGAAAGCAGTACATGTGAAAAGGATCTAGGAGTCTTGGTAGACCACAAACTTGACCTGAGTCAACAGTGCGATGCAGCAGCTAAAAAAGCCAATGTAATTCTGGGCTGCATCAAAAGGAGTATAGCATCTAGATCAAGGGAAGTAATAGTACCACTGTATTCTGCTCTGGTCAGACCTCACCTGGAGCACTGTGTCCAGTTCTGGGCACCACAGTTCAAAGAGGATACTGACAAGCTGGAACGTGTCCAGAAGAGGGCAACCAAAATGGTCAAAGGCCTGGAAATGATGCCTTATTATGAGGAACGGCTTAGGAAGCTGGGTATGTTTAGCCTGGAGAAGAGAAGGTTAAGGGGTGATATGATAGCCATGTTCAAATATATAAAAGGATGTCATATAGAGGAGGGAGAAAGGTTGTTTTCTGCTGCTCCAGAGAACTGGACACGGAGCAATGGATTCAAACTACAAGAAAGAAGATTCCACCTAAACATTAGGAAGAACTTCCTGACAGTAAGAGCTGTTCAGTAGTGGAATTTGCTACCAAGGAGTGTGGTGGAGTCTCCTTCTTTGGAGGTCTTTAAGCAGAGGCTTGACAGGCATATGTCAAGAATGCTTTGATGGTGTTTCCTGCTTGGTAGGGGGTTGGACTGGATGGCCCTTGTGGTCTCTTCCAACTCTATGATTCTAGGTAACACAACTAAGTTCAACACTGCTGTCAGCATAAAACAGAGTAGAATAAGGCACTTTTGTTGTTGTTGTTGTTGTTTAGTCGTTTAGTCGTGTCCGACTCTTCGTGACCCCATGGACCAGAGCATGCCAGGCACTCCTGTCTTCCACTGCCTCCCGCAGTTTGGTCAAACTCATGTTGGTAGCTTTGAGAACACTGTCCAACTATCTCGTCCTCTGTCGTCCCCTTCTCCTAGTGCCCTCAATCTTTCCCAGCATCAGGGTCTTTTCCAGGGTCTTCTCTTCTCATGAGGTGGCCAAAGTACAGTCATACCTCGGTTTAAGTATGCCTCAGTTTGAGTATTTTCAGTTTAAGTACTCTGCGGACCTGTCTGGAACGGATTAATCCACTTTCCATTACTTTCAATGGGAAAGTTCTCTTCAGGTTAAGTACGCTTCAGGTTAAGTACAGACTTCTCGAACCAATTGTGTTTGTAAACCTAGGTACCACTGTATTGGAGCCGCAGCTTCAGGATCTGTCCTTCCAGTGAGCACTCAGGGCTGATTTCCTTCAGAATGGATAGGTTTGATCTTCTTGCAGTCCATGGGACTCTCAAGAGTCTCCTCCAGCACCATAATTCAAAAGCATTAATTCTCCAGCGATCAGTCTTCTTTATGGTCCAGCTCTCACTTCCATACATCACTACTGGGAAAACCATAGCTTTAACTATACGGACCTTTTTAAGGTCCGTGCTTTTAAAGATGCTATCTAGGTTTGTCATTGCTTTTCTCCCAAGAAGCAGGCGTCTTTTAATTTTGTGACTGCTGTCACCATCAGCAGTGCATCAGCAGTGATCATGGAGCTCAAGAAAATTAAATCTGTCACTGCCTCCATTTCTTCCCCTTCTATTTGCCAGGAGATGATCTTAGTAATGTTGAGCTTTAGACCATATTTTGCGCTCTCCTCTTTCACCCTCATTAAGAGGTTCTTTAATTCCTCTTCAACTACAGCCAATATTCACTGTGCCTAACAGCTATATTAGCAACATATCTTAAAAGGTTTTGGCTATTTTGTAATGAGGTAATGTTTCCTCTACTAGCTTAAAACTTTCTGCCATGCAAACAGATTAGATTTTTACTCTTGGAAGGCATTAGCAAGTATCTGCATTGACTCATCTGCATAGATAACATATGCTCAACATCTTTTTTAATCGTTCCGACTGTACAACCTGTGAGGGCATCAACTTAAGAGTCTTTGAGAAAGGGCAAAGCTATGACAAAGTAACTTCTCACTCTGTGCTAGTGGCAGAGAGAGATGCATAGAAATGTTTTGAGATGCAAGAAGTAAAATGCTTCTGTATCTTTTACGGAACCAGCTGAAGTTGGGGATCAAAAAAAGAAGTGCTTGAACGTTTCAACCCAAGTCAACTGAAGCTTTTTGTTGAACAAGATTAGACAACAGTACAAATTAGAGATGCTCAAAACTTTTTTTTTTTAAAAAAACCAAGAAGTAGTTGGCTTAATTTAAATGCAGAATAAATCACACATCTCTAACTGGAAGATTATGAGATGAGCTCTCCTAGGTCAGGTCAAAAGTTCATCTAGTCCAGTATCCTGTTCCCACAATGGCCAACCAGATGCTTATGGGAAGCCCATAAGCAGAACCTGAGCATTAACAGCACTCTCCCCACATATGATTTATAGAAACTGGTATTCTAAGGCATATTGTCAGTGGAAGCAAAACACATGCTTTTCATGCTGAAGTTACCAAGTTCAATCAGAATTCATTTTGAACCAAGTATGAAAACCTATTATTGTACAGGTGTCCGTATTTTAATATATATAATTTACCAAGAAAGCAAAAACCGTTTTTTTTAAATCATGTAGTTGTTAGTTAGTAGTAACAGTAGTAACAACAACAACAATTGCTCAAATGGGATCATTGTTATTAACCCACATTACACAAAAGGGTAACACCCTATCAGAAAACGGGTGGAAGGGATGCTTAAAGCCTATAGGAGAATAGTACACTTTGTAGATAGGCTTAATAAAACAAATTATGCTATCAACATGCTATTAATATGTTAGGCAGAGTCATGCTTAAGTATCAGATGCAATTATTTGATCATGTTTCTCACTTGCTTTGGAACTCCAGTAACATTTGATTATATCCTGGTGCATTAAAAGTGATGGCATAGTCTAGGAATTCAACTGAAATTGAACAGACCTGGGTACATTTCCCATCAAACCTGCAAAGTAAACCTTTGCTCATGTTAATGGTTACTGTTGGCCCTCTGACAACAACTTTAGACAGATATGAATACAAGCCATGTGCAGTCTATCAGATTTAAGCAACTGGAAGGGAAAACACACCCTGATTTTGTGTATCTAACTATGGCTGAGTTCACAGAGACCTACGCACCATCGAGAAAGATAACGGCTGAGGCAAAGTTATGTTGATATGCCCTGAATTTGACTTTTATGTTTGGTTGACCTTATTGCAAACAAAATAAAACAAACCCAAGGGGTATTAGGCATTGTGAATGCAACCATCTGAAGAAAATAGAAATGAGGGTCAATGGGAAAATCACATTGTTTTGCTATTACAGGACTTTTAGAACCTGGAAACAAATAAACCATTTATTTATTTATTTGCTCTTGGATGAATCGCAAAATCTACTGAAATATGTGATGGCTTGTCTTCAGTCTAATAATTATCACCAATCATTTATCCAGGATCTTAAGTGGCTGTTGTTATGGATATTAGTCAATGTTAGTCAACCAGTAAATCCACTGAAATCAATGAATCAAGTCTGAGTGTGATTTAGTTGTATATCACCCAATTATTTCATTTAAACTCCTCTTAAAAAACTTTCAAAAGAATGTTGGACAATTTCAAAAGTACATATTGGTTGGGTTAAAAAAAATACCACACAGCTAGTTTTGCACACCCAATTGAGCTTTCGGATTGTGAACAGCAGGTAAGCATGTAACATGAGAAACAGCTTTTTAAACTCAGAGGACTGAGAATAGTAGAACTGAAGAGTTGGAATGGACCCTGAGGGTCATCTAGTCCGAGGATCATCTAGACCAGGCATCCCCAAACTGCGGCCCTCCAGATCTTTTGGCCTACAACTCCCATGACCCCTATCTAACAGGACCAGTGGTTGGGGAAGATGGGAATTGTAGTCCAAAACATCTGGAGGGCCGAAGTTTGGGGATGCCTGATCTGGACTTTAAAAAGCTGTTTGCAAAATGGCATTGCAGGGCAGGGTGCCTGCTGTTTGGGTAGGTGTTAAATTCCTACTGAGCACACCTGAAGCAGAGCTTTCAATCCCAGCCAAAATGTTTTCCAAGACCTCTTTCATGTGTTATAGAATTCTAATTCATGGTTAAAAAATTTTTAGAGATTCCTTGTGTGTGAAGATAAGGAGAAACCCACGCATACAATCAATATGTATGTAATAACTGACATACAGATTGCATATTATATACTATTTGAAATTGCTGTCCATGTTTACCAGAAGTGGGGAACAGGATCTGGCCAATGGGCCAGATCTTTAATTCCCCTCACTGCCATGAGTCAAATCTGACTCATGGGCTGGACTGCCCACCTCAATCACCTGATAACGTAGTTTACAGCTGTCAAAGTTCACCGCAGGTCACTGTAACCAGCGATCAACTGATCATCAGTTTACAGTGCCCTGTTGGTGCTGGAAGAGTGCCTTCAAAAAGGCTTGCTGTAGTTACCAATCAGCTGATTAGCAGTTACAGCAAGCTTCTCGAAAGTCCATTTGCAGGAAGCAGATTGGATTCAAACTGTTGCGCCAAATGAAGCGTTTCTCCTCTGCAGACATATATGATGCCATGTGAGAAGAAGATGGGCATGGTTTGTGGATAATGGCCTCATGGGCCAAACTGGGATCTGTGCTGGGTCTAATTGGGCCTGTGGATCAGAGGTTTCCCACTGCTGAGATACAGTCTTTGGAGCAGCTCCATGAAAGGAGGACTATGAACAGTACATTTATTTCTGTAATAACATTAGCATCTGTATAATATTGCAATGCAATGACAAAAATACACTTCTGTGAAAGGAGGATCAATTTATTTCAGATTTATAAGCAAGGCCTATTACAGACTGGCTTAAACAAAGAATTTCTAAATGCCGGGGGGGGGGGAGAGAGAGAGATGTCATTTCTAATCTATAGGACTTCAGATTCCGTGCCAGTAGTGTAGTGAATAAAACAAGACAGAACCTACTAATTATTCTCATGTGTAACCACAAAGACATTACATTAAGGTTATTTAAAGCCTTGCGGGTTTTACTTCTGACTGGATAAAGCATACTTTTCAAAGTACTTCATTGACAACTGTCCGAAAAATCTGTTCCAGAAAGTGAAGTACAAATTTTACAACTCCTGGAATGATTTATTGTCAGGCTGCTTGTGTCCTGTAAAATAATCAAGATCCTTTCTTACTTTGAGAGTAATTGGCACCTGTGTCTTGGCAGATAGCTTTAAGTTTCACTTCTTAGACAGTAAGGATGTCACAAGGCTTGCAGAATGCTGGAAGGACCTCAACAACTGCCTGCATGCTCTCAGACATCTTCTGAAAACAGTCTTATGAACTTGAGATTCTTTGCCAACCAGCTTTTACTGATTGCATTGGACGTTCTTATTGTTCTTACTTTTGCATTGTGTTTTTAGATTATATACAGCCTCACAATATTTTAAATGGAAGTGCTGTTTTAAAATATTTAAATATTTTCTATAAAAAAGAACAGTAGTTTTTATATATATATTTTAAAAAAGAAACTTTAGTGAATTCAGTGGTTAGAACAGCAAGGCACAATACTTTTGAAAGCCCTGAAATCTTCAGAATATCAAAAAGAACACAAATCAAAGGAGGGGAAAATTAAAAAGGAGAAAAAGCTGTATTTAAAATAAAAAAGAAAGAGAAAGAAGAGAAGGGGGAAACCCAAATTAACAATAATATACAGTGGAACCGCCACATACGCGTAATCTACTTACATGATCATGACTTTAGGCACACAGCCCCAAAATAAATAAACAAATAAATGGGAAGACTGGAACCCACCATGGAAAGCGCTTTTAAAGTTCTTCACCTTGCTTAATGAGCTCTGGAAAGGTCATGTGAGGGCCCTGACATGCTCCCAGAGGCTGGTAAACAAGGAGGAGGGCAAGGCCCACTTAGGACAGGTAAAGGTGTTAGCAGGGGAGGGAGTTATTGCAATTTTGCCTTTGCGTATGGACTCCAGGAACCATTCTGTTAGCTATCCTTTCATTCAGTCTTGATTTTCTTTGTTGTTGCTTTAAGTGTGCTTGTTGTGTTTAGTAGCCTAAAGTATTAACTATTCCCTCACCCTTTCCCCTTACAATTCTGAATTTGAGGACTTTGCTTCTCTGTGTGTGTGTAGTCTTCCTTTTAATTTATTTATTTATCGCTCTACCTTACTTGTTTCACTCACTCTCAAACTTCCCCCACTGAGCAAAAAGCAGCTTTGGCAGATTACTAAGGACAATTGAGGAGGGGAGGGGGTGAGAGGTGTTTTGGGTCCTCAAGATGGAAGTTTCCACTACCCTTGCCAACCTATGCCTCAAATCAAATCCTTTGCTTGCTGCTTTGTGCGTTTGTAATACCACTTAAGGGCACCAACGTAATTCCACTGAATCAGTGCCCACAAACAAAACCACTGGGAGGAAAGCAAATCCCTGGCAGTTCTTCCTTCACACCAAACCCAACTTTAAAGGCACAAAAACCCAATTTCTCTGTGATCAGACCTAGGGGTCGCCTCTCTTCTGCCTGTTCTTTTGCCCACAGAACACTGGGAGAGATTGCTATTCTTTTTTATACCCTTTTGGTATTTGGCAGGACTCATACCATCAGAAGAAGCAGCCTTGTCTGCAGATTTCATGCAAATCCACCCAAAAATAAAGCTGGGGAAGAGAGAGGAAGGATGGGATGACAGCAAGTCAGCAACCACAAACAGGGAGTAGAAGCAGTGCTGAAGAAATGTAGGATTTGAGCTTCCTAAGAACAAGGATGTGATTCTTTCTACATTGCATTTACAGAAACTGCTTTGCATGCAATAGGTTCTCGGGTTTAATTCCTGGCATCTCCAGGTAGGTTATAAAGTCAGTATAAAGACAATAATAGGCTAGAAAGACCAATGGACTAACTTGGTATAAGGAAGCTTCCTACGTTTCTATGGGGGTCCCTTCCAAACCTAGCAGCCAGGGCTTCCACCTCTTCAGCCACTGAATGAAAATGTCAGCTTGCAAATTCAATGCACAGGCCCTAGCTTTGGAAATGGCAGAATTCATAGCGAACAACACTTTTAAAAATGCAACCTGGCATTTGTTTTGCAGGAACTACTGCTTTGGAAAGGGGAGGCGGGAGAGCTCCTGCTGAAATGAAGGATCAGCTTGCATGTGCTCTGTGAACTCCACCGTCTGCACCTCATCTGCCTTGTCTCGATTAATGTGCGCCGTGGGAGTCTGAGGGGATTATCAGAGGGGTTTTAAAATGCTCTGCAGACAAGTCTACCAAACTTTTAAATGAAAAAAGTATGAATGAAAATGTCCCAGAGCACGCCACTAATGTACATTGAATTTTTGCTCTCTGGGTCAATGAGGAGTTTATATTTTAGAAGTGCATGCAGTAATTTATTGACTAAGAGGATGGTTATTTGCAAAAGAAATGCCAGAAGGCCACTCCAGCATTAAATAGTATAATGTATAGAGCATCCTGGTTTTGAAGTACAATACCCTTTCCAACAAATAAAGGGGGGGGGCGACACAAAAAACCTATTTTGCTTCCACTGGGATGCATCAGGTTCTACATTGGGGTTGTAGGATTTGAAAGCTGCTTAGAGATTTGCACAGTAAGTGGAACAGCAGAAGCACTGCACACTAGGATGAGAAGTATCATGTCTGTCTGTTTTCACCTACGATGGGGCGGGGGGGGGGGAGAGACAATAAAACAACATTACTCACTTCTTGGAAGTGTTCCTATTTTCCTTTTGAAGCCCATAGCCCCCCCTCTGCACAGTGGGATATTCACTCTCCTTAAGTCAAGAAGAATGTTACAAGCACTATCTGCAGGCATGTCATCATACTTCAGCTAATAAAAAGCAAGATAACTAGCAAAAACCTTGGCGCCGATGTAACCGAAAGAGAAACAGCAGGCAAGCAAATAGGATAGGTGGCCTAGTGAAAAGGCCCAAGTATGGCAAGGGCACAGAGCGTTTAGAGGCACACAGGATGTTAGCAAATGGAAACTAGTGAAGGCGGTGAAGGTCCTGTGTGAGTGCCTGGAGGCGGTTGGAGGATGGATGGCGGTTAACGGATTGAGGTTGAATCCTGACAAGACAGAAGTACTGTTTGTGGGAGACAGGAGGCGGGCAGGTGTGGAGGACTCCCTGGTCCTGAATGGGGTAACTGTGCCCCTGAAGGAGCAGGTGTGCAGCCTGGGAGTCATTTTGTACTCACAGTTGTCCATGGAGGCGCAGGTCAATTCTGTGTCCAGGGCAGCTGTCTATCAGCTCCATCTGGGACACAGGCTGAGACCCTACCTGCCAGCAGACTGTCTCACCAGAGTGGTGCATGCTCTGGTTATCTCCCACTTGGATTACTGCAAGGCGCTCTATGTGGGGCTACCTTTGAAGGTGACCCGGAAACTGCAACTAATCCAGAATGCGACAGCTAGACTTCTGACTGAGAGCAGCCGCCGGGACCACATAACACCGGTCCTGAGAGATCTACACTGGCTCCCAGTATGCTTCCGAGCACAATTCAAAGTGTTGGTGTTAACCTTTAAAGACCTAAACGGCTTCCGGTCCAGCGCCAGCGCCGATCGGCGGGGTCTTTGTCTCGCTCCGAGACAGCCCGTCTCTGCTAGAGGAGGGAGGGCAGCGAGAGCAACGCTGCACCCCATAGAACCCCGGGTCGAGCGTCCCGGGGGCAAAACTGCTTGGCAGAGCCCCAAACCGGACTCCCCAACTATCCGGCTGCCCTAGTAAGAGCGCCGGAGTGAGAAGGGTAGAAGTCGCGGGGGCCATTTTGAGCACCATCGTCGCTCTAGCGGAGAGAAGCTCCGAGCCGGAGGCGGAGAGCGCTGGATTCTTCCAAAAGAAAGAATTAGAAATCAAGACTGTAAGTAAGCTCTCAAATTTGGATTGGATATTGAATATTAATTTGGATTAATTTGGATTTGGGAGAGAGGGAGACAAAACGGAAGCCACCCCCTCCCACCGGTAGCTAAGGAACATTAAAATAAATACCCGAAGCCACGAACTGAATGGTTAAAAGGTATCCTCAAAGACATAAAAAAGTTCTCCCCTGGATGCAGGGTAAAAGGGGAGAAGGACGATTCCCTGCAGAAAGATGAAAAAGAATGAGGAAAGCCTTTTGTTTCCCCGGGAGCCGGCAGCCCAGACAACCCAGTGAGCTGACAAGGATTTATAAATGAGCTTTATTTCATTTGGACTTTTAAAAAGTTAAAAGTATATGCTTTTGAAATGTTTGGATTGTGAAATGTTGGATTGGATCTTTGTGAATTTGGAATTGGAAAATGCAACTACTTTGCTGAGACTGGGAAAATAAGCAGCGACCATTTTCCACCCCACACGATAAGTAGGGACCTTGACAAGACGGAACTATGTCAACAAAAAGGTACTCGCCTGAGTTCCAGCGGATTGTTTTGACAGCCATGTGGGAACTAAAAATAGGACTATGCCGAGATGAGATTCAACAGCAAGAACTAAAGCAGCAATTTCAGATGGTGATTGCTGAATATGATTTTTCAGATGATGAAGATACTGAAATGGAAATGGAAGAGGAAGATAGTGACAGTGACAGCGACAGCAATCTGGATGATTTTGACAATGAGGTGGATTCTGATTTGCAGTATGAAGATAACAATGATGATGACTGGGACAATACAACACAAAATGAAGCACACCACAAGGGAAAAGTTGACATTGTTTTACAAAAAGAGAAGCGGAGTACCCCTCCTTTGAGGAGGGAACGACAGGAACCAATGGAATTACAGATTTCCCACAAGGGGAAGGACATGAACAACTTAAGAAGGGGAGAAACTCAGGGGGCCCCCATGGATATCTGGGGGGCAAAACATTGGAAAAAGGGGGTGGGGTGAAGGAAGAATGGGAGTGTAATTATTAGGATGGATTATCAAGATCAAATTAGGATTGCTGGATTGGAGGGAGGTAGCCGGAATTTGGGGAAGAAAGGTTATATTGGGATTTGTTAGAGTGCAAGAGTTGATTATGGGAAAAGCTAAAATAAAAGAAGTCTAGGGATTCAAAAATTTTAAGAAGTCTATTGAGGGGAAAAAAATTAGGTGAGGGAAGAAAAATCGGATTATGAATTATAGGGATTAAGAGATTTAGTGAAAATGGTATTAGCTAAATTTAAAAATTTTATGAAGAGGAAAAGTAAGCAGTTTATAGATAAGGAAACTGTTAAAGAGGATAGTAAAGGGATGAAAACCGGGAAAGGGGGGAGGTAGGGGAAGCCCACAAAATATGGTTTATTAATGTAAATTTGAAAAAGATTGTTTTTATTGTTTTCTGTTTTTTTCTTTTTTATCATTTTTTCCTGAAATTTTTTCTCTTTTTTTTAGTATAGATTTTTTCTTTCTGGATAGCTGGGTGGTTGTCTCCCTGCTTTCTGCCCCTGGGGCTCTCTGGTGGCAGGAGGGGACTCTGGGGGAGGGGGGGACATAAACTCCACCACAAAATGGACCATCTTCAACTGCCCGCCTGCATGGGATTCTCCTGTGGCAGGGGAGGGCCCATGGGAGGGTGGTGGAAAGAAGGTGGAAAATCTGTCTATGTAAGCGTCTTTCTTATATATATCCTTTTTGTAATCTGTAAAATTAATAAAAAATATTTCAAAAAAAAAGAAGCCCTAAACGGCCTTGGTCCTGTATACCTGAAGGAGCGTCTCCACCCCCACCGTTCAGCCCGGACACTGAGATCCAGCGCTGAGGGCCTTCTGGCGGTTCCCTCATTGCAAGAAGTGAGGTTACAGGGAACCAGACAGAGGGCCTTCTCAGTAGCAGTACCCGCCCTGTGGAATACCCTTCCATCAGATGTCAAGGAAATAAGCAGTTATCCTAATTTTAAAAGACACCTGAAACAAGATAGACCTCGACCTATTCACCTAATTTCCTGTCACAATAATCCCTTCCGCTCTTTCCAAATGCCCCTGTCATAATCCTCACTGATCAACATACTCATGGGATTGCATTTGTGATTCGGCTAATAGAAATTGCTAAAACTGTTACCTCCTTTGCTCTCTCCACAATTATATATGGTTCCATGCTGCATGCTGAGGATTGTTGTGTACAAAACAAGCATTCTCTCACAGCATATGTGCTTCCAGACTGTTACAAGTACCTGCAATCCAGGTCAGATCAGATTCTTAAATTGAAAGCTGTTATTCCAAACGTACTATGGAGAATCATAATAGTTCAGCCCATCTTCACACTAGTTAGGCAAGGCTGCAGTGAGGTATTTTGCGCTGAGTGTTATAGTTACTGGTACTTGAGGAGATAGCTTTCTGGAAACATACAGTATTGACTGATACTGTTCTAATTTCATTTCTCTATTACCGGGTAGTAGCATCATTAAATTCTCTGTATATGGAACTTTCCACCACCTTTAAAGAAAAATCCCCCAGAAAAACTAATAAACGGAGGGGAAGAGCGAGGAGAGCATACCTTTCTTCCCAATTTCAATTGCTGCCAGATCATGGTAAAAGCAAAGCAGCAAAACACAATCACTGTTGCCATGTTCAAAATTACACAAGCATGGAAAATGGCAGCATGGCGAAATGGAAATGAAGCATTTCAAAAAGCTGCATATCAAAGCAGGTGATCGGAAAGAAATATGTTTCTCCATCCTAAACGTGTTAGTGAAGGAAGGTTTTTAGACTATGCAGAGCCCTCTGGTGGAAAGACAGGATTCAACACTTTCCAAAACTGCACAATTTCTATGCCCAGAGGAAGGGTGTGCTTTAAAAGCATTTGGCTTCTTTCTAAATTGACATTTGAAGGAACTCTACTGACCTCAAGATACACCAGGAATGCTCTTGTATGTTTAATTCTGTATGACTGTATGGCACAGAACAACAGGGTCGATTTCTCCTTTAGGAGACTGTAGATAAAGAAAGGCAGGCACTAGAGGGTTTATGTATGAAGCTCCCTAACTTTAAAGTGAACATATTTTATGCACATTATAACTATGGGACAAAACTTCTCAAACCTTAGGGGCAGCAAAGGTTTCTAGGAACCAGGGGGTTGCAGCATCTTGAGACCTCCTTATTCTTCCTTTAATAGTTCATATCTCAACACTGAGTTTTTCCACATCAGCCAGCATTCTATATTAGAAAAGCATTTTTAAAAAGTCAATGCACAGGAGGGTGGGTATCTTAAATTACTTCTGCGTCTTCAAGCAGCAGCTTGATTTGTAGAAATCAAGGATGGTTTGTCACAGCATGGAAATAAGCACCATCAGCTGATACAGCAAGCCCTTGTTAAAGGCAAATGATCATGGGAGTCTGGTGAAAAATTTGGCAGCAGTAAAAGACAGAGCTTTATGCCGAACAACCATTTGCATGTAGGGAATGAACTTAGAACCCAGTTTTAAGTACTACTTCTGCCAAGGAGCCACACTGTAATTTCAGACTGTGGCTTGTTCACAAACTAGAATATAGACAAGAAGTGGCCTTCCAGATGTTGTAGGATTACAGCTCTCATCATTCCTGACTATTTGCTACGCTAGCTGGGGCTGATGGGAGTTGGGAGTCAGACAACATCTGTAGGGACACAGGTTTCCCACCACTTGTGTAAGCAAACCTCAGTTCCCTAAATTTAGATGCAACAAGCAACTGTGGTTTGCTTAAAAAGAAGTGCATGCTTCTGATTGTTGCAGCTATGAATGAGAGGGGCAAGTACCAGTGTGGAACCATTCGTGCTTTCTTTCTTCTAAAATTAAAGAAAACAACACAACTTCAAGAAGTTAGGAAATTAATTCAGATGACAAGAATTTGGCATGAGATTAAATATCAAGCTTATTTCAAGGAGCATTTCCGCATCAGCATTTACATCTAACTTGAATAGTTTAAGGTAACAAGACAGAAAGTTTCACATTCTCATGGGGTTTGATTATGATCTCATAAGGTAATCCTGGAGTCATGCTATTTCCTTGCGACTTTCTGAAATGCTTGAGGGAATTGTGATGTTGATCTGTGGCACATATACAGTACTGCTGCTTCAACATATTTTGGATTCCTGGTCAATGATAGGCTGAGGCTGATGGGAGTTTGTATCCAATGACAGAGGACCACAGGTTCCTCCTTGCTATCCTAAAGCATGAAAATATTGTATATTCAGTTAGAAGAGCACAGCAAACATTTTGGTGGTAAATTTCAGCGGATGCAACTTTCGCCTCATCACCTAGTGAACCATGCAAGAAGCTTTCCTGTGAAAAGTGCTCTCTCTCTCTCTCTCTCTCTCTCTCTCTCTCTCTCTCTCTCATACACACACACACACACTTCTCCTCCTCTCCCTTTTCAGAAGGCTGCATTGTTTGTTGTAAGGCTTCATTGCCACAGTAAAGATTGCTCTATAAAGGAAGGTGAGAAAAAGGAACATATGGACAAGGTATTAAAATTATGGTTGGAAATGTTCAAATGCCGTAACATGACATGACTAAATTGAAGTGGTATGGTCAAACTGGTCCCAGTACACAACTACTGTCTCAACTCAGGCTTATCAGATGGCAGAAAGAAACCCTACATAACTTGTCTCAAAAGCCTTGCATTTGCTGACAGAAAAAAGCAACATGTTCACTTGGTTTGTTCTCAATAAACTCTTGTTGTTTAAATACATCACTTGCTCAGCTAACAAAGATCGATGCCATCTTTATTATAAAACATATTTTGTGTGCTAGATTGTTTCCTGTTCCTGGTGCTTGAAGCATTGACTGTCTCAGAAGGAAAAGCTCTCAACTTCACATTGAAAATGACTGATGAGGAAATGGACTTTTGTGTTGATTTTTAAAGTTGCTTCCAAAGCTACCTTGACTCCCTAGCCTATAAACTCTTCTTCCAGATTCTACCACTCCCCACATATCAAGCACATGTCAACTTTATGCCTTGTGTCCCTCCCTATACAAGAGGAACTTTGCTTCCACAAAATGCAGCTTCTTCTTTCCAACCACTCCTTACTCTCCAAATGTTCTCTTTCAAAAAAGGAAATCGGTCAGAAGAGATGATTTATTATTTTATAGGTTTCTACAAACTATAATATTTCTTAGAGCACTGAGACAAGCAAGTTGGCAAAAAAGTATACTAAATAGAGCTCAGCTTGCAATATATGCTTATTGAAAGAGTGTGGCATGGACAGTATTGAAAGTTTCAGCTCGCCACAAAACCAAAGGGTGTAGCTCTGGTGCAGATGTACGGCTGGTTCCTTGTGTTCCAGGCTTTCCAAAATGGGATCCAGGCTTGAGAATGTGTGCTTCACACCCCTTCTCTTTGTTTGCTTTAACCATGGTTACCGTACATGCTACAATTAGCCACTGTTAACCTAACCAGGTTCCCAAACATCAGAACCTTGGTTAAGAGGGGAACTCTTAATTAGACTGGGTGTGAATGGTATGTATGTTGGGGCATTACAAGTTCAGCAGAACTACTCTAAAGCATGGTTTTGAAAAATAGAGGAGGTTTGTGCCAGAGAAGAGAGAGGGGAAAGGAGCAGTATATGCCTAACATTGGTCTTACCATGAGCCTCATGGCTTCATTGGGATCAGGGTGATATGGATAATATACCGGTAGCCCTCTTAATTTAAAGAGAGATGGAGAGCAGAGCATTCTCTGCAGAAAGCATGCTTTGCTTAACTGCAAGGAGACTTCACATTCAAATAGCTTGTGTATCTCATTAATGGATTTATTGTGCTTTCCCTTCCTGTTCAATTTCCTACTTGGAAGGGCTACTTGGTAAGTTATGATTAGCCAGATCAGTAGCTGTCGCAGCGTAAAAACGTATTTGCTTTCGCACAGCGCAGCTTGTTCGCCTGGTCCTACAGTAATACAATGGGAAGAATAAACACTAAATCCTCATTTCCACGAATTCTTTGGTTATGTATTGAATGACGAAATCTTCTTGTGGGAACAAGAATTAAGAGCTGGGGAGAGAGTTACTTCCTACCTTTGCTTGCTAAGCACACAACAGACATCAAATGGACAGATACACTGTCTTCTCCTGGAACAGCTCCAGTTAAATATAATCTGTCCAAAACTTCTGAATGTTGTGATGCTCGTGCTCAGCCATAGATGTTCAGAGGAATTTTTTTTAAAAAAACCACACCATACCAAATGGGGCTTGATTTTATCTTATAATACAGGCCTGGCACCCAGGTTACTCTGAAAACATAGGAAGGCAACAGGAGCACTATATCACAGCTGCTTTCTCATGGCATATATGCAATCCTTGCGTTACCCCTGAGCAATAATTCCAGAGCAATGATCATGGCTGCCCAACGACAACTGAATTATTACTGTGTGTTTCCAAGAAGCCTATGGACAGCACAAAATTGACCCAGGTTATCTCTGTATTTACGATAGGGGTAGTTAACTTAGGTTTATGTTAAGGCAACATCCAAATAGGCTCTTTGTGCACTTCCTCAGTTATGCCCATACTTTTCAGCTATAATTGTTTAAGCAAACTTCAAAAGCAAAATAGGTCTTCTAGGAGCTTCTTTTGAGGTGGCAGTTTGGGCTCTTTCTTATTTAGGCAGTTGGGGTGGGTAGCAAATAAATCTAAGGAGCAAATTCTGGCCTCACTATAGATTTAGATTCCAGGCTACAGGGGGTATTTTGAGTCATGAAGATGACAAACACCCCCTTCCCTCCTTCCCACTTCCCTTCTGGATAATCAGCATTTTTCTCATGCAGCCATGGGCCCCTGCACTAAAAATAACTTTGTTTAGCCACAGAAATGAGTAGGAGGCTCAGGCTGCAAAATATTGTTTTAAAAATGTTATTCAAACAAACTAAGGAATGTCTAACATAATAACACAACTCCAGAGCAATCGAGGAAAACAGTTTTGTTTCTGCTGGAGGCTAGATGACACCACTGAGTCTCTCTGACAAACATGTAGGTGTAACAAAAATGAAATGGCACATTTAGCATGTTAACATGTTATATATGCTGTAAGTGTAAGGGGGTGGGTGTTGACCCTTTAAGTGCTAGATATGAGAGGATCCTACTACATGCCATGTTTATTAAATGGGTCTAAGTATGTGGTAGGGCCAATACCACCACTAACTTCCTTGCAAAGCATATGCTCCATATTACACAACTACTTCCTCCCCCACACTATGACAGCATCGTGTTAGAGACATCAATATCTCTCCACAGGGGCATGAAGGGAAATACGATCCACACAATGAGGAAGAAAGGGGTCACTTGAGGTAATCACTCTAACCCCACTGACATCCTTTAGTGGTTGGGAAATTAAACTTGTTCTGAACATTTCCTCCAGCCTCTTCCCCTCTGACTCTTTGAAGTGTCAGCCCGATTTTACATAGGAGCTAATTTTCAAAGACCTGGGCTGAGATGGGATTTGCTACAGAGGGATTTGCAACCTTTCCCACCCACCTCGAACTTCCCTCAAATTTTCCTGCATTTGCAGCCTGCTTTTGTATGTCCATAAAGGAACTAGAGTCTCAGAAAGAGAACTTTAAGTGGGGGTGGGGAGAGTGGTGTGGGGAGAAGAACTAATGTACTGTAATGCTACAAGCTGCAAGTCCCTGATCCAAATCCCAACTCAGCCAAGCGCTCACTAGGTGGCCTTCAGCAAGCTGCTATTTCCCACCTCACCCCCATCTTAGCTTTGAACTAACTAAAACCTTCACTGGAGCTATTTATCATTCCCTGTTACTCAGTAATGTGGCTAGTTTGAGCTATTTGGCTTCTGCAAAATACAGGGTTGTACCATGTCAATTTTTGTGAAATGGTAGTGCTGCGAATACTTGCTTCTACTACAGGCATACATCGACGAGCATGAGGGTGACCCTTGGTTTCAGAATCTGTTGCCCTTTGGGATCCAGGAGGCATCAATATCTAAATGGTAATGATGTTGTCCGGGTGTATGTGGCAGCAAAGTTGGCATCTGGGTTTATTGCAGGCTCTGGTACCAGTGTCCATGTTAAGTCTGGTGGTTGTATTATTGTGGGTGAGGAGTTGTTTAAGATTGGGTGGCTGTCTGTAGGCAATGAAAGGTCTTCCTCCCAGAGCTTGAGAAAGGGAGCTGTCATTGTGCAGGAGAGGCTGTAGATCTCTGATGATGCGTTGTACTGTTTTAACTTGGGAGCTGTATGTGATAACTAGTGGTGTTCTGTTATTTTCTTTTTTGGGTCTATCTTGCAGCAGGTTCTCCCTAGGTATCAGTCTGGCTCTGTTGATCTGTTGTTTAACTTCATCAGGTGGATATTTTAGTTCTAAAAAGGTTTGCTGTAGATCTCTTAGGTGAGATTCTCTGTCTGTAGAGTTGGAACAGATACGGTTGTAACGTAGGGCCTGGCTGTATACGATGGATTGTTTGGTATGTTTGGGATGGTAGCTAGAAGCATGTAGATATGTTTGTCGGTCAGTTGGTTTTCTGTATAAGGTGGTGTCTATACGTCCATCCTGTATTTTTATAGTAGTGTCCAAAAAATGTATTTCTTGCATAGATTGGTTCATTGTTAGGTTGATGGTGGGGTGAAAGTCATTGAATGTCTGGTGGAAGGTTTCCAGGGTCTGTTGTCCATGTGTCCAGATAATAAAGATATCGTCAATGTATCGTAGGTACAAGAGAGGTTTGAGTGGGTAGGAGTCTAGGAAACGATGTTCTAAGTCTGCCATGAAGATGTTGGCATACTGTGGGGCCATGCGGGTGCCCATGGCTGTGCCGCTGATCTGGAGGAACAGGTCATCACCAAATTTGAAGTGGTTGTGGGTAAGGACAATGTGGCAGAGTTTGGTAGCAAAGTCCGCTGTGGTTTTATCAGAAATGGTGTTCCTTATGGCTTGTAAACCATCATTGTGTGGGATGTTGGTGTATAGAGATTCCACATCCATAGTGGCTAGTATAGTATTGTTAGGAAGATTGTTCAAAGATTGTATTTTCCTCAGAAAATCTGTGGTGTCACGTACGTAGCTGGGAGCACTGATAGCATATGGTTTCAGAACAGAGTCCATATAGCCGGAAACACCCACTGTAATGGTGCCAATACCTGAGATGATGGGGCGTCCTGGATTTCCTGGTTTGTGTATTTTAGGTAGAAGGTAGAAAGTTCCTGGTCGAGGTTCCGCTGGTGTGTTTGTGAGGATCTGTTCTTGGATGTGTAGGGGTAGCTCCTTGACAATCATTACTGGCCCCAACAACATCCAACATACCATCTCAGGACTATTTAATTGCTCATCTTCTAACATTGTGTATGCCATCAAATGCCAACGGTGCCCTTCAGCTCTCTATATTGGACAAACAGGCCAAACCCTACGCCAAAGGATAAATGGACATAAATCTGACATCAGGAACCATAAGACTGAAAAACCAGTAGGAGAACACTTCAATCTCCCAGGACATTCTATACAAGATCTCAAAGCAGCTGTTTTATTACAGAGAAATTTCAGGAACAGACTGGAAAGGGAAGTTGCTGAATTGGAAATCATTACCAAGCTTAAAACCATGGAAGCACCTGGGATGAATAGAGATATCGGATTCTTATCTCATTATGCATGATCAAGCTTTCTTTAGCACCTCAGCCCAGGACTAATTGCAGCCATCAGCAGCCATTAACACCCATCTACAGGTTTACCACTCCCATCAGCCCATCTCCCATTCCCACCCACCACCCTCTGTATATATATAGGGTCTGACACTTCTGTTTCTAGTGTATCTGAAGAAGTGTGCATGCACACGAAAGCTCATACCAAAATATAAACTTAGTTGGTCTTTAAGGTGCTACTGAAGGAATTTTCTTATTTTGCTTCGACTCAGACCAACACGGCTACCTACCTGTAACTATCTAAATGGTGTTAGAGGAAAGGGGTGAAAGTGGGCCAGGACTCTAACCAAAGAAACTGTGGAATGGCAAGGGGTTAGCCCAATTCCATCTTGGAACCAGGAATACAATTACTATTGTATAATGATAACTATTATTATTATTATTATTATTATTATTATTATTATTATTATTATCCATGGGAAAGACAAGGTGGTAGAGGCTGAAGGTAGAGGAAAATCTAGGGAGGGAGACAAGCAGGAAGAAGGTGCTTGTTTTGGTCACAAAGGATGGAGTGAGGAAGTTTTGTAGCAAGTGTTTTGGATGGTCAGCCACTTGGGGCTCAGGATTGGAGTTCCATGAGGCCTAAACAGATTCTCTCCTGTTAGAGCATTTCCTGGCCAAGTAGGAAAAGCCTTAACATAAAAGCAAGTAAGTTTGGAGTGTGAATCTGAGTAGTGCTTAAAGGTTTCACATTTAGTGTTCCATCCATCCCACATTGCAATAGAGCTGGCTTCCATATAACAAGGGGACTCCACTAGTGTCAACTTCACCCATCAATGTGCATGTTTCTCTTTTTCAGCTTTCCATAAATTCCTGCCACCATAAACGAACTCTAAAATAGAGAGCACAAAGAGGTGCTGTTGTTCTTCTTTGTACTGGATCAAAATGTTTAACACTCACTGCTGAAATCCTCCAGAGGGAACATAGTTTATTTTGCATTCTCATTCAGTCCATAGCCAAATATGGTGGGGTTTTGCAACATGTAAAGTGACCCAATGCGAACTTCAATAAACTTACCAAATTATTTTCAAGTAGATGCCAAAGAGCTCTCCAAGACTGGCTGTTTTTATTCCTACTAACTTTGTCTGACTTGGAGCTGGCAATGAACGGATGTAAGTCTTTACAACTTACTGCCAATAAAAAATTAACAAGACACACTTAAAATGGCAACATAAATCTCCAAGATGTGCCAGGATAGATTATCTTAGTTTGGTCCTGTGAGTCCTGAGATTCTTTGTTGTACAGCACCATTATTTTCTCAAGGCTCTTTGCAAAAGGTAACCCAAAGAGCTTACAACCAGAATTTTAGCATAAGGAGAGAGAAGAGGGAAGAAAAGTAAATTGGGAAGAGTACATACAAATGCAGTTACACATACTTAGGCTTAATTTTAGCAGAGAACAAGGACTAATGTGGGAATGAGGAAGCTGTGGACTTCCAAATGTTGCTGGACTACAAATTCCATCCTTCCCAACCATTCACCATGCTGGTGGGGCACAACCAATTTGGAGGCCACAAGGTCCCCAGCCCTGGACTAAAAGAATGGGCAAAAAGCAGATTTTGAGGAGGGGATTTTTGAAGAGAGAAAGAGAAGTGGCACCACTGAAACCTTCTGGAAGGGAGCCCTAGCCATAATGGGCAGAAAGAATGAAAAGGGTTGTTAATATAGCATTTGGGTAATAAATGCTCTTAGTAAACATCTTGCCATAGACTACTCTTACAGAGTAGAAGCAAACTGAGGCTGTGTGCAGTGTATGCATATATGAGTGTGTTGTTGTGCTCATGTACCACTTATGGACTTCCCATTCAGCACCTGGTTGGCCACAATGAGAACAAGATACCAGACTAATGGGCCTTTGGCCTGTTCTTCTTTTGCTCATTAACATAAAACAAAATTAGGTATTCATGATGGAGTTATTCAGAATTATCTAGGCAAAGAGCTAGGAGAAGGGAAAGGAAAGGGTGAACCCAAGTATACAAGCAAAGTAGTACAAAGGCACAGTCACTCAGCAGTATCTCAACTTAAGTCAGGCATGTCCAAAGTCAGTTTTGGGGGCCTAATCCGGCCCGCCGGTCAGTGTAATCTGGCCCCTGTGGTAGTTTATTTCCTCGGGTAAAATCCCCCCCCCCAAAAAAAACCCTCAACAGCTTCAATCCTTAAAAAAGCTCAACAACTTTGAGGTAAAATCCTGTAAGAAAAGTTCAACAACTTCAATCCTAAAAAAAAGGTCAAAAACTTTGGTCAGCCCCTCACTTCATCAAATCTGGCCCTCTTTGAAAAAAGTTTGGACACCACTGGCTTAAGTGAACAAGGCACTTCAAAATGAGCACGTAACCAAAAAGCATGCTCAATGGAAAACAGGTAACACTTGATAAGTTTTATATATTGCACACTATAAAAGTAACAAATAGATGCCACAAAAATACAAAGAACAGGCAGTCCTCTAGTGGTAAAGAAGAAGCTTTGCATGTCCCAATATCAATCCAAATTCAGGTAAGATTAGAAAAAACGCACCACTGAAACCCTGGAGAGCTTCAGCTTGCCTGTATCTAGTTTTAAGCAGGTGCTCAGTTTTCCTATGCTCCTATCTCAAAATATGCACAGTGCTGTACTATAAACCCATTTCATATTATTGCTCCTTCCTGTTGAACATCGATTGAAATACTAAAATCCTGAGATGCCCCTTGCACAGTCCAGATACATGGCTACACTGCCCTTTTTTGCACTTAGGGGTGGGAATAGAGAATCAAAGTAAAATATAAAAATAATAACAGTTGCATCTTCTTGAGACCCTTCTATAATTACAGAACATACTAGGAATGCAATTTCAGGAAAAAGGAGCTTGCAGAACAAATGCTAATAATAATAATAATAATAATAATAATAATAATAATAATAATAATTTATTTATACCCCAGCCACTCTGGGCGGCTTCCAACAAAATACTAAAATACAGAAATCCATCAAACATTAAAAGCTTCCCTAAACAGGGCTGCCTTGAGATGCTAAGAGAAAGGGGGGGTAGATCCACCATTTCATATAGATCACTATTGCTTAAAAGTAATTATTCCTGTACAAGAAATACCTAAGCCATTGAAAATATAGGCAAAATAACATTACTTGTGACATTACTTGGACTCCACTCCAGAAAACACTGATTTGTTTCATGTCACAAATTACTGCCAAAGTCAACACCTTTCAGAAGTATTGTTGGTCTATTTCAACATTTATTGAACTGTTGTCATAATGTGCTCTATTGTATGAATGGTTTTTGTATATCAGCATAAAATAAATGTTAACATAGCTTAGAATGTGCCCAGTGCTAAAATTCCCCGCACTTGTAATTAAGACTACTTAAAATGACTTGGACAAAAATGTTGTATACTATGTCTGCAAGGTACTCAGGCTTTGGCTTAAACAGTAGTTTGGTGACAATGAAAACCCATGTCCCTTCCTACATTGCCCTTGGCCACAAAATAGCTATCGGCTTCTCTGGTCTGTAAAATGTCTGTAAAATATGCATGAAATATTTTTGTTCCTTTGTGAGAATTCCACAAACATGCCAAAGCTGGACCTTCTTCAAAGACTTGATAGAATATTTAGGGGATTTTAATTGCGAAATATTGGAAAAAAGAGGAACTGCCCTCTCTACAGGAATGGCAAATGAAAATGTTGGACTTTATGGAACTGGCAGAATTGACAGGAAGACTCTGAGATCAAGCAGATGAAAGAATGGAGGAAGATTGGAGAAAATTCAAATTATATTTAGGGAATTATTTTTGAGAGTTGAAAGTCTGAACATCTAGGGAAACACAGAAGTTAAGGCAATAGGGAGAAAAGAGGAGACTATAAAGCAGGAAAACTGAGTTACAAATAAAAGGATGGGATTAAGTGGAATTAAGAAAAATACAGGATGATGAAAATTAAAAGTAATGAAATAGAAACTGTTACAGATGAATCTAAAATGAAAATCAGATAGAGGGGAGTTGGGGAAGCAAAAGGGACAATGAGTTAAAAAGATGATGTAAGATGAAGTTGTGTTTTTGTTTGTATTGTTGTGTTTTTGTTTTCTTTTTGGTTTATGTTTCTATGTTATAATTTTTTTTAATAAAAAATATTTTTTAAAAAAAGACTTGATAGAATGTCCTGGGGAAGCCACATATAGATATAATTGAAACATTTCAGGAAAATAATATATCAGTGTGGGTTCTGTTTATGTTTTTTAATCCCTTAAACAAGGCTATTATTATACACGAATTAGTGATTTTTTAAGGCAACATCAGGACATTGGCCTCATTTAAGGGAGAGAATGGGCTACTGTGTTTTTTGTTATTTTCACTGGATAGCGCAAACAACAGCCATTTAAACAATTGTCTAGATACATGTTTAAACTATTAACTTAGTATATCATGTCAAGTCTTATACATTTTAATGAGTAATAATAGTTAAAAATACCAAACTTAATTATAGTATCAGAGGATTAAGCTGAACCACAAAATCAGGTCATGTTAGAGGTCTAATTTAAACCACGTGGTTTCAGCATAATCTCTGGAACCCTTTAATTTGTGTGCTCTCTCTGTTTCTGGACAGGGATGATTTAGAAAGTCTTTCCCTCTAAGAACATTTTCTTTATACCCTCCAGACTCAGCCCTGCGGTATAAGATTGGAGCTTCATACTTAACCCAGTAGAATACACAATACTGTACTATTAAAACTCTTTAAAAGCTGCATGTTTGATGGTGGCAAAAGATTCATCATTTGCCACATGCATCCAAAAACAAGGGCTCTGTCCCGTAAAGGCTTATGCCAAAATAAATATGGCGCTGGTAAACATGTCCCATGACTCTTCCCCCCAGAAAAATACTACTGTATAACAAACTTAATTCCAAACGCAATCCATGTATACAGATGGAATTCTTTTAAAAGCGAGGGCTGAATCAAACAGGAATTTCCAAGCCACAAATAATGTTAGTATTTTTATTCTTTTGCTATGTCTTTAGAAGTTGACCCTGCCATCTACAGCATCCAGAATTCTTTGAGGGAAGCCATGATTGTTTAAAGGCATAGCATAGTGCTTTAAATGTATGGCCTGAATCTGGCCTTAGTCTTGTACTGGAGGGCAAACAAAATGAACCAAAAGGAGGAGGTTAACAAGGACCAATTGAGAAGTGAAAATTAAAAGAAAGGGGAGAGTAACTTCTGAGTAGCCCCCTCCTCAGACCATACAAAATTAAGGAATTTTGTGACATCCTAAGAAAGACAAACCCACTTCACTCCGTATCTGATTATCGCTGTGCCCAGAGCAAACAAATCAGGTGGTGATATGACATGAAGACAAAAGATAACTCAGGAATTCTCAAACAGCAATAATTCTTTGTTGACAGGAAAAATCCACCACCACACACTGGCCAAACTAAAGGAATGTTGTGGAAAATCAATACAAATGAAAAATGACTGTGCAGTGACTATAAACACATCTAAAGGCCAAGGAGAAAAACTGTTTTTCAGGAAATAATCTATTTTAAACCACAGGACCCCAAGCCAACCTTGATGAGTAATCAAGAATGTATTTCCCCATAACCATGTTTTTTCCCCAAAATAGTATGTTTCAACATCAAATATCTTGTTTTCCATTGTATTTTAAAATAAAACAAAATAAAAGCAACACAAAGGAAAAGTCTATAAGGTAGGAATCTTGACAGAAAAAAAGAGGTTCACAAGTGTAACAGGAACATTACTCATTATACCACTTTGCTGGAGCACCTTAAGAAAAACTAAGTATTCTCGATGTGGAAAAGAACGTCTTTATAAGATTTGACACTTCACCTATTTAGGAGTCATTAAAGAAATGCTCATTAAAGCATAGATACCTTCTGTTGGCATCTTATTGGTTGTTTTTTGTTTTGTTTTGTTTACAAAGCAACGGTTTAATCTGTGAGTGGACAAAATTTAGGCCAAAAAGGAAATGGATTGACACCAAGAAAAACAAATAGCAAGAGTGTTGTTGCTGCAACAATTCTTGTTGTGGTATATTCTGAAGTGTCTAGGGACACTAGAGAATGATTCCATTTGGAACACTCGCTAAAAATAGGTCAATACCTTTTGGAAGGTACCATCAAGTTTCATGTAGTCCACCCTGTTCTTCGGAATGGTACCCTGTTTGTAAAGAATGTAAGATAAGCTAGGGAACAAGACACCTTAAATTAAAAATTTGAACTGCTTTCCTCTGTCTCAAACTTGAAACCAATTTGTTACCATTTTCCATCTTTGTTGATTATTCAGTCTTTCCGGTAAATGCCTGGCTAAATTCTTTCCTAGCTTCCAGAATCCTCTTCTTTTAGGAGCTCTCTAATGGATCAGTTGTGCCTGCCTTGATCTATACCATGTCTAGCTTCTGCTCACTTGTCTGAATTTTAGCAATTCCCCTTGTCCTGTCCCCACAGTCCCATCCTGTCCAATTCTTGCAGCCCTGGTGACTCTTGTCCCTTTCTTTTGTCCCTATCTGAAGACAGTGCTCCAACTTTAATCATACTATGGAGACCAAACATAACCCCTCAAACACTAAAAAAATACATGATATGGAAGCATGTGGTCCTGTAAAGGACCCCTGGATGGTTAAGTCCAGTCAAAGGCGACTATGGGGTTGTAGCGCTCATCTCGCTTTCAGGCTGAGGGAACCGGCATTTGTCCACAGACAACTTTCTGGGTCATGTGGCCAGCATGACTAAACCGCTTCTGGCGCAACAGGACACCATGACAGAAGCCATAGCACACGGAAACACTGTTTACCTTCCCACCACAGTGGTATCTATTTATCTACTTGCACTGGCATGCTTTCAAACTGCTACGGAGGCCCTGTAGACTAGCCTGCTGTCAATGCAGCCACTGATGCCGAATTTTGACCCCACTACATCACATACCGTACTCCAATACCATACACACACTTAACCAATGTGCAAAGGTGCTCTACATTAATTGGCCCACATTTCCCTCCCCTTTCCCACATCAGCCAATGTGCAGATGGCAGAATATGTGGCTGTGGTGCATGACCCTGTGATCCCTTCTGACACAGGTTGTATTGGGGAGGGGATATGATATGAACCCCCTGCTAGGAAGCAAAATTCTGGCACCATCTTGCCACTTTGAATTCCTTCCCTTAATCACCTGGCAGAGCAAAGCAAGTGTCTTCAGGTGGCACCATGAGGGAGAAATAGATGAATGCAGGAATTTATCTTTGAATGGTGCAGGAGGACTTAAAAGTGTTGGCCTTATTTTGTAGGGAGTGGGAAATAGCACTTGGGCTCTGCTTCAGGCTTGGGCCTAGAAAACTGATTTTATTATTGTGACATGGTTTCTAAACAGTGGAAAATAAAAGGAAGTGGGTTGATATTAAGGAAAAGTTAAGCTGAAGTTCAATATTTTCATAAGTACGAAGCCTGGACCAGCTTAAATGTATTAATTCTAAAAAAGTTTCCCACTGCTTAGTTAGATTTGTTGACAATAAACATCCTCAAGACTGACTGAGGGCAGAATCTCGCCAACTTTGCATGGATGTTGCCTTCTCAGCTTCTGCTGTTGCTGCTGAATCATTCAGCTGACAGTCAAATCACTCCACAATAAACTAAAAGAAAAAAGACCACAGTATTTAAAGTGGTTTGTCTGTGGGATTAAAATTACTAAAATTATACCAACGTCACTGTAACATAACATTGCAATGTGGAGGAAGCTGTCCCACCACTGCCATAGCAACCGCTCATAATACACAATATCAAACATTTAGCGAAACGAAAACAAAAATCCATCGTGAACAAGAAGATGACTCAAAATGTACATACATCCTAGAAATAATACATGTTCCCAGTAATTTATACCAACTCACTGTTATATATATATAAAAGATTTCAACATTTATCCTAGAGCTGCTTTGATTTATTTGAGGATTAAATTCCATTTTAAAATATTAAATGCTTACAAAGACAGCAATAAAGAAAGCAAAGAAATATTTGTTCAAATAAGGTTATGGTTGAAAAGAAAACTTGTCATGCAAACATATACATACACCACAGAAATTCTCATGAGGGGCTCTGTCTATCCAAGATTTAATTTTAATACTTCATTTATCACCATAATGTCTCCATGCCTTTCAAGAACATAAAAACAGCAAATCCAACTCTGTCCAGATTCCCACTCCACACCACCACACCACTTCCCTTTTGACGGAACAATGTTTTCTAACAAGATCTTCTTGGACCAAACTGGCTTACTTTAGACTCCAGCCAAGGACACAGTTGGTTCACATACATAATGACAGCACACTGCAACCTCCTTTCCAAGCCAGTGGAATTAGAACAGTTATGTAACCTGCCTACTGTAGACTAGCTTAGCACTTTTATAGTGGACGCTGAATTTCTTGGACTATTTGAAGACAGGACTCTGGGAGAACTACAGTCTAATTTTAAGTCCATGGTGGAGCCACCTTTGGAATGTTGCATACAGTTCTGGCTGTCCCATCTTAAAAGGATATAACATACCTCAGAAAGGCGCAGAAATGGAAAATAATCCTGGATCAAGGGGCTGAAACACCTACCCTATGAGGAAAAGTGAAAACATCTGGGGATTTTTAGGTTTGTGGGGTTTTTTGAGCCCCCACCCCTCAAAACATAAGAGAGGAACATGATAGTGAACGTGTTCCACAACACCGAAACTCAGGGTCATCCAACAAAATAGAGGGCCAAACTAGACATGCGTGATTGCATGTGGCATAAATAGGGAGTTTTTCCACATCTAAACATGGAGGGAAGATAATCAAGATCAGGACTGAATTTGGGGGGTGGGGTGGGGAGGGTAATGCATCTCTCCTGCAGCCAGTGCTTTTTTTCTTTTTTAAAAAAACATTTAGGGCTACTCTCATTTTCCTACTCATATTGAAATACTGCCCCTCAATGAGGCCAAACTTAGATTCACAAAATATTTAGGGGTATGCATACCCCTGCGTCCCCCCAGATAAAAGCACAGCCTGCAGCAATCCAAATACAAATTTGCCATGGAAGCTCGTGTCACATGAAAGCCCTGGGATATGGGATTTCATTGGCAACAAGGCTTTGCGAGGGAGACACCCACACTATTATAATAAACATAATTTCAAATAAAATGATAGCATTTAGACTTAGGCTGTAATTGCAGATATTTGTCCAGTTTTGGACAAAGGAAGGAACAGGCAGACATATCTCATAGTTCCTTGTGGCAAACTTCAGATAACTTTAATCTGGGGCATGTGCTGTTTGTAGCAAAGAGATGCCTGAAATCAAAATAATTTATATCTCCCCCTTCTATAATGCTAGAATTCATGGACATCCAATGACACTGAACATTGGAAGATTCAGGGCAGATAAAAGAAAGGACAGGCTCCCTCCCACTTACACGTGATTGTGTGCTATTGTGATGGAACCAGGAAATAAAGAAATACAGTGGGCAAAGCAATCCCCAAAGAGACTGGAGGTGTAGTGGGTCATTGTTTAGGCTGCTCAGCCTCCCTGCCTAGCAGCTGATACACGCAGAGCACAGCCGCTGCCACTTTTGAGGGTCTTCTAGCTGGCCCTAGAGCCATAGCTGCCAAGTTTTCCCTTTTCTCGCGAGGAAGCCTATTCAGCATAATGGAATATCCCTTTAAAAAAGGGATAACTTGGCAGCTATGCCTAGAGCTTCAGTTCTAGTTGAAGAGAGAGCTGAAGAACAGGGGGGAAATGGACCTTTGGAGGCTTTTTAGAGGGTGCTCCCCACTTATGTGATTTTCACTTACGTCCGCAGGGCCCAGAACGTAACCCTCACATAAGTCCGGATGGGAGACAGCCTGTACTTCTTCGCACAGCACTTGCTTCCACTTGCAACCCAAATGTTGTGCATACCTTATGATTTGGCTGAAGGTTATTGGTGTGCCTGGTTTTATGCATTTTGAATTGGTGTGTGTGTGTGTGTGTGTTTCGGCTTTCTTCTGACAAGTATTTATTTACCATACTAATGAAGATACATTTAAAAATGTGTTGGTGCCCCTATTTTTGAGTAGTAAACAGGATGTAGCTCTTAACAATTGCCTCTAAGGAGATGTCAATCTTGTCTCCAGAAGTTTAAATTCAAAGTCCTACACATATAAGTAAATTCTGCTGAACTCAAGAAGATTTACTGCTAAGTAAATGAGGACATAGTATAGGAATCTATTAAACATTGCATCTCTGGCAAACAACCCCTCCCCCAATAAGGTTATTGGTCAATTGTCTAAGGAGAACTTTCAGGTTCAGAAATTTCTAAATGCCTCCTTCTTGGGGTGGGGCAAACACAACTAGGAAGTTTGAACACTGTTGGCACTTAAGTATTTAAACTACTTGGCAGACCCAATTCACAGCAGTTCATTCAAGTGGTCTTCTGCATCCTGACATATCTTTCCTCAGGGTAGCACAAAGTTAACGAAGTTCCCTAGTCTGGGATTGTATTTTGATTAATGAATGAGGTACTCAAACCCCAGAGACAGAGTGCATAACCTTCTTCCCCCTTTCTCACCAACTGGACAAAAACCTGACTCTTTCACCCCAAGATGCAGAGCTAGGAATTTTTTTCTCCTTTATGCTGTAAACCCCATGGGATTCCAAGCAGTGTCTTAACACCTGGCCATCCCTGAGTATAAGATCTGGACAAAAGCTGGATAAGTTAATTTCTCAGATGTGTGGATCTGTCAGTTATTGCTGTGTTAGCACAGGAGTTTGTTGTAAGCTAAAAGTGCAATTTGGGTATGAATCATGACAGGTAAATTTCTTTCTTTCTTTTCACTACCAAATCCACCAGCAAAGATCAAGGGATTCTGACAAAAAAAATCAAAAGAAAATCAATTGGGTTCCAAACAGAAGTGGGCAAGAGAGAACAGCAAGACACTCTGAGGAAATGAGAAAGGGAACAGGGAGCATGGGAGAAACTTGAAAGAGGAAGGGCATTCAGTTTCCCAATATCTGCCAATTTTTTGTCAAGGGAAACATGGAAGGAGCCCCTGCCCCCACCAACAATGTGGAGCTCTAAGCCCCATCTAGACACATCTCTCCTTTACCTTAGAAGGTATGAATGTGAGATGCAGCGAGAGTTGTTTTCCACCTTCTGTATAAGTCTGATGCATCCATCAGCAGAAAAAACACACACAAGACCAGGAAAGTTGCTGTAATCTGAGTATTCCTTTTTAGGGAAAACACAAAGCTGAGAGGGTAGTTCTTCTGAGCACTGAACACACAAAAATGTGTTTCATTTCTGTTCTGCTTGAAAAGTTAAAGAGAGAGGCACAATCAATTTAAAAGTATTCACCCTGTTTCACCCCTGCTCATCATATGAAGAGGAATCTGTACAGCCGGAATTATACAACTAATTCTGTTTCTAGAATTGGAATTGACGATTGAGTCATCTATCCTATAAATTCATTGTTTAAATGATTTTGGCATTATTCCTTTCAGATTCCTGTCTAGCTATGCAATGGAAATTTCGACCTCACACTCTGGTTTCTTTAACTTCACAGATACCAAGATTATGAGTTAGGGGAGACTTCGCCAGTTGACAAAGAGATGGAATGGAGAAATTTGAAGTTTAAAAAGGAACAGAGTTGATCTAAATAAACTGAAGAGTAAATATTTAGTTCCAGTGACATTAAATTACATTCATACTCTTGTAGCAACTAGTTTGTTACAATTAAGAATGTGCCTGCTTTCCAATACTTTATCATTTGGCCATAAAATGCAATTCCTAAATGAAACTTGGCATATAAAATTATAGCCTGGAAGCAATTTCTTCATATGAATAAGTTACCATTTCTAAACCTGTTATACTTCATGAACAAAAAGAAAGATTAGTTATATCCAACCATGCATTTTTGCTTACATTTAAACTGGCAACAACTTTAACAGCACAGGCTCAATATAGCACCCACACTTGAGATGGAGGCTGTGCCTATTTTAAATCAGCTACAGCAATGGTTATCAACGTTTCCATATTAGGACCTTCTTCCTTCTAGCACGCTACAAAAGGCAGAATGGACATCACCCTTTTGGTACGTTTGTGTGTGGTTCCTCTAGAGATCTTCCATTACTGAAACCTTTTCAAATACTTTGTAAGCATATTTAGACAGAGCCTATAATTTGCCAAATCCATTGAATGATAAACTCACAGTCTGCTACAAGAACCCTGCCCACCTTTAACAAATAGGCAGCAAGGTCAAGAACTACTGAACAGAGTGGTGAAACTCCAGTTTTCAGCATAGCTGCCAAGTTTTCCCTTTTCTCACGAGGAAGCCTATTCAGCATAAGGGAATTTCCCTTAAAAAAAGGGATAACTTGGCAGCTATGGTTTTCAGGTGCCTAAAAAGGAATAGTGATCCTAGGGAAAGATTAATGCTCCTATTTCTGGACTTGACCTTATTCTTAAACGGCTTTGTAAGTAGTGCTTAAACCACAGTTTCCCAGTTTGGACATAATGGTAAACTGTGGATATCTTCATTAATGTTGGGCACATGATCAGAAGGAATGGGGTGACAAAGTGGGGAAGAAGGCTGTAGGCACAGGGATGGTTCTCAATCCGATAAACCAGGTTAATTCAGATATCCTCCACCCTGAACTGGGTGACTGCACCTAAACTGGGTGATTGCTTTTCAGCTGGACAAAATTCAAATCCATCAGGATGATGCCCTTTTGAGCTTCCCAGAGGCATCTGGCTGGGCACTGCTGGAAACAAGATCTTGTTATGATCCAGAACAGCAATTCTTCCACTTTCCTTTCAACTTTTTACAGATGATTCATACTACTTAAAGCCAGATTTCTTTGAAACCACAAAACAGGCATCTAGGAAAGGAAGACTGCTTCGAGAAACATATTGGAATTATGCTCCCTGTCACTTTTAATTGCAATAATATTAATCATGCATGGATGAAGGAAATATTCCCATGTCCCAATTGAGTTATTTCTCATCACATGACGGAAAACAAAAACAAAAAATTCTCCTTAAAACTATGCATTTGCTTGCACGCTACCATTTAAAGATGTAATTGCAGGTATTGTGATTTAGAAAAACAGAGAACTATATCTTTTTCTTTTTTAAAAAAATCCCATTTAATTCCTTTTTATATTTTGTATTACACAATAAAGCTTCATTACCCCCTATGCTTATGTTGACAAAATAACAATATAAAATTACAAGATTTTGTTGCTGGAAAATCCAATTTCTCTTTGAGGTAGCAAGTGTCACTACCATGTCTGCATCCAACTGCTACATTAGTTAGCAGTCGTTTTTTCTGAGGAATGCAGAGTAATATTTCGATCTAACAAAAGCAGTGTAAAATAAGAAAATAAATTGGGAACAGGGACTATGGTCAGGAAGTTAAGAACATGATATTGGCCGATACATTCAGTCCACTTCCTACACTCCACCTTCCGCATTTCCCCCCCCCCCATACTGTCACACTATTTAAACCTAGTGTAGTGTTAAGCAGTGCTAAGCAGGTCAGCACTCCTTCAGGTAAAGAGGTGGCTCACAGTGAAGTGATCAATATCCAAGAAAGAGAAAATTTACTTTTTTTAAAAAAAACACCATCAGGAAGATTTTAACCCTATAAAAGGAGCTGAACTTAACATCTGCTTTTTGTGAACTCTAGTTATATGTGCTAGGTTTATGCAATTTTACATTTTCAATTATGTTGCAGGTTCATAGCTGCCAAGTTATCCCTTTTTTACAGGGATTTTCCCTTATGCTGAATAGGCTTCCTCGCGAGAAAAGTGAAAACTTGGCAGCTATGTGCAGGTTTTGTTCTCTGCAGGCTAACACACAACATATTAAAGCCCCCCCCCCGAAACCAATGTATTGTTCCAGTTAGTAACACTGGTATTTTAATATGGAAGAAGACAAACATGTCAATGGTTTGCAAGGCAGTTGGTGTAACATCTAGAAACATATGGTGTAAATTTTGTTTAAGCAGCTTAAATAGCTGCATAGCTGCTAATTTTGATTAATTCTTCAACATATTATATTAATTATAATTACAGAACTTTTATATTCTTATTTAGAACCATTATTTAATTTATATCTTGAGTCAGAAACCATAAGTACCCATCAATTAAACAGGAATTTTGCTGTTATTTTCACAATCACCAATGTGGCTGATGTATACTTGCCTCAATTCAAAGCTACCCAAGAAATACTAGATTCACAGCATTCAGCCTGTAGTTTTGCAAGCATTTTCATCTATGGAGGTTTATCTAGCAAAAGCATCACCTTCTATCACTTTCTTTGGAGTCAACAAAGAAACACCTCAAATATTTCTGATCTACTTTACCGTGCTGTTATAAGGATTACGTGAGGATTTTAACTTTTGTATGTTTTAAAGTATGGTAGTGATTTTTTCTCGAGTTTATTGTTTTTTCTCGAGTTTATTGTTTCTTTTTGTAAACTGCTTTGAGGTGTTTTTTTTGTTTTGTTTTTTTACAATCAAGTGGTGTATACATTTTATGAAATAAACATGTATAAAGGACTTTAAATATCAGAAAGTTCTATATAGATGCTTAGATCCATTGGTTCAACCCCTTGGGAACTGTCTTGCAGTATGCCATAGGATTTGGTATAATCACCAGTGCTATTTAATACCTACAAGAGAGAGGTGCAACAAAATGTTGCATTGTGGAGTGTTCCTGCAGCCAACCATATCCATCTCCACAATATTCAATTCTATGTTGTCTCCTACATCGTTTTTTGTTCCACCACCCGCCCCCATTCTTCAGTCAGCATTCTGTGATCGCTGAGCAGGCTGTCCTCTGTAATGACATGAAATGATATGAAGCCAGATATTCTGATGACACCCAGCTCTATGTTTCACTAAGCATCCAGGAGCAGCTATCTCAGCTCCGGTGGTTGTTGTGAATATGAGGTAACATCAGCAGGCTCAAGCTGAGCTCAGATCAATGGAGGTAAAATTGCAAGGTATCCCTGTGTTTTGGTGGGGTATTCAGGAACTGTGATAGATGAGTTGGCACGGAGCTCATTAATGTGATGCCTTCTAGAAGCTGTTGGACTACAGCTCCCAGCATCCTTATCTATTGGGTTTGTTGGCTGGGACTGGTGGGAATTGGAGTACAACAACATATAGCACCATGTTGACAGTCCCTGGCTTAGCAATTTCCCCCATACCTGCCAAGTCTCCAGCAGAAAAATACAAGATTAGCAGCAGCAGTAGTGGCACTGGAAGTTGCACCGGAAGTTGTCCAGTGGCCATGGGGTGACCGCATGGCGACGGCCATCTTGGGGTGGCCATGCGGCCACATCCAAGATGGCCACTGCCATGTGGCCACCCCTAAGATGGCTGCAGGGCATGTGTAGAAGTTATTTCCGGCGCCAGTGGTGGCCATTTTCTGGTGCCCATAGATGGGTAAACCGGCACCAGAAAAATGGCTGCCGGTAGGAGCGAATTTAAGGGAGATTTATGGGAGAGGAGCTCAAACGGGAGACCGAGGGGAAATGGTAAGGAAAAACAGGGGTTTCCCGGGAAATACGGGGTACTTGGCAGCTATGATTTCCCTACCTGAGGACACCTAGAGTCTGGTGTCCTAGTCATGGAGGGCAGATAGCAGCAACATCTCGGAAGCTTTTATTAACTTCATTTATACATTTATTTGTATAATTTATTTGTTATGTGTTTTGAGGACTTGGTTTAAAAGAGGGATAAAAACATCTACCAAACTGTAGACAAACTGTACTTGTTATGTATACTCCACCCCCATTTGGAAAGAATGAATCTTTCTACAGTTATCCATGATCTTGTGACTTCTAGGACAATTTTCTGCAACTAGTGTAGCGGGCTGCTTCCAAAGGCAACTCGAATTGCAGGCAGTAGAGAATTATGCTGCTTACGATCCTGACAGATTCAGAGTGGCAATATATTTAACTGGTATTGCAGAACTGGGACTGACTACCTGTTTTCTTCCAGGCCCAAAGGGAAGTACTGGTGCCTCCTATTAAATATTTCAATGGTCTGGGACCAACATCTTTAAGAGAAAACACCCCTCTTGCTTTGAACCCATGGTTTGTCAGTGCTCTATAAGGGGAGCTTAGTTTGAATATTGGCTGCAAAAAGGAGACATGGAAACAACTCCCTACAGCTGTTTTGGGCTGTTCTTCCCTTAGTGCAGGTATAGGGAGCATGTGGCCATACAGCTGTTGTTGCATCAGCTCCCATCATGCCTGATCATTGGCCATGTTGGCTGATGGGGTCTGGAGTCCAGTATCTTAAGCATCATAGGCTTCCCATCACCACTGCCTTGGTGCCTTCCAGCAGAGGTGAAAAACTACTTATTCCATAATGCTTTCCACTGATTTGGTTCTTGCTTCTTGTTGTCTGCTTGCTTGTTTTGTAGCTGCTTCTGCAGGTGTTGCTGCTTGTATCAGAAAATATACTTGCTGTGCATAAAACTTAAATTTCTCTCTCTTCCTAGAAAGCAAGCTCTTCAGCTAAATTTTATATGGGAATAAGAGCTCAGTGTTAAGCTCTCTAATTTGCTACATATGTCATAATGACCCAGACTGGCACATGGCATAGTAGTACAGGCCTCGGGTCATATTTAGAGCTCCAGGAGTTCATTTACTGACCATTAATATGAACACAATAAAAGCTTTTGGACATGTACATGAATTGTTATCTGGAAACATATGCAGCCAATGGAGGTTACTTTGACCTGTATTGAGTAAACCTGGTATCTTAAAAGTTCCATTGACTCCCCAACTGCTGTCTGTGTGCTACTACTAGCCTCCGTGGTAACAGGAGTGCCCCTACATCAATTGGCATTTATTTATCAATTTAGAGCTTTTTATAAGCTGTCTTTTAGGATCAATCTCCCCCAAGGCAGCTTCCACCGATAAGACGACAATATATAATCTCTAATCAATTTTTTAAAAGAAAACACATGGCAAAAAAGTGGTAAAATAAGAGCAACCAGAAATAGAATTAAAGCAACACTAATCCCAGTAAGACCCCAAAACACCACCAGAAACACAGTAGCCCAGTTAGAAAACAGGAGTGAGCAGATACGTTCAGGGCCTAGTGATTCGCCTTGGAATATCACAACTGCAAACCAGTTAACAGAAGAATAGTCATGCAGAATCAGACCAGGCTTCTGCTTCCTACAGTGGCCAAACAGATGCCTAGGAGAAGCCCACAAACAAGGCACCCTTCCACTGTTACTTACCAGTGACTGGTATTTAGTGGCATACTGCTCAGATACTGGAGGTTACATAGAAGCATCATGATGAGTAGCAATTGATAGCTTTCTCCTCAGTAAATTCCACCACTGAAAAGGCCCTTCCCCTGTGCCCACCAAGCTAACTGCTCTCACACAGGAGCACACAAGTAGAGCCTTCGAACCAGATACCATTTCACCACATATGCACAATGTCATCTCTGATCGATGCTTCCAAACTCAATCAATCAATCAATCAATCAATGTCTATTACAGCAAACAGCCAGCAGATGATTCCGAGCTAGATTAATGAGAAAGAAGCAGCACTGTGCAGTGTTTAGAACCTGTGACCTTTTGGAACAAAAGGCATATATGCTCTACCACTGAGATACAGCCCTTCCCCTTGAGGGTGGACAGCTTTGTGAAAATCAGTTGCAGATCTCTTTCCGCTTGCAATAGGTGTGAGTGTCTTCCTCCACAAAAGCTATTAAAGGAGACCACATGGTCTCCAGAAGTGGAATGACTGACTGCCTTATAAACTGCTTGCTCAATTCTTCTTTCCTTACATTTCTACTTACACTTTCCAGTTTTGTTTCTTTAACTGGGATGAATATTCCCCCCCCTTTTTTTTTTTGCTCGTGCATCTCTTGAGCAATTATCCACAGCTCCTTAGTGGTAAAGAGTACAAGCATAGTTTTTAAGTGGCCTCGCCAGGTTATATAGCAAATTTGTCCTGTAACTGGGAAGTCAGGAACCAGGGCTCATTGATTGAAATACAATGTGCTCCGTAAGAACATAATAAAAGGGCCCAAATACTTCATCCTCCTGTTCTTACAGTGGCCACCCAGATGCCTGTGGGAAACCTGTGAACAGGATTTCAGCACACAAGCATCCTCCAGTGGTGTTCAAAAACATACATGGGGCCAGCTCTGAGGATAGCCAACCTGAGGATAGCCAACCTGGCTAGAAGCCATTAATAGTCTTAGTTATCCTGGATTTATCTCATCCCCTTTTGAAGTCATCCCAGTTGGTGACCATTACTGCCTCCTGTGGGAGTGAGTTCCAAAGTTTAACTACAAACTCCATAAAGTAGCACTTTCTTTGTCTGTTCTGAGTCTTTCAACCTTCAGCTTCACTGACCCCAAGTTCTCCATTTCAGAAAGAAAGTGAAGTGTTCGGCACTTGGCTAGATTGTGCCTTTATTTGAAAAAAATAAATAAATCATAGGAAACATTTAAGTATTACATCATGCTTTTAAGGCTCCCAGTTGCGCACTTACAGACGTAATCATGATGCAACCACTTGGCATATGCCATAAAGAGATTCATTTGCATTCTTCTTTCCCCAAACTATCAGTTTTTAATCATGCAGAGGAAAGAAAACATTCATTTTGTTACCCAGAGCCCAAAGAGGTACTCAGAAACTGTTGCACTGGACTTTGTTATCAGATTTAATATGGTACAACATAAAGCTTTGATGAGAGGAAAGAAGTAAGAACACAGCAAGTTCATGAAGCTAAAAAGCCAAGATGTACTAAACTGGGGCATTCCAAGTTAAAAATAACTACCTAAACTGTGAGACCAGAGCTGTAATTTTGTGCAGCGCAGCATGACATCATGGTTTACATGGGGCCAGCTCAATAAATCAAGCTTTAGCTAATTAGAGATCCTCCTGCCAATCCGTATTATTTTGACAAATAATTCAAACGGGACAGTTCACAACACAAGCCAGTTATGTTTGCTAAAAACATGTTCTTTTCGAACTGCTTTAACTTCACTCCTGCTTACAGATAATTCACATTCAGAAAAGTACAGATCCCAAGTGCTTATTTTGAGTCTGACTTCACTGTCAAGGAATTCTTCAATTAACTTTATGTTGCTCTGAGCATTCTCTCGCCAACGAGAAAACAATCTGTGGTTCCTCGATCCTTTCCGTGCCAATGGCTGCCATTCACACTTCTCTATTAAATGCCATACACAGTTTCTGCAACAGTCCACCCTTGTTTGGTGAAAACTAGGGAGCAGTCACAACATTGACACATCTTACTTAGGAAGGCAGAAGCAGCAGGGAAAGTTGCCATTTCTCCTTGAACAGAATGAGAACATAAAGGCATCGACTTGCTACAAAATAGCCTGGATGCTGCTGTCAGTGTTTCAAAACCATCTCATTTATTTTTAAAGCTGTGACAAATCAAAACATCCTCAAATCTTCAAAACTGTCTTTAATAAAAATTTAAAAAGCAGCCTACAGAGTCACAATCTTGCTGCTAGTGTAGGTTAGTTTATGTTTACATAAAATAAAATCATGAGGCATGTACACACACACACACAAATACACTCAACAGATTTAGGGGACATGGAGGGTGCAGGGAGGTGAAGTTATTATGAACTGTAAAAAGTACAAGGACATTAGTGGAACTTACAATAAGCTGTATACATATTGTTATAAATATGATTTTATGTGTGGTCTGCAGTTGGATAAGTCCAGTTTTAGTTTTCTACTTGACACAACTTTTAGCTCTCACTTTGTATCAGGAACAGAATTGTATTGTTGGTTTTGTTGCACTGATCTGTGGTAGCCAAACACCATCTTCATTTCATTTCATTTTTAAATTTGCATATTATCTATCTATACTACTGCACTTGAGGAAGCCTACAACCCATGGGAATGATAAACAATACTGCAAAAAAATCACATTCCCAAACTATAACAATTCTAAATATATCTAAAAACAAATTAACAAAATTCAAGAATAATATTGGAAGCAGAAGCCAGAACTGGTATCTGTGAACGTTGGGGGTGGGAGGGAATTGGGGCTGTATTATACCTTCTTCTTCCTTTTTCCCACAGCCTTTGGTAATTTCTAAAATGTGTTATCTATTGCAATGTATCAGTTCTAAGAAAAATGAACTAAAATTTAGCCATGTAAAATTTCTAGCCTACCTTATTCCAAAGAATCGGAACTGAAAACGTTAAAACGTAACATAAAATTGGAGTCAGGACAAAACAGCTAAGGATCATAGAATCGTAGACCTGGAAGGGACCACAAGGTTCATCTAGTCCAACCCCCTGCAATACAGGAATCTTTTGGCCAACGTGGAGCTTGAACTCATGACCCTGAGATTCAGAGTCTCGTGCTCTACCGACTGAGCTGTCCCTGGATACAAACATCTTAATACTTCACAGCTACAAAACCTCTTACCAAATGGTCACAAATGGTTAGGCCTGCTTGAGGATCAAACAATGAAGTGCTCTTTGGTAGGTCGGGACTCTTGTGAGAGATCTGATGTTTCAGTTTGTGAACCATGATTATGAAACCATTACTTTGTGCACATTATGGGAAAACATTTGGAATTACAGCCATGGGGTCTACATATCACAGGGCCTTCCACAGTTAAACACACTATTTTGGTTAACATTATCAAAAACGAAAAGGTGACTTCTCCCCAAGCAACAATCTGCTTACAAAAACAACAACAGGCATCTGAAGGTGCTGTGATTAAAGAATGAAATATATGCTTCTCTTGTATAAACTTGTACAGATTGCTTCCTATTGATCTTTCAAGTCATATTTTTGGCACTAAATTGCTATTCAGTTACAAAATATAAGCAATAGAGAACAAGTGATGTAATCTATTTACAATCTAGATTTCTATATTCTTTACATGAGCAAAGTGTAATACAATCAGGTTGATAAAAATGAAAACCAACTGTTTGCATTTTTTTAATTAAAAAAACAAGTTTAGTAGAATAATAATACATATTTAATTCTATCTAGGGCTTTTTTCCAGCTGGAACTCTCCAGAACTCAGTTCCAGCACCTCTCAGTTGGGCACCATTGCTATTATACGAGAACAAGGGAGTTCTGCCACTTTTTCTACTAAACTTCATTTCAAACACTTCAAACCGTCAGTTTTCATTTTTATCAAACTTGATTTTGTCTTTAAATATTTGAAGGGCTGTCACATGGAAGATGGAGAAATATTGTTTTCTCCCGCCCCAGAAGGTAAGACCTGAACCTATGGGTTTAAATGGAAAGAAAGGAGATTCCAACTAAACATTAGGAAGCACTTTCTGATGGTGAGAACTGTTCAGAAGGTGATATCCTCTCCTTCATTGGAGGTTCATAAACAATGGTTGGATGGCCACCTGTCAGAGATACTTTAGCTGTGATTCCTGCATTGCAGGGGGTTGAACTAGACAAGCTTTGGGATCCTTCCAACTCTGCAATTCTATGATTCCACGACTGTGGTATTCCTCTGCCCATTAGGGCTGGGCAAGAGCAGTTTTTCAGCATTGTGGTATATCGCCAGCCAAACATCGTTTTCTGGCGATATATCGTGATGCTGAAAAAACAAGGCGTGGATCCTTTGCACAGCTCTGCCGGGGATGGGGAGGGCTCCCCATCTCCACTGCTGCTCCCACTTGTGCAGGAGCCAACCCTTGTGCAGGAGCCAACTGAGGGATCCTTTAACTGCTTGGCTGAGGGGAGAGGCACACACTCCTCAGCCGAGCAGTTAAAATACAGGATGGGAGACACCTGGCTTGAGAGCAGTACATGTGAAAAGGATCTAGGAGTCTTGGTAGACCACAAACTTGACATGAGTCAACAGTGTGATGCAGCAGCTAAAAAAGCCAATGCAATTCTGGGCTGCATCAATAGGAGTATAGCATCTAGATCAAGGGAAGTAATAGTACCACTGTATTCTGGTCTGGTCAGACCTCGCCTGGAGCACTGTGTCCAGTTCTGGGCACCACAGTTCAAGGAGGAATACTGACAAGCTGGAACGTGTCCAGAAGAGGGCAACCAAAATGGTCAAAGGCCTGGAAACGATGCCTTATGAGGAACGGCTTAGGGAGCTGGGTATGTTTAGCCTGGAGAAGAGAAGGTTAAGGGGTGATATAATAGCCATGTTCAAATATATAAAAGGATGTCATATAGAGGAGGGAGAAAGGTTGTTTTCTGCTGCTCCAGAGAAGCAGACACGGAGCAATGGATTCAAACTACAAGAAAGAAGATTCCACCTAAACATTAGGAAGAACTTCCTGACAGTAAGAGCTGTTCGGCAGTGGAATTTGCTACCAAGGAGTGTGGTGGAGTCTCCTTTGGAGGTCTTTAAGCAGAGGCTTGACAGGCATATGTCAAGAATGCTTTGATGGTGTTTCTTGCTTGGCAGGGGGTTGGACTGGATGGCCCTTGTGGTCTCTTCCAACTCTATGATTCTATGATTCTATTCTATAAAAGATGCAGAGGAGGAAGAAGCTGTATTGGACACAGCTTTTTCTCCCTCTGCACAGTATGAAGGCACAGTTGGTGGTTTCACTTAGCAATATATCACTGGTGAAACTGCCACCGCTCCCGAGTCCCCCGCCCCTGCTAACTGGAGGAAGTCGCTAGCAGAGGGACTCAGGAGCGGTGGCGGTTTCACAAGCCTCTGAGTGAAGCCAACATTGCGGTCTGTTCCTTATACTGGTCCTGGGTGAAATATTGATATATTGCCCAGGCCTACTGCCCATCTAATTAAAACAAAATATATCCTTTGAGTGATTAATCAAGGTTTAAAAGTAAATAAATTTACATCCTGCCCTTGCTTCCAAAGGAGTTCTCATGGGCAGGGGCGGGGAACCTCAGGTTTGGGGACTAGAACGTGTCCCCCAGGACTCTTTTATCTACTAGTCCTTGGGATGCTCTTTAGACTAAGCTGTCTCTCCTGGTCACACCTTTCACTGGCCCTGTCTTCAGAATGTAAATACTGAAGAGGCCCTTTATGTAGTTCTTGTCGGGATTGCCTTTGGTCCTTCCTGGGCTTCTCATTCCTAGAGACAAAGACTGGGAAGGAGGAAAATGCAGTCATGAAGGGAAGGAAGTCTAGCTACCAAGATGGGTGAGGAAATTGTGGTAAGACAGCTGTTAGGCCGAGAAATCTCTCAAGACCATAGGTCCATATATGTATGTATTAGCCTTGGCATTTCTTGGCTTGAGAAATCCATAGGAACATGGGATGCTGCCTCATACTGAGTCACACCATGGGTCCCTCTAAGTTAGTCTTCTTCTTCTTTGGCAATCACTTGTGGCCGAGTAAGATTGTCTTTCATTAACATGGTCTTAACAGTCAGCCCGTAAGTGACTGTGGAGGCCAATTCTGGATCCACACATCCTTCCACAGTGGGGACATAGGTTTCGGGGCGGGAGTTGATCACGGTGAGGGTTTGCCAAGCGTGCCTTCCTCTTAGCACATCTAGGTTAGTACTGCCCACACTGACTAGCAGAATGTTCCTCTTCAGCCAGTTTTGCCACTCCTGGCCCTCATACAGTCTGACAAACAGTAGAGGTCTGTAGTTAATTTCTCATAATAACAACTTCCAGGATTATTATTTTTCCAACTAAAGATATAGTTTCTAACTATAAAAATATTTCTAATTAAGCACATGAGACATTCTGCATTATGAAAGAAGAAGGAAGTCTCAGCAAGATATCCTCTAGCTTGTAAACATGAAAGTTTTCATGCTTTATTTCTTCTACACCTTTAATCTTCTATAAGAGGGCAAAGACCAGAAGAATAATGCAGAAAATAAGCTCTAATGTTCTTCTGACTCATACTCAGTTACAAACTACTTACTAACAGATAAAGGAAAGGCTGCAATATTCGCTTTTCAGTAACTCTTTAGGAAGGGATTTAGAATGTCTCCTGCATTATTACCTCATACTTGGACCTCATGAATTAAAACTATATACAATTAGAAAGTAATTCAGTGCTGTAGTTATGTATACTATATACTCAACTAAAATAAAAGAAGTGGGGAGAGAAGGAAAAGGGGAAATGAACTCCTGTTCTCAGCCAACTTCTCATTTTCCCCAACTTAATTGTGAACTGAAAGAGTTTTGTCTCTTTGGGGACAAAATCAACGTTGTGTCTAACTGTGTCGAAAAGAAGGGATATGGGGAATTATAGTTTTGCAACCACAGAAATGGTTAAAACAAGATTGCATTATAAGCCCCGTTTTACATTGATTCGCATTTCTATACTAAGTTTCTTTTCTACAGTATAGTCTTGACTATTTTTGCTGTTGGAATTTAGCTGGTTTTGAAATGCTCTCCAAAAGTTTATTGTATAAAAACATTTAAACTCAAAAATGTACACTATAAAGATGCTTTGTTTAGCATGAAAGTGCTTTATGACATCCGTTAGGAAGATAGGTGACCCCCTGGGCGACGGTTAGCAGTATCATAGCTACAGTGTTCTGTGCTTCCCTTATACAGTGGAAGCCAACACATAACATAAGGTCAGAATTCCTTATGCTCCCCAATTTTCTCAAGGCCACAAGAGGAGTGCAAAGAAATCTCTTTTGTGTCATTTAATTAAGCACCTTGCAGTAAAACTGCTCAGACTCATCAACTCACCATCTGCCTATAACATTCTGAATGCTTCCACAACATTTTGAAAACTGCCAGCACATTCTACCTTGCTGCTAAATGGTTTCACATACTTGTCACATCTAATAGGACACCTTTGTCATAACTGCAGCTTTTCTCCAAATCCTTTCCAATTTGGCCATCTCCTTAAACTGGGGCTGTAGTAAGGATTAGTTATGCTCTCTTCTAATTACTTGAATTTTTATTACTTTGGTAAGTAACTCCAGTATCCAGAAATGAACTCCAACCAAGGTGGAGTTTTTTATTTACAGTATAGCCATTTCTGCTGGAGTTTCGTCACTGGCTGCTCCTTTACATATGACTGATGGAATTTCTATTTGTTTTAAAACGTGCTAAGCTATTGTTCTTCTATTGTACAGGATTGTTTAGTGTTTGTAAGTTGCTTCTGGAACCCTTGCCTAAGAGCTATGCTATAAATCTGAGCAATAGATAAAAATAGTCCAAGATTTGGAAAGAGAGTGTTGTCACTTGACCTCATGATCTCAGTATTATGGTGCTATAGTATCAGGTGCATTTGTCCTTGGATAATTTTGTTGTGTTGCTTTTCAAAGGAGGACAAATTGGAGGTGTTGCCATTTAAAACCATGTGGCCTTTTATTGTATTATATCACATTTACATACAAACCTTAGCTGAATGTAGAGTTTACACATGCATATCAATCAGGAACCCCGAGGATCAGGAATCTCAATGAAGCACAGAACACATGCAGACATTCAACTCACTTTCCATATGTCCCCCTCATCTGGTCATTCACCATGGTTGTGCCATCTGAAAATGGCCATGGCCAAGAGCCATACTCAGCTGGTACAAAAATAGTTCTGTGGGCATTAACATCTCCTCAATAAAAAAAGATGCTCATACATTACCGAACAAGAGCGTCCTGCGCATGAGATTCAACATAAACAGTATTCTTACCTAGAAAAAAAGGCAGTAGAGAGAACGATCAGTTCCACACTCTCAAAACACTTCCAAAACAATGTGTTCATGATATCTCGCGAACCAGGAAACATTCCCCTCCACCCACCCAACTGTACTCAGCAGAAAACTGAGATTTAAAGGAAAGCACAACTAAAGAAAATTTAGGCACAAACTAGAGGAAATTAATTAAGGCAATGAAACTTGTCTTAAACACCCACACCAGAGACCATTCAATTAAAACTAATTTATGTGTTTAGAAAAAAACAGCTAAATGTTCAGGGGGGGGGAGCCCACATGGGATTCCTAAAGCCACTTAAGTTCAGGCCTATCTTCTGAAAACTAACACTCTAAATTCTGAGTTGACAGCATAATGGGTTGGTGGTGGTATTTGTTTTCTGGCACGCTTATGTAAAATATTCAAGACACATGAGAGTTTGTTAGCACTTAAATAAATAAACAATACTTGTATTCTATTCTACTACCTGCATCTTTTGCCTAAGACATTGCTTATATTTTATATGATGAGCCAGTCAATGTTATTTTATAATGCTTAAAAATTACTCAACTTTATGCTCAATTTTAAAATATTATTTTTATTCTTCTTATTTATTTCATAGCAAAACAAATTAGACAAGGAAAGGAGTAAGAAGCAGGAAAATAGATTTTTTTTATTTTCTCTCGAGAAAACATTATTGTATTTCTGTATTTTTTATGTTTTATCATAAAAGGTTCAGATCAAGCAAATTTATCAGGTGATTGAATGAGAAGCCAGGACACACACACACACCTTATGGATGAGTAGTGATGGGTTGTATAGTAGGAAGAAGTGAGTAGGAATAAACAATTTTCTAGTTTAAAGTTTCAGAAAGAGAAAAAAATATATAATGGTCATAGCAGAAAGTTCACTAAAGAAAACAAATTTGATGTCAGGAATCACTATGAATGTTTAAGAGATTGGAACATTCTAGGGTTTTTTTGGGGGGGGAGGACGAGAATTAATAGGAAACATGATGGAAGACTGCAAACTTATAAACAGAATGGAGAGAGTAAACAAACAGACTTTTCTGCATCTTAGAATACCGAAACTTAAAAAAAAAGAGCATTTCTCCACTTGAAATGTAATTAAGTAATGGAATTGCTTTGGACTAGCTGACATGGTTTTAAAAGAGGTTTGGACAAATTAATAAAATATGTTCTTATTTTAGTCTATGACAGCTTTAAGAGAATTTTATGAAATATACCTCTAGATGAAGCAAACAAACATCTTGCTTTGTTGCTAAATTTCTGGGTGGATAGAGGTGGGGGGGGAGGGGAGAGATTCTGATTAATCACTGATGGAGGCAAGTGTAATAGACTAGATAAACCTTTTTTCCACTGGATCACGCCAAACTTAAAATCCATAAGGTTCTGAACATTGTCACCAATTCTACAGATTTCAGCCTTGCACATTTTAAACAAAAAGTGCATGCCAAATGACTACATCTCTTGCTGATAAAGCTTGCACACCTTTCAGCTTCCAGTGTCAAGAAAATATGAATCACTCATCTAAGCTAACAAGGTTCCCATCATGTCATACTGCAATGACTTGTACTTCTGGAATCAGACAAGATGATACAAGCACTACTTAGTTCTGTTGCTCAGTTCTTGTCCTTCTTAGAATCTCCCCTTAGTATAGGTTCCATAATCAGACTCCCTTGTTACAATTAAAATTGCGTAACTAGCATTGGAAAATCTAAACAGTGTAATTGGTAAGGGGGCTAAAAGGGTATCTTTTAAAACTTCACCAGTAGCTTGCAGGTACAGGTCATCATCGCTGCAAAAAGCAAATAATTTCATATCCACATTTTGTCTGACCTTACTAGAACTACAATAGTAATTTATGTAGCTTCTTTCAAAGTGCTTGAAAGCTTATTTTACTTAAAACATACAACTTATGAGGTACATTATGGCAGAGAAACACAGAGAAGGAGAGAGAGAAAGGCTTGCTCAATGCTACTCAAGAGAACTTCATGACTAAGCAGGGAACTGAGACTGGAGTGAGTCACATTCATGCCCAGCACTCTTTGGTTGCATAGAATCTGGCAGATTTTCAGTCCTCAATATTTGACAGCAACAAATTTTATATTACATTGTCTGATGAAAGGTGATGTCCTTGATATAGTTACATCTGAGAGACTGAGAGAAAACACCTTATCAATGTTCACCCTTTTCCTTCTACAGAAGTATACTGCAAGAAGAATATTTTCCAACCCTGCATAAATTAGGTATGCTAATGGTGCAAAAGGATTTTACACACACACACACACACACACACACACACACACACACACACACACACACCTGACAGCTTAATGCAGACTAATGGAGGGAGGGTATTGCAATATATGGCCTGGACTCCGTGATGAGGTCTTCGAACTATTGTCATTAAGGCATGGATCCAAAAAACACATCTAAAGGACTTTACATGTAGCCAATGTTTTGCTTGTTTGCTTGCTTTTTCACTGTAACTGTTCATACTGCTGATGAGACAATCGTTTAAAAACAGAAAAACAGCATCCGTTCTCTTTGGCAGCGCAAACTGCAGCAGGAAAAACAACAAGCAAAGGTCTGGCTCTCTATGTGGTCCTCTCCACTATGCATGGATCCATTCTGTGGATCCCAGCAAAGTTCATGGGGATTTAAAAAGGAAACTGATAAAAAACGAGAACAAAAAACCAAAAACCTGAGATTGCTCCAGAGCTGTTTGAACTACTGATGCCTTTCTAGCTCATAGCATGGTTCACTTATCAGTACTAAATATGTGTAATGCTTCATAAATATCAGGCTTGAAGCAAAACTACTTCTAATCAGATCTGGCATAAAAAGGGGGGAAAATAGGGTGAGGTAAGTGTGATCATACCCTGCAGAAGAATAGTGGATGGCAGAGCTTCAGCACATTACTTAGACACTAAACAGTAGAGAGCTAGAGATAATTCTCAGGTAAACTTTCCATGAGCCACTACGTCATCCTTCCCTAACCTCCCAGCATTAATCATGTCAGTAGTAAACCTGATGCAACCAAGCAAGAATGTCTGATTTACAGGGAGGCAGGGCAATGCTAAGAGAACAAACACATTGGCATGTCAAGTAAGGAAACACCAACTCAAACTTAATTTCAGCTCTGTAACTCGCCCCAGAAGAAAACAAACATTTTCTAATTGCTCTTCCCACCCCCCCACCCCAGCATGGTGTTTGCTCAGAGATTTACCAACTGAGAATAGTCTCTTATGATTTTTTTTCTGCAGTCTGGACATCACAACCATGAATAAAATTATGTTGTGGAAAGAGACATGCACGTATCTCTTCCCAAATTTGACTGAGGTTGCCAAGTTGCTTCCAAAACTTTGTAGCTATGTTTCTATAAGCCTTCCCCATCGTGGCAAAACTTGATAGCATTAGTAATTTACTGAAAGTCTTGAATCACCCAAAATGTCAACAGAAAAAGACAAAATGGTAAACTTAAAGCTGGTGTTATGAAAGTCCCTTGGCTGCGGATGAAAACACCAACCCTACACCTGATTCTAATGTCCACCCATCCCAATTGCATTTTCTAATCCAAAACTATGAAATCACAGGGGCTCAGACCAGCCTCCCTTACACATTGTGGCATTAGAGGAGTGAATGGTGTTTATGTACCGATTCACTATATAGCAGCAGATATCTAAGCTGCATTTGCACTTGGACTTCCTGCAAAAAAGCAAACATGTAAAATGTGAAGATAGCTTCCCTTTATATATTACATGTTTCCTCCGGAAAACAATGGTGTAAACATGGCAAATGTTCACACTCCTATTTAATATATTGGCCTTTTGGTAAAGGCGAGGAAACTTGCTGCTTTTGCAGTTGAGCAAGGGTTAAACTCACTCACATCCTGGCCATTTTAACCAAGTTTAACTAAGAAAAGACAAGCAATCACTTGCAAAGTGGCTAAAGCAAACAGACTTTCCCCACTGTGCCCATCTCAAGTTCAAGAGCCTGAAAGTGATGCATTATGAGAAAACACATATGTGTGTTGAGGACAGGGCATTTCTGTCATTTCAATGTGTTCAATGTGCTCCTTTTTTTAAAAAAACCATGTCACTCAGTGTGTTTTCTTAACCATGAGAGCAACACTCATTGCATTAGTAATACGAATGACAGTTAGTCACTTGGGAACAACTCAGTTGTTGTGTCTGTGGTGTAAGACTCGTGCATTTAATCCTGTTTCTCAGATATATGTGACCCAAAATTACAGCACAAGTCTCCCTAGTGAAGTGCCTAGCAAAAATCCCCTTAGTGGGGGAAGCATTAACAAAGCATTAATTTGAGTCCACTGTTTCCCTTTGCATCATAGCCTTTGTCCACATGGTGAGAAGCACTGACAGTTTCACAAGAGGGGCATTCAAGGACACAGTAGGGTCTTGAATCCAGGCCTTCAGCATGAAAAAATCAAAACCTTATGTTTACTACCAGACTGCTAAGATATTGGCATGCACCACTGGGCGCATTTTAGAATTTCATAAATTGACATTATTGGAGAATATAATTGCTGAAATGGAAGCAACCATTTTTATCTCTGCTGCACATGAAAGTTATGGGCAGAAATGAAGGACACATCTGAAATGCAAAAGCCCATAGGTATCAGGATGATGGGAAGGGGAGATATTTTCAGTCGGGAAAAGGAAAGGATGCAGGTTTCAATGGATGATAGAGGAGGATGTGTTCAGGAAAGAGGTATGGGAGAACAGACAATATTTATTTAATTTAGCTTGTCTGCTGGGTGAAGATGAGTAGAAGGCAAGAAGAAGGAAAGTAGAAGGCAGTGGGTGATGCACAACAATATCCACTACCCTTTAAGTATTGGGATCAGTGGGAAGTAGATAATAATAATAATAATAATAATAATAATAATAATAATAATAATTTATTTATTTATTTATTTATTTATTTATACATACATACATACATACATACATACATACCCTGCCCATCTGGCTGGGTTCCCCCAGCCACTTTGGGCAGCTTCCAACAGAAAAATAAAACACAGTAATCTATTAAACATTAAAAGCCTCCCTAAACAGGGCTGCCTTCAGATGTCTTCTAAAAGTCTGGTAGTTGTTTTTCTCCTTGACATCTGATGGGAGGGCGTTCCACAGAGCAGGCGCCACTACCGAGAAGGCCCTCTGCCTAGTTCCCTGCAACTTGGCTTCTCGCAATGAGGGAACCGCCAGAAGGCCCTTGGTGCTGGACCTCATTGTCCAGGCAAAACTATGGAGGTTGAGACGCTCCTTCAGGTATACTGGACCAAGGCCATTTAGGGCTTTAAAGGTCAGCACCAACACTTTGAACTGTGCTTGGAAACGTACTTGGAAACATGCTCGGAAATTAACAGTAGAAGCTGTTTATTCATAACTGAGCCAGTTTGGATGGCTAAAAACGCCAGGGCCTTGCTTATCTCCAGACTTGGAAAATACTGCAAACTGCATCAGAATTCTTTTCATTAAATATATTATTATTAAAATAATAATTATTAAATTTAATAATTATATAATAATAATAATAATAATAATAATAATAATAATAATAATAATGCCCCACCAATCTGGTATAGTGGACAGGCTGAAACACAACTAAAGCAAACAAATGCCCGAATATGACAGTGAAGCCAGGGCCGTCTCAAGCAGGTCGGGCGCCCTGGCACCATGGCGCGGAGATTGCTCCAGCGCCCTCACCCTAGTGGGCGGGCGCAGCGTGCAGCATGGCTTCTGCGCAGCTTTGCCACACAGCGCCGGCCGGCCCAACACCCTAGCACCCTGCGCCACCGAGACTACCGCTAGAGCCGGGCCTGAGCGAAGCAAAACCCATGACAACTTCAGCACATCATAGGGAGAGGACAAAGAAGTCTTGAGAGTCCATTCAGGTAGACAAACTAATCTGAAATTAACATTCTCAGCCTGGAGTGGCTTGGCCATTGGCATCATCCTGCCAAGGAGTAAGGAGGATTTCAGCACACATCAGGTGCAAATGTATGCCAAAATGGTCCAGCTGTATCCACCAACTCAGGAACTAGTACCGCAGTCATACTCACAGGGTCTTACGTACTACTACTCCACTTTAAGTTGGCACTTGCTTCAACTGCACACTTTTGTAAGTCTCCAGCAGTGCTTTTTCTAGAAAAGCATGTTGTTACTAATCATGAAGGTGTTACAGTAAGTGCCACACTTTTTAACAACAAAAAGAGATGCCAGTACTGTGTACCCCCGAGTGCCCCCTGGAAAAAAGCACTGGACTCAAGTAAGGCGAAGATTCGTAAGAGGTAGGTTTATTAATACTATCAAGTAGGTTTATTATACAGTCAGAAATGCTGACTCTTTGAGCTTCTGCTTTTTGTTATAAAACATGTTGGGGCAGAGGAGGCCACCACATAACATCCCCAGGCTTCTTCTTCTGCATTTATGGTCCTCTGCCAATGCCATGTAGCGTCTCACTCAAGCGCTAGCTATTCCAGTCGCTTACCTCTAAGATAGACAACTGCCTTTCACTAAGCTGTGTTTACATACATATTTTTTGCTGCATGGAACTTTTATTTTGCAAATGAGACTTGTGTCAAAAGAACCGTTCCTGTAAATAAATATCTCCGGTGGGTTCCCAAATGGCTTTCGGTAATATTAAAAGAGCTGCACATTTCCCCCTTTGAATGAACGTGCTAGAGGGAAGTGAAGAAGAAAGATTATGAGTGGAAAAATTCTTAAATTTAAAACAAATAATACAGTATTTTATAGCTGAATGGAGCAGACAATTGCCATATGGCAAGCATCTGTTGGTGTCTACACCTCAAAGCTATTTTTTAATAAATAAAAAAAAACCTAGACAGACTTTTTATTTTAAGTGGCAAAGTGTTGGATCAGTGTATGGTGAGACAGCATGCAAGAGAACTGTACAACAGCTAGTCCTAAAATACAAGAGGGTATCAGTAGTCAAGAGAGTGACCTATCAGTGACTTAAAAAGAGGCAGTTCACTACATCAAAAATGTACTAAGATGTCACAACTCAACTGTAGCTTTTTGAAAAGGGGGGGAAAAAACCTCTGAAAACCCAGCCTCCTAAAAGTTCACTAAGGAGTTATCCAGAATACATGAGCTAATGCAGACTAACTGGTGCCTTCTCCTCCTGCTCTGTCATTATCTATCAGTAATAGATGGTTTAATCCTAAAAATATATGATGCGGTTTTCACTCTGGGTACTAGCTTCCAGATGGAGGGGGTAAAATGCAGAATGTCACTGAGCTTGAAAAAGCTCTCCATGTGCATTAAATAAATTAGTGGCTCCCTGAGAGATAAGAAAAGTTAATTCTCACAAATTCTTTCCCATACAAGTCAGATTTTAAAACTTTTTCTAAACTCTGTGTTGCATGTGTCTGCACCTATATTAAACTGAGCACCTTTTGTAGCTTTTAATTTTTCCCTTCTCAGTCTCTAACATGTCAGGCAAAACCAGTTTATTACACAGGTGCAAAAGAACAGAGGATCACTTGCAGATTTAGACTTGTTACATGAAGGGTTCATGTTGTTTAAAAAATCACTGTTTTATATATATCCAGATATTTTCTGTTTATTTTAAAAGGTATGCTTTGTTGGTGTGTGAGGGTGTGTTTTTGTCAGACCTGTTGCTGATTACAAAGAATTCATAGCATGTTAAGTAAAGCAAACTACTGTATTAAAATTACTTTATTTTAAAGACCTGCGACTGATTTTAAGTACGTACTGAGCCAATCACAAATGACAACAGGTAGAATCTTAAAAAACATTGCCATTACAAAGACCCCATGTTTTCAGGAAGTTAATAATAGTGTAACTTCCTGAAATAATAGTGTTTTGAATTATGGTGCTGGAGGAGACTCTTGAGAGTCCCATGGACTGCAAGAAGATCAAACCTATCAATTCTGAAGGAAATCAGCCCTGAGTGCTCACTGGAAGGACAGATCCTGAAGCTGAGGCTCCAGTACTTTGGCCAGCTCATGAGAAGAGAAGACTCCCTGGAAAAGACCCTGATGTTGGGAAAGATGGAGGGCACAAGGAGAAGGGGATGACAGAGGATGAGATGGTTGGACAGTGTTCTTGAAGCTACAAACATGAGTCTGACCAAACTGCGGGAGGCAGTGGAAGACAGGAGTGCCTGGTGTGCTATGGTCCATGGGGTCACGAGGAGTCGGACACGACTAAACGAGTAAACAACAACAATCGTGTACAAAGCCCTAAACATCAAGGGATCCAAGAATCTAAAAGAGCACCTCCCCTGGTAATAGCCCCCTCAGACCATCATGCTACACAATTTTAATGAAACACACACACACACACACACACTGCTACAGTTGGGCTTCAGTGAATAAAATTGCCATTGCTGCGAATGGGAGGGGCGTTTGTAACCAAAATACAGTACTGTGATTGTGGTGGGAAGGCTTCAACAACCCCCCCCCCCCAGCCATAAGTGATCTTCCCATAGACATTTGGTTGGCCATTGTGGGAACAGGGTGTTGGGACTAGATGGACTTTGGCATTTTGTTCTCTCTCCACATTACCTTTCCAAATAAAATCAACCCTATGCCTGTCTTAAATGCAGATTAATTTGCAGAATTAGGTTTATGCATGAAAAATGACTATAGTATAATGTTCTAGGTGGAAATGCACTCTAAGACATCAGGTTATCTAAAAGAACATCTCTCCTCAGAGAGATGCCTGCCATTTTAATAATAAAAGACAGGCCCTTCTGTTTGTACCATGTCCTATGGAAATCCATCTCACAACCACTAAGAGGAGGGCTTCCTCTGAAGTGACTCCCCCCTCAGAGAGCTGGTGGGCACCAACTATTTCTGTGATTTTCCAACTACCGAAAACCAACATATCTTTCCAGGTATCCCTGAGTCCCTGATATCCAACTCCATATTTTATTATATTTTACTGAATTTTATTCTACTGTGAATTGCCTTGGCCTTATTAAAGGCAGTTTATAAATGAATAAAATAAATAAATAAATAAATAAATAATCAGGGAAGTAAATCCTGTTCTATATGTTGATTTCATGAAGGATTAAATTCTATAAATACTGTAGCTTTGAACATTTGCACCATATATGATGATATGTTCCTCTTACCATAAAATTATACAAACGTTAAGAAAGTTACTACAGTGGTATCTTTAAGAACATCCCTGTTTACGAACTATTCATTTTAAGAACCCCGCAAAACCGGAAGTAGTGTCTCGGTTTGCAAACTTTACCTCGGTCTAAGAACAGAAGCTGAATGGTGAAAGGGCACCGGCGGCGGGAGGCCTCATTAGGGAAAGCGCGCCTTGGTTTAAGAACAGTTTTGGTTTAAGAACGGACTTCCAGAACAGATTAAGTTTGTAAACCGAGGTACCACTGTAGTGACATTTTGAAAGCTTCGATGGTGTAACATACCACCTATGTGTGATTTTTAACATGATTTCAAAACTGGCAATACCTACCCTGAATTCCAGTCCTCATCATCAACTGTCATACCATAATCTGCCTCAAAAATATTCTTTAGATGCTCCATTTTACCCACACCCAACTCTGGCAAAATATTGTATGAGTCAGAAATCAATATATATGTCACTATAGTTACAGCTACAAAAACAGTCTTAAAGAGAGTACCGTACTTACTCAAGTCTAATGCGCCATCGAATCTACTGCGCACCTCAATTTTCAGAACCTTGAAACCAGAAAAAGTATTTGCTGGCAAATATAAATGTACCGTCAAATCTAATGCACACCTTAATTTTTGCAACGTAATTTGGCCAAAAAAGGTGAGCGTTATACAGTATTTGAGTAAATACAGTTAAGTGCATTTGAGTCCGTCTCGTATCTTGGCTTTTGTATTGAACTTCTATATTTGAAGTTTCTGGACACATCAGTGTCCTGCTAAATCTTCTCCCCCCCCCATTCCCTTTTAGTCAAGGATTGTACTCCATTATATAAATCTCTTAAAGTAAATACTTTTGTTGTTTTTACTGCAACATGGCTACCCTTCTGGAACATTCCAACTAACAGACATACACATCCAAAAAAAGGATATCACTGATGCAAAGCATTCAGTTGGACTTCTGCAAAGTAATTTAATTGCAAGCACCAACGTCCAGCAATAAAATAAGAGACAATAATGTACCACTTCAACACACAACAATTTTCATAAATGAGAAACCCGCTGGATCTGCGCTAGCCTGGCTGAGTAAAATCCAGTTGTGTTCCACAAAAGCATGGGGGAATAGAGATATTCATTATGTTGTATGGGACAAATGCATTTTGTTATACCTTTTAAGATAGGGATGTTTGACAACCCAAGTACTGTATGTTGCTGCTATAATCACAGAATGATTGTAAAGACTATCACTCTGCAAGTGTGGAATTATAAAATGACCCAACTAAAAATGTATCCTTTAACTCAAGAGCAGGATATACAGTAACTGAGCCTGAATGAATTTAACCGGTACTGTACATTTGTATGCTACTTTGAAATGCATTATCACATTGTAATCATTACAACAACCCTGCAAGGTAAGTTGCTATTATTATACTAAGGCTGAGAGAATTTGTTATGAGTGTGTGTGTGTGTGTGTGTGTGCGCACACACACACACACACACAGAGTAACACATGCATTTGGAAACTTAAGATTCCCCTCCATTAATGTACCGCCATAAATAATAATGATCCACTGAAGGGTGTGTGTTTTTTGGAGGGGGGGGGGATCAGAGGAATAAAGACAAATCCTTAACTCTCCCTACTTAAGCAGAAAAGACTGTTTCATCAACAAATTTTCCAGTTTTAATGCCAAGTTGCCAATGTGGAAACTAATTTTGCTGGAGACAGCAATCTAACCAAGTTCTATGTAAATGGTTGATAATTTAGTACACAGCATATATCAGAAAGACATGGCATTTACCATTTTGTATACTAAAATAATGAAGACCATTCTTTTGGACAGGAATGCTGCTGTTGTAAATACATTTTTGCGGCAATTTAATTGTAAGTGAAGTTCAATTAACTCCAGTCTTGTAATAAGCGGCCCTTTGGGAGGGCATGTTTCTGACATCTTTGCATGCAACATATACATTACGAGTCCCGTTCCTCTTTTTTTGCAATCTCTTTTGGATAGTATTAGGATTATATGTCATAAATGAGGTCATCCAGACTTGTACAGATAGTTTACACCAGCTGTTAAGCATTTCTTTAAAACACTATTAACTCTTTGTTACTTCTGACAGTGCAACAGCTATCTAAAATGCAAACAGGATATTCCATACATATGACAATTTCTGGCTATGAAGATTTATTTATTTATTTATTTATTTATTTATTTAATGAAATAAATAAATAAAATAAAATACCCGGCCTTTTGGTTCTATTTTAAAAGCAAAGATTCAGGATCTGCACTCACTACTTAAGGTACCTCTTCAGCCCGAGGGACACATTCCCTTCTGAGCTGTCTTCCAAAGACATCCCAGTGGTGGGCGAGGCAAGAGGCAAGACGAGCCTCGTGAATTAAAAGATCAAAAGCTAAATGAAAGACTAAAAAACTAGGGAGAGTCCACTGACAATAGCTAATACGAAGCAAGAGGCCTTTCTTCCATTTTTAAATTCTGTTCTGGGTTTTTTGGTGCGTTTTTTCCATTCTCCTCTATTTTTTGGGGGGGGGGAGAGGTTTGTGCTGTAATAGCCTCCAAACTCAAAGCAGCTTTAATCCAGTTTCGTAAAAGTCCTCTAACATGTTTAAATGCATGCATATTTATGACATCTGGAATCAAGTCCCACCTAGTTTTAAACTACAGAAGCTAAGATTATTTCACGCAACAGGAATTTACTTTTGTTAAGCCCTTCCTACCTTGTCAAATCAAGTCAATTTTGTGCATCATTTTAATCTCTGCTCACTGGCAGCCTTGAGAAAAGCTCTATTGTGCTACAGGTGGTGTTGAAAGATAAGGAGCTAGAAAGCAGTTCCCACATCGGCCTTTTGATAACCATGATGTTCAGCATGAATCTTGCTTGACAATGCCAATGCCATAAAACCTTCAACAGATTTTTCTCTCCCTCTCTCCAATGGCTATCAGACTACAGCATTTGGGCCAGATCCTACTAATTAGTTGCGCTAGTTGGAGCCAGTGCAACAAATCTCAGTAGCACAAGAGGGCTCCCTTCAATCCTCCCCACTGCCCCCTGCCAAACTAGTTTGGGGAGTTAGAAGAAGCCTTAGAACCAGGGGCGGGGGAGAGAAGGAGATAGTTCTGTCTGGCTTGACAGAATAATTGCAATACAGTGGTACCTCGGTTTAAGTACACAATTGGTTCCGGAAGTCTGTACTTAACCTGAAGCGTACTTAACCTGAAGCAAACTTTCCCATTGAAAGTAATGGAAAGTGGATTAATCCGTTCCAGACGATCCATGGAGTACTTAAACTGAAGCGTACTTAACCTGAAACAAACTTTCCCATTGAAAGTAAAGGAAAGTGGATTAATCCATTCCAGATGGGTCCGCGGAGTACTCAACCTGAAGTGTACTTAACCCGAAGTATGAGTGTAATTGGTTCTGGAAGTACGTACTTAACTTGAAGCATACTTAACCTGAAGCGAACTTTCCCATTGAAAGTAATGGAAAGTGGATTAATCCATTCCAGACAGGTCCACGGAGTACTTAAACTGAAAGTACTCAAACCGAAGCGTACTTAAATTGAGGTATGACTGTAATGCAACATTTAATCCCACCTTTGTTTCTAGTATGTTTCTAGTCTTGAGTGATAGCCAGTTATGCCTGCTCAGCAGTGGAACCAATTTTCACTCATGTACGTAATAGGACTTCCCCTTTCTCTTCTCTCCCACCCCCCCATAAACCTCTTTCACAAAATGTCTGCTTTGGAGGGTTAGGGGGCCGCCTGTAGCAGGTTTGCGAATCATGAGGAGCTGCAGGAGGAGGAGAATAGAAAATGCACTTACACAACATTGAATATCACCATTAGTATAGTCCCACTGAAATAAGACTGAAGTAAGTTAACACATTTATTTCACTGGGTTTAAGGCATGACCAAGTCTGGATGGACGGATAGATAGATATAAAAACTTGCCTGAATTACGAGATGAAAACTGTTACTTCCTCCTGAAATTTATCTTTGCAAGCGTTATCCTCAACAAGGATAAATAAGCTTCAACCGGGAAATTGTGCCCAGTGCTCCAAAACGGCTGCACCATCTTCTGTGCTCTTCCACTGGTCTTTTCAACCACAGTTCTCTTCTGTCTTTCATACCAAGCAGAATTATCGTTTTGCTCCAGAGAGTGGGTAAAGCGACCAGACGGAGCATGTTGGTTTTGCATGTGGGGAGAGACAGGTTCAAATCTATATATGAAGCTAACTGGGTGGTCACTGGCATATCTCTTTCAATCCAATCTACCTCTCCCAGTTATGAAATGCCATATATTTCCACCCCTTATTCCATCAGATCCCCTACAAAATAGCCTTATAGTGATTAGCAAAATGGAACAGCGAGAATCCTGAAAAACACTTCCCCAAATACATCAAATTATTTAAAATCAGCATCCACAAGTACCAGGATAGATCTTTTAATATGTAAAACATCTGTTTAATATAAAATAATTCCTAAATTTTAAAAAATTAGTTGTGACTTTCCAAAAAGCATTCCCCTCCACCCACATCACCTGCCCCCCCCCACTCAAGTGTCCCAGCCCATGTGTTAATTAGGACCAGGTTAGGGTTACTTCTTGGCAAACAGGACAATAAACTAGGATCTCCCACATATGCTTTTAAGTCACATGCTGAGTACCAGCATTCAGTTGTCACTTGGCAGATGTTTAAGTACTTCCATTATATTTAAAACATCAAAGTGGGATGCATTTCTATCTGGAAGCCCTATTTTACTGAAGTAAAATAATGAAACAGAACACCCAGTTGCACAGAGCTTAAAGATGACGGACATGAAATAAATAAATACAAGGTGCCTTCTCAATCACTAAATTACTAGCATTGGTGCATATCCATAGGGTCAAGATGAGACACGGCCAGCTCACTGGATCACCTGATCTCTGGGAGAGAATGGGAAATTTTCTTCAGGCCTATCTCTGTCTAACAACATTTGTCAAAAGAAAATTCACACAAAATGCTTTGGAAACAGGCACAGGACCTTAAGTCACCACAATCTATTGAAAACATGTGTACTTAAATGTAATGTCTTGTATCCATATGTAGCTTAAGCATTTCCTTCTACACAGCAGTGACATCGCTTAATTTCATACCCGCCATGAGATCTCCTGCTTACATATGGAAATATGAATCACTATTTGTAATGGAAATAATGAGTTGTAGCAGCTGTAACCTGTATATAAAGAATCAGAACTATAAAAAAATTAGTGTGGTTACACGGCATTACAACAATTTAGAGCTGGGGACAAAGAGGATTCTAATGCTGTACAATATATTATTTATTTTTTGAGATATCAGCAGAAACTCCCATTATTAAATGAAACTGGTAATCCATTTGCTTTAAGAGTTTTTCCAAGTTCCCAACGAGTATGTTTGAAACCCAATTAAATCTACAGTAAGACTGCAGGTTTTAGAAAGGGTACATTGAATTTCTTATTGTGCCAACGAAGGGTAAAGGTTTTACTGCAGTTTAGCTGCATTTCCCATTTTCCTGTGTGATTAGTTTCAGGGGAACAGTGCCCTATTATTAGTACCCGATTCACTGTGCATGAGCATGTTGCAGTATTATACAAACAGTGTTTTCGAATTTGCATAAAAATGAAAGCAATATTAAAATAAAATGTTGACAACTAAACACATGATTCACTTGTAGGCATAGGTCATGCCTAAAAATCAGGTATCTTAAATTTCACCTCCATAAACTCTAATTTTTAGTATCAAATGACAGTAAGCAAGCGACTATTACTTCTTATTCTTCTTATCCTTTTACCTTGGGTATAGTATCCAACTGCAGCCACAACTCTGAACAACAACAAATAATGCATTTGATTTAAGAGTGTGCATGGTGAAAGTAGCAAATGTTCCACAGTCACTTGTGCTGTCTTAGACAGCAGGGACTCATGAAGAAGGCCCTTCACAGGAGATATTAGAAACACAAATGGTAAAACAAATGAGTCCTTGCCATGAAGAAGGAACCAGTGTATACCTCTGCATGTGGCTTTTCCAGCTTACCTAGAGCAGAAGCTGCTGTACTTGCGAAAATCCAAATTGAGTAGCTGAGACAACCTGATAACAGGGAGTTAAACCACAGAATGACAAAAAAAAAATTGCAACTATCACTTTAGGAACTCTGATTTGGGTTTTGTTTTTTAAAGCCTGAAGTAGCTCTTTATATCACAACCGTTTCCATTCATTACACCAATCATAAAATACTTGCGCTGCATAACTACCAGCTGGGGGGAAAGGAGGATCCAGAGTAAGTGCTTCAAAAGGCAGCTGCAAGTTTGACAAGGCTATTTCTTACAAGAGCGCTCCAAGTCCACAGAGGGGTTTAACTCTCAGCAGAGTTACGTCTTGTACAGGTGGCCCATATAACTTCACGAGGATTCTGTTCCTAATAGTTTTCAAAGTCCACACACCACATTTATTACTATAGTTCTGACTAAGACCCCAAACTATTTTTATGGGACCCTATACAATAGTAATAGTTTAGGATTTAGTTAAGCTTTCAAAGCTGAATTATATCTGAGGAAGCGTTGCCCCTCAACATGTAATTAATTCAGAGACAAAACCAAAAAAAGGGGCACCAGGATATTACTAAATGTTTTAAAAACTGGCTTCAGCATATGCTGGTACCTTGCACATTAATTTATCTTTTTCATTCTTTGTGAGCTTCACACGTAAGCAACTGGAAGTGTAGAATAGCCAACAAGTACAAGTTGGAGCCCATCTAGAATAAGGGAAGGGTGGGGAAAGAGAACTGCGAAATCCTTCCCCCATCCCATAGCACAGCACTTCCAGGGTTACGGTAAATTTGTAGTTTCCTGCTCACTAGCCCAGAAGCTAGAGAATTTAGCATAATAGCAAAATTATTGTACTGCAAGACAGGAAGGAGAGTGACCTCCCTCATGGTTCCCAAACCTTTCCCCTCACAGACGTGAAAATTGCTGAGGATGCTGGTACACCACTTAAATGATTTTCCTTGCAACGCATCACCTGAATGCAGCTCATCAATGGAACCCCTGCTCTACACTATATGTATGGGAGAGTTTGGAAAGTGTAGTCAGGAGCTGCTGCTTTTTGGTACAAATGCCACAAAGCTATTTACCCCTATTCTAGGATACATTGTTAGGGGCTCTGCCCTATTTGCAGCTTGAGGACAAAGCTAACTAAGATCTGCAGAAGCGCTTTTCTTCCGGTCCTAATCAACACTCCCCCAGGACTCTTTTAGCTTCAAAAGGGTGAGTGTTTTCAAAAGTTCAAAGGGATGTGTTATAGGGATCCTAGGCTAGGCGGTACAAATCGATGAAAGGCAGGGGGCATTTACAGCACTCTGAATACAGTCTAAAGTGCTGTGAATACACCATCTTTGTATGCGTCTCACAACCCCAAACTAAGCAGTGCCCATATTATTTAAATATTTGTTTAATTTCTATACCAGCTTTCATAAACATACATTCCCGGATGGTTTGCAATGCAATATCCTCTTACTGCAGACTGGGAGCCAAGGCTGAGAGAGAGAGTAGGTTGCTTAAGGTTACCCTGGGAGTTCACGGAAGAGGGGTTTGTAGCTCACTCTCTTAATCACAACATTAGGCCAGCTGCGGATCATAGTGTACAATGGAAGTTCTATGTTTATGTAGCTCACATTTCCATAGGCATAATGAATCTTCCCTTCTTTCAGACATGGTAGTTTCAAAGAGTCCCCTGTTCTTGAAATTTTGGTCAAATGGTCTTAGCTATATTTCAGTGCTTATTTTATATTCATTTCCCATCTTATTCCAAAAAGTCAGGATGAGTTATCTGCAGGTTTCTTGAGCATCAAAATAGAAACATCTAAATGTTAAACCATTGTAAGGTCAAAAGGTTATGACTTTCAAAATAATTGCTCTGGAATGTATTTTAAAACTTGTCACCTATTCAATAGTTACCTCCGGGATGCCAATATGTAGAGAGACTTGGTTGCTTATACAATCAAAACAACTTAAATTGATCACTTCCCTTCTTGCCCTACTACCTGAATTTTATTAGTACAGTAGCTGCATGTTAACTAGAAGGCTCCAAGCAATTCCTATTGATCAGTTTCACTCCACAGAACCATGTGAGCTAAGATTACGCTAGATAAAATCTGTCCTCGTAATTAAGGAAGCAAATTGACTGAAAGGTGTGTTGAGTCTGCATCCTTGTTGAATCACCATTTCCATAGATATGTGGTTATATTCAGACCGAGTTGGAATTAGTTCCCATTGAAGTCAATGGGATTTACGTTCAACTTAGTTTGCTTACAACTCCACTGACTCCATGTTAAGGAAGAAAAGAAATGCCTTTTTTCAAACCAGTGGCCTTCCAGATTTCTGGATTACGACTCCCATCCACAGCCAACATGACCAAAGGTCAGGGATAAAGGGAGCTGTAGTCCAATGACATCTGGGGGGGCCACAGGTTCCACACCCCTATTTTTTTAGAAACACTTTCAATGCAATCTGAAAAAGTGAGCAGTAGTTTGAAAAGTTACATAAGCTAAATAATCCCTTCTGCATGTGCAGAAGAATGGGAACGAAATCTGCTAGCACTGATGTCAGCTTGCATGTTAAAGCCAGCAGATAGCACTTTTAATGTTGACAAACCAGAAAAATAACATACTTTTGTGGGTAGAAACAGCATATTGAGTCTTTGAATATTACAGGTCAGAGGGCTACTACCTAGATGCATAAGCTAACCAGGACTAGGCACAGCAGTAGACTCAAGAGAATGCTGGCCAGAAGCAATTACACCAAAGAGCTAGTTCATATGCTATGTTAGCTGCTTGGCTTACATAAGCACATGCGCCTGATGCTTCCAGTTCCCAAAATTAACACAATATGTGGGTGATCAATGCATCCTGCAATAAGATCCACAAATCTCACTTCAAACAGTATGCTAATTGTGCGGAATTGGAAGCTCAAGACACTCGGACTTCTGCAAAAGATGCAATTAATTTAAGAAGCCATTTTTAAAGTTCAGTTTATTAATTTATACCCTGCCTTCCCAGACACAAAAGATTCAAGGCTGCTGACAATAAAGAATATAGAAACAACAAACTGGAACAGACTAAAGCCACATTTCAAGGAGGCGGAGTGCTGAACGGCTAATTGAAAGAACATAGCTTTAAATGACCCACCATGATTGGGCCAGGTTCTCAGACTCTGCAATCTGGCCAATATAAAAGAAAATGTCTTTTTCATCATGGACTTAAATGACTGAAACAGTTTGAAATTTGCTGGCAAAAGGCAAGTTCATAACCACTTTGAAGTTGTTGTTTTTTATAATTAAGTGGTATATAAATTTTATGACATAAATAAATGAATATATTTCTGGGACTGGTCAGGCCATTTACTACATTTATATTCTGCCTTTCTTCTATGATGGAACCCAAAGCAGCACAATTGGGGTTCCCAGGTGATCCTCCATCTCAGCACCAAACAGACCCAGACCAGTTTAGCTTCAACAAAATCGAGTCATCACGAGCCTTTAAGACCATGCCCTGTGACCACAACTTCCACCTTCACCATGCTTTTTCTTTCTTGCATGTATGTGGTGGAGAAGTATGCAAAGAAAATTAGCTAGGTAACTAAATATTATATTTTCAGGTCCATTATTGAATCAATATAAAAAGAATGACAGCCAGCTCCCAAAAGTTATACATTTGAAAGATCAACCACTATTGACTACTACTATTACTACTACTACTACTACTACTAATAATAATAATAATAATAATAATAATATTTATACCCTGTCCATCTGGGACAACCTATCCCTTTCTTGATCTATATCTTGCATGATTTTACCAATGTAAAAGGCATATTTAAATGTAAAGTTGTGCTTTTCATTGCTTCACAAATTAAGAACAATTTTTGGATACTTCCTTATTTTTTTTACCTCCACAAAAATATCCTATGCTTATAGTTAACAGCAGAACACTGATGATGGTTGTAAATTCCTGGGTCTTCCACCAACATGAATTCATGAAAGGATCAAGCATGCCGATTTATCAGACATTACGTTTGAGTAGCCTGTGAACAGCTTCCTCAAAGGAAGATCAAAGGGCTGTGGCTTCTTTTCTTTTTTTGTGTGTGTGAAAAATGGCTAAGATGAAGTGAATATTCCCAGACAGAAAAAGGTTCAAGTAAAGCTGTGTCTGTCAGATTGCTTCAGAGGTTTTCAGGAGTAAACTGGCAACAATAATGAGGACATTGTTTTCACTCTGCTACTGCCCATTCTACAATTTATTCTTAGGACAAAGCTTCAACATGCACACCCCTAGCACTTACAAGATGAAAAAGTTTGTGGGTGGGTAGGGAGAGGGGAATGTAAAGAAAAGATTTGATTCTTTTCTTGATGGGCAACTACAACCTGCAATCAAGGGCGGTGCACATTGACCGTACAAACAAATGTTTTAAAGCATTACAGTTGCAAAGCTACATAGCTTCCTGTTTTTTAAAAAGAGAAATAAATCTCTAGGAGCAGATCAATGCAACCTAGAGATGAATACAGCTGGACTGGGAAGGGGAAGGGGGAAAATCTCCCTCTATCCTCGTGTCCGTTTAGAGGACACCTGAAGGCAGCCCTGTTTAGGGAAGCTTTTAATGTTTAATAAATTGTTGTATTTTAATATTTCTGCTGGAAGCCGCCCAGAGTGGCTGGGGAAACCCAGCCAGATGGGCGGGGTATAAATAATTTATTATTATTATTATTATTATTATTATTATTTGCTGTGATCTCAATGAATGAATGCCACACCCCTCTCACACGGTTCTTGTAATGGCAGGCAGTTTGTCTCCCCAGACAAGTGTGATTTTCCCCAAGGAGAGGTGCTAACTTGAATAAAATATGGGGGGGAGGTAAGCCCCTCCCTGCATAATTGATCACATGACATGGCACGCACACACCTTTGAATGGCAATACCCATCAACGTTTTTGGGGGTGGCCCCCTCAAATATTTTAGGCGGGACACTAGCCTCTAGGAGTTGGTGAATGCCCAGTAGCAAATAGCACCTTTCCTTGTTGCAGGGACACAGCAATGCCCACAACCGTTAACACACTGTGCTGCATTCAGGAGGGGATAGCTCCAAGCCTGGATTGGGAGGAGGGTAGCCTTGAGAGAGAGTATGAAAATTAGATGAGACAAGACAAGACAAGACAGATACTTTATTGTCATTGTACATATAGTACAATGAAATTGAATGCCATCCCATAAAAAACTAAGCAAAAACACAATTACAGCGACACACACACACACACACACACACACACACACACAACCATCAAAACTCCCCAGGATCATATTATTTAGTTACAGCATTTAAGGTGGTTATAGCTCTTGGATAGAAACTGTTTTTTAATCTATTCATTCTTGATTTAATTGTTCTGTATCTCTTGCCCGAAGGCAACGGTGCAAAAAGACTATATCCAGGATAAGATGAATGTTGTAAAATATTATTTGCCTTTTTAAGGCAACAGGAATTGTATAGTTCTTCCAGAGATGGGAGAGGATCTTTTGGGCTGTGATGACCTTCTGGAGCACTTTCCTATCCATGACTGGGGAGAGCAGCAGCAGGCAACAGAAAAAAGGAGACAGCTGAGCGTGCACAAGGTCACTGCAAATGGGTGAAAAGAAGCCTTCTGAGCATGGGCGAACCCAAACTCAACCAGTTTAAGGAAATAAATATCTCCAAGTTCAGACTACACTACAGTTCATCAAACTATGCACTAAGATTACAAAGAATCATGTGGAAGGAACAGTTTTGTTAATCCAATCTAGATTTAATTAGCTAAGGAGGTGATGATTTTTTTTCTATCAAGCCCTGGTGCAAACTACTTAAGTCAGCAGCTAGGATAAAATCAGAAACATGCGAAGCATGTTTTGAAAGGCACTTCCCCTAAATAATCAAAAATATTGAACTACAAAGGAATCCCAAGAAATAGAGGTCTGCTAAAAAGGGGGGGGGGAGGAATATAAAATGCCTAGGTTCTAAAGAATCAATTATTTGCTTCATAGAAGCACCAGTGTTTCTTACCACTTTACACCCTCTGCTAAACCAAAACAGGCCACAAAACCAGCTGCCTGATGCATTAGTCATCCAAGTTCGGTGTAATATAAAACATCCCTTTGGAGGAGTTTCAACATGTCCACCACAGCTTTCATTCATGTCTTCAAAGCATTAATAATGCCAAAGAGAAAAGCAATGCAATGAGAGGAATCACGAAGACCAACGAAAGCCGGGATAAATCTTGATATAAAGCAGGCCTTTATCATCTCTATGTCCATTTAATGCTATCATATGTGAAGTTACCACACCCAGAGCATCCTAAAAACCAGAGTCATCTCTATTAACCACTCTTTCAAATTAAGTCCTGAAGTACCAGAAACCACATCTACACATGGAATCATGGCAGAAGCCTTCTTTTGAAAAGGATGGTGAACTTTCCAATATGACAGGGTGCATCTAAAGTTTAGGTACTGAGAAGGAGACTTAATTTCTTTGTGCGTCAGAACATTTTGAAGCAAGGAGTCAGTAATCAAAGTTGCATACCATGGGGAAGTGGAATATATGCTTCAAAGAGTGATTGTGTTGATTCATAAATCAATTGTTGTTGTTGTTTAGTCGTTTAGTTGTGTCCGACTCTTCGTAACCCCATGGACCAGCGCACGCCAGACACTCCTGTCTTCCAGAATCACTAATAAAAACTTTTTTAAAAAAACAACAACCTGTCCTTTAAAAAATATATACATATATTTTTAAAAATATGACAAAATACATATAGATTCATCAATATGCTGAATTTAATCAAATTGATCCAACAGTGAGCAATTATGAATGCCACAGGAACTGTTATTTTGAAAAATGCAGTTATTTTGAAAAAATGTACCTGATTTCTGCCAAACAGGCACAGAAAGTTCTTATATTTAAAGAATATTTATAAAGTTAAAAGTTATAACTTTACAGAATATAATAAAAAAGTATACCGTTTTGAAGAAGTCAAAAACAAACTGTTGCCAGATTGACAGAATATATAAGTAAAGTTCCAGAAGATTTTATCATGTGCTGCTTCACAGATACAACTCATAAAGGGCAACTATATTTATTTTTTTAAACACACACAGAAAATGTATTCACTCGTTCTGAAATATAATATATTATGTGTGTAACTATTCATCAGGCATGTCAGACAGTTATATTAGGGGCACTCTGTATTACAAACCACCTGCCACTGTGATGGAATAACATAACAGCATGATATTTAATTCAGTTCATTCCAACCACTTAATCCAGTGGGGGGGGTGTGTGGGGGTGTTTAGAGGAAAAAAAGTTTTCAAAATCCATGTTCTATCCATGTTTTCTGGTTAGGGTACTAAGAAATAGCTGCAATGCTCATCATCCTAGCTTTCTAAAATAGTCCATAAGTGCAGTTACAGGTAGGTAGCCGTGTTGGTCTGAGTCAAAGCAAAATAAAAAAATTCCTTCAGTAGCACCTTAAAGACCAACTAAGTTTTTATTTTGGTATGAGCTTTCGTGTGCATGCACACTTCTTCAGATACGCTGAAACAGAAGTGCCAGACCCTTATGTATATTCACAGGGTGGTGGGGGTGGGTGGGATGGGTGATGGGCTGATAGGAGTGGTAAACCTGTTGATGGCTGTTAACGACTGCTGATGACTGCAATAGGTCCTGCGGGGGGGGGGAGCAAGGACTGAGGCGCTAAAGAAAGCTTGATCATGCATAATGAGATAAGAATCCAATGTCTTTATTCATTCCAGGTGGCTCCATGGTTTTAAGCTTGGTTGTTGTTGTTGTTTAGTCGTTTAGTCGTGTCCGACTCTTCGTGATTAAGCTTGGTAATGAGTTCCAATTCAGCAACTTCCCTTTCCAGTCTGTTTCTGAAATTTTTCTGTAATAAAACAGCTGCTTTGAGATCTTGTATAGAATGTCCTGGGAGATTGAAGTGTTCTCCTACTGGTTTCTCTGTCTTGTGGTTCCTGATGTCAGATTTATGTCCATTTATCCTTTGGCGTAGGGTTTGGCCTGTTTTTCCAATATAGAGAGCTGAAGGGCACTGTTGGCATTTGATAGCATACACAATGTTAGAAGATGAGCAATTAAATAGTCCTGAGATTGTATGTTGGATGTTGTTGGGGCCAGTAATGGTGTTTTCCGGGTGTATGTGGCAGCAAAGTTGCAATAAACCCAAATGCCACGAAGAGTCGGACACGACTAAATGACTAAACAACAACAACATGCTTCAGATATCTGTGAGCGCTTCCAAGTTATTGATATTTTGTGGTTTGGATTCAATCCAAATGGATTTAGTGTTCTTGTACAACAAACTCATTTCAAACATACACACACACACACACACACACACACACACACTCTTTTATGGTTAAAAAAAACGATGGAATAAAAAATTCTTGAAACATTGTATAACCAGGGCTTTTATAATCAGTTCCGGCACCTCTCAGTTGGGTGCCACTGCCATCCTAAGAGAACGAGGGAGGTGTTCGTGGTGAGTTCTTGCACCTCTTTTTCTAGAAAAATAGCACTGTGTATAACCTCCCCCCAAATCTGGCTGGATGTGCAAATAAGCAGCCAACTTTCAGTAGACTTTTGGCAGACTTTTTGCACACAAATAAGGATGTACCCTCAATATGCAGGTGATCTGGAAGCAGTCTATATGTAAACAGGTGTAGTACTTCACTACTTTATTTTGTAATAACATAACAACTTCATAACAATACAAGTAAGTTGCTAGAATCTTTGATAAGATTCAAGATGGAACTGAATTCTCATCTTCACAGTTCTGATGCAGTTTTATTGAACAGGCCTAGCTGCAAAAGCAGCCACAGAAAATGTGAGAGTTCTATCTTACCATCCCATCTACTTTTACAAGGTATCCTGGATAAAGCTCATGGTCTGTTTACTTGCCTGGCTGAAAATGTGTCTTGGTTAAGAGACCTTGTCTATACAAGGATATAATACAAGGATATACCAGAGCCAAAGACAATTCCGTTATCCACAACGCTATTATATTTTGTGTTACTTTAGATTTTTACCATTGGTTTTGATCTTCCTTCACCAGGTATTTGGAAATGCGTTCCAGAAGTAACAGCACGGAACATTCTTCCAAGTCAAAACATTCTCAAAAAATGCCAAGTGACACTTATACAGAAAACACCCCTGGCACCGAGAGGGTGAAAATGAAGAGGAGAAAAACAGAAAAGGACTTTGCAGCAAAAACAGACACTATCCTGAGAAGCCCTGATTCAGACAAGAAACAAAGAAACTATTCCAAAAAGGAAGATCTTTCTCGCGATGATCTTTTATTTCTTCTGAGCGTGCTTGAGGGCGAATTACAAGTCAGTATATTTTTTGGTTTTATTATAAATACACAGCTCTTGCTTCCCATTTTGAGAGCTCTGTTTCTATCACTGATGTAAAAACAACATGAATATATTAATTTACATGTGACGAATAAGACATCAGACTGTGGGTTTTTTTTTAAAAAAAGTCAGGGTTAATGATTGTAGCATAGTGACTTACAGAGCAATCCTCTGCTTATCTATTCATAATTTGAGTCTCACTGACTTCAATATGAATTGCTCCCATGTAAGAGTTTATAGGGCTGCAGTCTAAAAGAAAGAACCGTGTGAAATGCTACCTGTCAAGATGAAAAGGGGGAAAGGCAATCAAACATGTTGGGTTTTTCAGACATACATCCAACTTCACAGGAACATGGGAAGCATATTTACGTCATGCTATTTGTTCATCCAGCCAGTATTGTACACTCTGACTGGCAGCATGTATTGTCTACTCTGAATGATTCCAGGGTCTCCATTACCAGATTCCTGGGTTTTTGAGTTTTTACTCTGGAAATACTGGGATTAAAATTTAGGATTCTCCATATGGCACTCCACCACTGAGCTATGGCTCCTTCCACTTTAAGAGTGCCGTCCAGCTCAAGTGAAGCACTTTTATGTGCCATTTATTTCATTACAGCCAAAGGGGATTTCAAGAGCTTGGCTTCACCTGGGCTATTCATTATCTCTTTTCAAAATAAATGATAAACTCCATCTCTCCGCTTGCGTGTTGTCAAAGCAGCTAAAGATACAGAAGCAGAGTCTCCACTGGGCATGACTGTAAAAGGCCTTTTATTATTATTATTATTAGCATCTTACATCAGCCAATTTAAAGCGCCTGCTTCTTCTAAGGGCTTTGAGGGATCTAAGCCATGACACCTGAAATCCAACATCCTTAATACCATTAATTATTTTTGAAAAATTCTTGGCCACGTGTATGGAGTATTGTATTGTATAGGTAATCACAAACATACACGTGTCACCCTGCCAACTTCTAGGCCAATTAATCTTGTTTTAAAGAGCTGCCATTATTGCATGCTATTGGAATGCACGCTGCGGAAGGTCACATCCTCTGCAATGTGTACCTCGCTGGCTTCAGTGCACAACCACGTATATGTAACAATAGTAGCATACGGTTTTCTGGTTTGACTTAAAACAACAAAGGGTGACTTTGTACCCTTGCTCCTTGGCTTCCCCCAGGAGGAACGAGTGACATGAAACTCCAAAACAGCTGCCAATACCTTCAAGTTGTTCTTTTCTTTACAAAACTTGTCCAGTAAGAAAAAGCACGCATTTGACTATAAAGCATTACGTTATCTGTTTGGCCATTCCACCCTAACATGTGCATGTTGGGGCCTGCTATCTGCCCTCTTATCTCCACCAAGGATAGACAATGTGGTACCCTCCACCCTGGTACATGTATTGGGCTTCAACTCTCATCAGTCTCCACCAGCATGGTCAAAGGACAGGGGAGATGGGAGTTGTTTCCAGCAACATCTGGGAGGCACCACATTTCCTACTGCTGATTTACAGTCCTTTTTTATGGCCATATTTGTTGTCGTTTAGTCGTTTAGTCGTGTCCGACTCTTTGTGACCCCATGGACCAGAGCACGCCAGCCACTCCTGTCTTCCGCTGCCTCCCGCAGTTTGGTCAAACTCATGTTGGTAGCTTCGAGAACACTGTCCAACCACCTCGTCCTCTGTCGTCCCCTTCTCCTTGTGCCCTCCATCTTTCCCAACATCAGGGTCTTTTCCAGGGAGTCTTCTCTTCTCATGAGGTGGCCAAAGTATTGGAGCCTCAGCTTCAGGATCTGTCCTTCCAGTGAGCACTCAGGGCTGATTTCCTTAAGAATAGATACCGTAGGTTTGATCTTCTTGCAGTCCATGGGACTCTCAAGAGTCTTCTCCAGCACCATAATTCAAAAGCAGCAATTCTTCGGTGATCAGCCTTCTTTATGGTCCAGCTTCTCACTTCCATACATCACTACTGGGAAAACCATAGCTTTAACTTTGTCGGCATATATATGTATATGTATATATATTTGTATATGGCCACATACACACTGCTAACATCTGGAACGTACAGGCATTGACTAAAATGGAAAGTGACTGATTGGGATAAGGGGATGGCAACAGAATACAGAGGTAAGAGAATGTGGTAGGCAGAGGTGAAGGGGGGAAAGGGATGAAACATTCTTTTAAATTACTTCTGTTGTCTTATAACTGTTAGGAGTCATCCTACACACGAGTAGGACCTTGGCAAAGACACATGCCCAATTGGCATGCTCTCTCTCTCCTGGTCGATCTTTCAGGAGCTTCAAAGGCTTTCTTCTGCCCGAACATCACAGTGACTGATGCCAACAAACATCAGCACACTCAGGGATTTGCAGAGTGTTCGCAATTGCATAACAGACCTCAGCAACTCAGCATTTGGCTAATCTATTTTATTTACATACATATAAACACACAGAGAGAGCACTGGAACATGGCTCTCTCTCTCTAGCATCAGACAGCAAAAAGAAAGAACAAAGGACAATAGTCCCACTTCATGGAACACAGTAACACAAACATCCTGTCTCCATCACTTCCCACTCTGTGGAATGTAAGCATACACCATCATGTGATAGACAACAATCCCATGACTGCAGAAACGGGGAGTGAATCTTCAACAAGGATGGGGAACCTGTGGCCCTTGGCATTGCAAATGATTAGAGATGTTGAGAGTTGAGTGTCCAATCACACTTGGAGGGCAACAGATGAATTAACAAAGCACTGGCAGCAGTAAAGGCAACAATGCAGGGGGGAAATGCAGGAATTAATTCAATACCATTGTTTCAAACAGCTGATATCCAAAATTCATCTCACTGGAGTAACTGTGTTTTCTCAGGCGCAGGATGAAGTCATAGGAGTTTTAAAGGCTGAAAAAATTAACCTGGCTTTACTTGAAGCACAATATGGCTTTGTTACTCCAAAAAAGGTCCTTGAAGCACTTCAGCGAGATGCTATACAAGCCAAGGCTACACTATGGCAGGAGGATATCTATGAAAAGCCCATGGGAGAGGTATGTATGATGCATGTTTTAAAGCAGGATGTATGAACGCAGGGATTAGCCCTCTAACCCAGTGAATCAAAGGAACGAGTCTCGTTGATTTAACAAGTGAAGGGCAAGTGCCAGCAAAGCAAAATATTGTTTTGTTGAATTCTACAAACAGTGAGCTCAGAGCTTAAAGATGCCAGCCTTTAAATCTCCACTGCGAAACTGACACACACTTCTGCTTTGAAAGAATCCTTTAACTTCCAAGCAAGATGAATGCAAACCTAATTGTCAAATGATAAAAAAGTCTAAGTAGTCAATGAATCCCAAAGCCAAAACTGTGGACTCTTGTAGGAGGTCACTGACCTTTGGGACCTGTTTGTGAACCATTGGAACCCTTGTGAACACATGTGCTGCAACTCTTCCCAGCCCAGCTGTATCCGCCCTGAAATCCCCACCCCCCCACCCCGCCCCTAAGCTTGGGAGTAAAGGCCTCCACTGGCTAATACAGGCTTCTTTCAAGCCTAATTTCAGCAGGGGATGAAACTGTGGGCACCATGCAAGGCTTCTGTGGGCACATGTGCGCTTGAAGGCACCACACTGGTGAATCATGGGCTAAGGAATTGTCCATATATTACGTCACACTTCTGAAGACCTGCTCCCCTCATGTCCCACTTTACCCATTTCAACAAAAACCCTTCCTCTTTTGTCACAGCTTTGATTCTCTTCCTCCCTCCCCTGATGTAACATACCTTTTCTTCTTAGTGTTTTGTTTGGATTGGATATGCTTCCAGCGGAAGGAGGTTGGTAGGTTGGTCAGTCTACCAATATCCATTGTAGGATGCATCTGTGGATCATCATCACCAGTACCACTCCTGTTCTGTCTATGCAAACTACTTATTTTGGGACACTAACTTATTGAATCATTTGCCTGCTGATTCCAGGGATGAATCAGAAGGTGAATTAAACCAACCACCTTGAGCCCTCAAGGTGAGCAAGAATATAGCAAGCAGGCTTAGTACAGTGATACCTTGGTTCTTGAATGGCATAGTTGTCAAACGCCGCAAACCTGGAAGTAAATGTTCTGGTTTGCGAATATTTTTTGGAAGTTGAACGTCCGACGTGGCTTCTGATTGAATGCAGGAAGCTCCTGCAGCCAGCTGGAAGCCGCACCCTGGTTTCGGGAGTCGAACCAACTCCCAGAGTGGATTAAGTTCGAGAACCAAGGTACCACTGTATCTCTAGACTGTAGAGTTCCCTAGAAAGATGTTTCAACATCCAGCATTGGGAGATATTCTACATTTGGAGCTTGCTAGAGAAATGTGGATGATGAAAATGATGAAAAGTAATAAAATGTGAGCCAATATCTATCTGCATTCCTAAATGCTTTCCTCTTCACTCAAACACACATGCTTCTGGTATACAGCTCATTACAGCTCACTATAAACTATAAACGACATCATGAATAGAATTCTTCCACAGGGCACTTTCCAGACTTTAGAAAGAAACATACGATAAAGTTCATTTCACATACGCAACCAATGTCACACAAAAAGGTTAGAACGCGTTTCCAGATCTTGAAGCCTTAACCCTCTAGTTATGATCCAAATCTCTTGAAGTTCAGTTGCAGAGGTCAATGCCTTTTCAAAACACTATAGGGTATTAGGTCATAGAAGCTATGAGCACAAAAGGAAATGATCCAAGGAAGGAACAGTCTTGCCTCCCCACAAATTTCCAAAACATAATTTGGACTTCTATCTTGCATACATTATACAAATGTTTTCTTCCTAACGTTACATGGCAGCAAATGAGTTTCTAGCGCCACTTTCCTTGGCAATATCAAAGGCAAAGAGAAACATTCTGAAAATAGTAAAAATGGTACAGATCCCTCATGCTGACTGGAGTCCTGGAAACGGAAGAAACTGATAAACACCATGCAGAACATTTTGCAGAACACTGTAACTTTAAATAGATTTGGAAAAGATAAAAGAGTACATTTATTTTGTTTCCAGCGTTATATATTTATGAAATAAATAAAAGAGAGAGAAAGGGCCACCAGCACCAGTTACAGCTGGAGTGCCGGAAAGAAGCAAATTACTATATGACTTCCCCACACTAATTCTGTCAATGTACCTCACTGCCTGGCTCTCACAGTCCCTGCTAGTCTAATTGCTGGTTTCTCAAGAGCAGTCCCTAAGATGCTGCCAACAATGTGACAGCGTTGCCAGTTGAGAATTGCCAAGCTTATCCATGTGCGTCTTGGTTCCAGTTATATACTTGGGACAAGTATATGCATTTCCAAGAGGACAAATATGTGCAGCTTTCTTCACTCCTATAATGAAGTATTAAGAGAGGCAGACAACCTGGTTTTGAAATCATTAAGAACTTCATCTCACTTGTTGCCAGTTTAGCTCATTTCTCTTTGGCAACAACAACTCAAGCTATCGTTTCATAAAGACCAATTCACTCAAGCCACAACTGGCACGTGTTGACCCACCACTCACTGCCGCATTTGCCATATATGCGCACAGCAGATGCTGTATACATGGTAGTTTCATGTCACATGAAACTGTACTAAGAGACTAAAGGACATACAGTCAAGTTATGTTGCCAGAGGGAGCTTCATTTCTGTGGGAAACCTCAGCATCTTACCAGTAGTGAATTGTTTTGTCACTATTGAGCCCACTGTTTGGCAGTTTTGGTGACAAGTAAGCAATTTCCCTACCACCACTGCTCTTCACAGTGCCAACACTGCAGAGCTTTTGTGTGGTTTAGGGGCTCCTATGATTTTGTCCAGCAGGAGATGTAAAGGATCCCTCAGTAACAAGCATTTGAAGATAAAATTGTTTGTATCCACTACAATTTGGATACTGCAGTTTATGCTGATCAGATAAAAAGGCTGTCCAGAACACTATCTGGCTCCATTTTGTTGGATTTCAGCCAATAAGGACCCAGAATATGGGCATGGCACTGCCTGAATGTTCAACACTTGCCATGCTTCACTTATTACAGCTAGTGGGTCTGAGTACAGAAGACGGCAAATGCCTCTTTGAGAGAATAGGTGCTCCCAGCCACATTAAAAGGTATGGCCACTACTAAAGAAAACTGCAGTGGACCCAGAAGACCTGAACAACTCTCAGCTCATTGCTAACATTCCCTTGGGACAGGCGATCAAGTAGGTGATTGCCAACCAACTCCAAGCACATTTTGGATGAAACTAATTATCTAAATCCATTTCAGTCAGACTTCATAGCAGGATTTGGCATAGAAACCAGATTGGACACATAGAAAGATGACATTTGCTGGGAGAGATGGAAAAGCGCAACTTTGTTCTTTGGGACCTCTCAATAGCTTTTGATAGGCTTGACCATACAACCCTTTTGGAGAGGCTGTGCAAGTTCAGTGTTGGGGGTATTGCTTCCTAGTGGATCCACTCATGCCTTGGTGCTGATTCCAGAAGATGGTGCTTGCGTATTTTTGCTCTGCTGCTTGACATTTATGCCTCAGAGTCTCTGCAGGGTTTTATTTAACCCCCCCCCCCTTTTAATCATATACATGCAACTGGAGTGAGGTCATTTTGAGATTTGGGTGTGGTGTCATCAGTATGCAGATGACACCCTGCGTTCCTTTTCATCTAGCACAGGTGAGGCAGTGGGAGTAATAAATCAGAGCCTGGAAATGGATGAGGGCCAATAAACTGAAGCTCAATCCAGACAAAACAAAAGCACTCAAGTGGTGGTTTAAATATTTGCCTACGTTCGTGGTATCTCCCCTCCCCACCCCACCCCACCCGCCCAAGAATCGGGCTCATGTTCTGGGAGTGGTATGAGAACTAACAGGGCCATATTTAAATACAGTAAGTAAGAAACACATTTTCTGAAATGGAGAATGATATGGTTAAAAAACATTTTGGTTCTTATTTCCATATTGCTATATTATTCCTTATGCATGACAAGCTTAGAGTAGTTATAGCAGATTAGTGGTCATTTACCTGGACAATGATAATAACCTCTTAAGTTAACATGTGTAATACAGCACTTTCAAAATTATACATTCATCTTAAAAGTAGCATGGGAGATCTGTGCACTTAAGCAGACCACTAAACCCACAACTGTACTGTACATATATATCTTCCTTGATATCATGACTCTCATCTGAATCCTAATATAACTGATATAAACTGAGCTTCTGATGCAAATATGGATACACATCCCCTCCTGGGGTCACTAGTTGCATGCAACAAGTTACATGCAACTAAAGTAAGATTGATTTAGCTAGGTTTTATGAAAACCATCCTCTCCTTGCTGCCTTCTTTCTCCTGGGAAACAGCTACTCTTGAACTATCTTTAACTCTCTGGCACTGAACCACCAATAGCAAGTTTAAAACAGTACTGTGCCTGCACTGTAGCCCTTAACTACCATGCAAGGCCATGAATTACATGCGTCACTGAAGAGCTGTACAAATGCCAACATAAATAAAAAATAATCAACTACTTTGGCCTGATTTTTTTTTTTAAGAATTCACTCTGGTCTCACAAATTTATGACTGATTGCAGTCAAATTTATCAGAAAGGTAGTTTTGTATGTAGAAAAAAAACCCCAACCAACAAAATATATGTTGCAGATCAGAAAATCCCACCGAGACAGACCTTCTGACAAAACTATGAAGTCTAGACTATCTTGTTCAAAGGGCTTCCAGCTCTGGCAAAATACTAAAGAATAAGAGAGAACTGTTCTGTTTTTATATTTCCCTTCATTAGGCTCTTGTTCAGTTCATTAGTATAACAGCAGCAGCAGCAAAGAACTTTCATCACTTCATAGGGAAGCTGAAACTAATAATTACATGGAACCGGGCCTCTTGCCTTCCTAGACTGAACAAAAAGTTAATATGCATCACAGCTAGACAAAGCGCACTCCATCAATTAAGCACCGAGCCAAAAGGGGAAGGGAAGTTTCCAAATAAGACAAAATATTTGAATAAATCATGTTCGTACAGAAGCACACTGGGAACCAAATCAGAAAGTACTAATGCGCCTCACCAATATCAGGTGTCATCAGTAAGATCAAGAACTAAAAATTAAGGTGGCACAACCTACAGGGAGTCTCACTGGGTTCTCAAGTGAGGCAATAGAGGAAGGTCATAGTCCTGACTTGAGTACGTCGCTGGTGGGGGGATTTATTAGAAGCAGACAGAAACCTGAAGGCCTGTGCTCTTCATCACATCTTGCCCTTTAAGAATCCCTAAATTAACACAATGGAAGCTGAGTAATACATTCTTTAGGATAAGGCTTGTACCAATTTAACCCCCCCCCACAGATAGTACTAATGTTACTTCCTGACAAAATCAATAATTAAAATGACTGTTCTTCCCCCCCCCCCAAAAAAAAAAAACCCTACAGAAATGAAGGAAATCACAGTACTGAGAGAGTCTTGTTATTCTTTTCAGCTTGACAAAGTTGCTGAGAAACATAAAGAAACTCACAGGCGGATGCTGGAACAGCTCTTAATGGTAGAAAAATCTCACAGGCAAACCCTGTATGATCTGGAGGAAGAGAAGAGGAAACATGCAGAGTACATGGAGAAAAGCGATGAGTTTACCAATTTACTGGAACAAGAACAAGAAAGGTAGGACATATTCAAAGCTACCAAATAGACTTTAAAATCTTAGTACTTTGTAAGTACTTTTTAAAAATCTACTCCTGATTTGTATTCAGCATTTGAACACATCAAGAACATGTTATGGGGTAAGTACTGCATGACCTTTTGTGACATAATGTGGTAAAGATAATAGAGCCTGCTAGCCTTTTGATTTCATCCTAGAAATGTATATTTTTCCCCTTTTTGTGCTTCCCCATCTCCCACATTTCCTTCTTCTTTGGGGAAAAGGTCTCTTCTTCTTCTTCTTCTTCTTCTTCTTCTTCTTCTTCTTCTTCTTCTTCTTCTTCTTCTTCTTCTTCTTCTTCTTCTTCTTCTTCTTCTTCTTCTTCTTCTTCTAGTGCAAAGGCAGAGGTAAAATTGCAGTAAATGTTGATACAACCCAAACAAGTCTTTAAGGTCTCCTGTCAGTCACAAACACTTATGTTTCAAGTCCAATTCACACATGACACTAGTGATGTGGCAATCACCTTTATGTTGTTGGTATGTTCTGCCTCTCCAGCTACATCCATGGAATCCCTGTCATGTGGGTCATTTGAATTATACAGGTCCCACCCAAGCAGCTGTTATAGGAAGAGAACACATCACTTACTTCACCAATGACACCAATGAAGCTTTTCCCCCCTACAGATATTACAGAAGTAGAAAGGGAATTCAGTGACACAGAAATGGCCTCCCTTGTCAATCCAGCAACGACGTTTCTTACTGAGAAGGACTGTACAGTATAAGACTTTAAATATGTTAAGAATCAAATTCTAGTAAGCCTAGTAACTCATATATTTACAGCAATACAGTAATACACAGTAATACACAGGATCAACCTATTTGGAACCAGTATATCTGTGATATACACAGATGGGTGCATCCTTCTTTTGAGGCCAGTGGAAGCATTTAGGGTGAAAACCGAACCAAAAATATTCCAAAGACTGCATAGACAGTAAAAGACGGTCTTGTGGACTGTTGCAGTCATGCATCAGTATGGGTCATAAAAACATTATATAAGCCCTGCAAGATTGAAGCGAAGGCCCACCTAGGCCTGTGTTATATAGCAGGTGCAGGGGCCAGCTCAATTGTCTCTGCAACAGGATTTAGTGGCAGGAACCATGCTGTGGATTCAGTCCAACTATATACTGTATTGCTGCATTATTATTATTATTATTATTATTATTATTATTATTATTATTTACACCGCATGCTCAGAGCAGCAGCACAGTGCTTTGAGGACAGCAGCAAAATTCACTTGTAGAACGTAAGCAATAAGGAAAATGAAGGCAGCCTAAAATATGCAGCAGGAGACGAAGCTAACCAAATATACTGAAGAAATCACTTTATGGTTTTGGATACAATGGTTCCTCACCAACTCACATGAGAAATGACAAAAATGGCTTGTCATTTTTAAAAAATTGCCTACACTTCAAAACAGTAATTAATTGTGAAAAAAGAAGAAGAAGAAAAATCCCCCAAAGAGAAGAGGAAAATATTACGGTCACATTTCCTATTCCCCGGACAGCTACACTTGATTCTCAAAAGTATGAGAACATGGTCTCTGTATCCCATTGCTCAGAACAGCTTCCAGATGGAAATGTCTGGGTGTGAGAACGTCAAGCCCATTCTAACCTCACATGATGCATACAAGATAATACTTCCTCTCTTTGCCGGCATAACCTCATGTTTCATGTATCCTGGCACCACTTGCAACATTCACCCTTCCTGCTACACCTTTTTCCTTTAACGTCTGCTGTAGAAATCTCACAGGCTCTCTCTCAGAGTACTCAAATATTTACTGAATAAAATTCAAAAATACTTCGTTGCTGATCTTGTTAACAGCAGAAGAAATGTTCTAAATTAATACAAAATTATAAATAAATAGAGCTGGGCATGAGGCATAAATAAAAGAGAGGGCTTTTAAAAAAAGACAGTAGGCACTCTGCCCATGCACAAGTTTATGCGATGCTGATACTGGAAGAGTCAAAATTCAAAGCTGGGTTTTTGAGCGCACTGTTCTAAACACAAGTAAAGATCTCCAAATCTCTACACAGAAAAGACAGAACAGCGGGAAAATAATCAAATGTAAAGGGTAGGAATGAGGGGAAGATGGTTTTGATTAAATGTAACAGAACGCTGCATCATCTGCAAACAAATCAGTACAAAACTGCAAAGACAGACAGCAAAATATACAAGCTTTTAGAAGTAGTGGATTATCTAATTAAAATTTGTTGTTGTTTTAATAGTTGGAAACAGTTTACAATTATTATTTGTAACCAATATCTGTCTGGAAAGGAAAAACGGAGGTGGCTAATGAGACCTTAGAGAATGCAATAATAGATTTTAGATTAAGCCTCAATTTTTGTGTTTTCTTTGGAGTGCTCATTTTATGTGGAAAACCCTAAAGGAGCATGATGTCACATCTTGAATAATATCCAAAACATTTGCCAAGTGATGTCGCCATCAGGATCTCTTAGCAATTGCCTACCAGAGTGAGAAAGCTCTCACACAAGTTAAGGCACGACTCCTTTATTATGATAGTACACAAGCTGATGTTTTACACACACACACACACACACACAGAGAGCAGGGAGTGCCTGGGAATTTTTAGAAAGCAGAAACTGTTGTGATTTTAAAATGGATAGTGTACTTTGTGAGTTTGGACCTGTCTCACAAAAATTTGGGTGAAATCACACCGAAGTCAAATATTGGTCCACCATATTGATTCAAAAGGGTACCTGCCATCCAAACGTCAACAAACAAACACCACCTCAGGAACCCTTGCACTGAGTTTGGTGACAATATATTGACAGATGACTAAAACTATGCCAAAAAACAGGTGAAGTTATGTCAAAGTCATGTTTTGGATTGTCACCTTGAATCAAGATATCAGGCATCCAAACACTGACAAAGACTGCCACTCCTAGCTCAGGATCCCTTGCACTGGGTTAGTGACAATATCTCATGTGGCGGCCAAACGTATACCCAAAAATGGGTTCGGTCACATGCAAGTCACATTTGGGTTCACCATCTTGATTCAAAATGGTGCCTGTCATCCAAATGTCAACATAGACCCTTAACTCAGGAACCCTCGTCCCAAGTGTGGGCACAGTTTGCCCAGCTGATTCAAAACAACACCTTGTGTCCAAACAGTGTTGGAAGTTTGCCATCCAACCTCAAGAACCCTTGTGCCAAATCTGGCAACAGCATCAAGAGAGACAACCAAACCTATGCCAAAAACGAGCAAAGTCGCACCAAGGTAATGTTGGTTCAAAATAGTGGTCGGTGTCCAAACATGGGCAAGGACTACTGCCTGCATCTCAGGAACCCTCATGCCAAGTTTGGCAACAATATATCAAGAAGCACCCAAACCTCTAGAGAACAGAGCACTTTCCAAAATATACCTGTAGAGTATGTCACACAAAATATACCTGCAGAGTATGTCACACACACATCATTGTTGTGGTTCAGTGTTCCTGCTTACTTAGACTGCATAATTACTGCTTCCCTAAAAGTCCTTCCAGGAGGTTGAGGAGACTCACCATCTTTGTGGGAGGAGTTGGGACAGTGCTATAGTTGGGGGGAAATGAATCACTCCAAACAGAGCAGGAAAATCCCACTCCACATGAGAGCATGACTCTTTCACCCACTTTGGGGAAATAATTTCATCTCCAACTGGAGCCCCGTACAACTCGGTCCACAACTTTTGGTACCTCCCACCAAACCTTTCAGAGGGTTTCATGGAGGATTAAAGGAAGGAAATGCTAATTGCTTAATGAACACTCATTCATTTTACAGTTGGGTTTAGAAAATGTTGGCTATGAAATGTTTAGGTATAAAAATGACCCTGCAGGGTTTTATTAAGGAATACTATTTTTGTGAATATGCAATAGAATCAGAATAGGAGAACAGTCAAGGAGAAGAAAGGCATAGTGGATGTAACCAAATTTATGATAAAATCATGCTTAAAATTGATTTTTGATTTATTATTACTGTTGTTGTTGTTGTTGCACTGTTTGAGGTCAAGTGGGAGGTCAATTTTCAGTGGCAGCTGCATCAAAATACTGAAAGAAAACAGACTAATTAAGGCAATCCATCAATTCCAGCATACTTCACTTGAATGCTGAAAATCAGCCAATGGTAGTAATACTTTGTTCTCAACTCATACATATGCACACATACTTGGGAATAAGCGCTGTTCATCCCAGTGAAACTTAATAATTAAACAAGCTCAGAAACAGAGGCAGCAACTTACATTTGGTAATAACATTTGTAAAGGTAACACTAGTACTGTACAGTGGTACCTCGGTTTAAGTACACAATTGGTTTCCGGAAGTCTGTACTTAACCTGAAGCATACTTAACCTGAAGCAAACTTTCCCATTGAAAGTAATGGAAAGTGGATTGATCCATTCCAGAGGGGTCCACGGAGTACTTAAACTGAAAGTACTCAAACCAAAGCGTACTTAAACCGAGGTATGACTGTATCTCCCTACAAAAGGCAAAACAGAGAGAGTGATTACAGGGTCAGGGCTTAGGAAATTGGGAGACTTCTTAGTAAAAAGAGACACAATTGTAACATACACAAACTTTCTTAGTGGTATACTGGTTGAATATTTAAGCCTGTTATTTTGTTAGCAGAATTAGCTAAGTCCGATAGCAAAGGCTGAAAACTTTATCGCCCATCAGCAGGAAACATGGTCTCTTAAGCCAAAAGAAATGCATGTTCAGCATCAAATCTCTGCAGAATTGTCAGCACACATACTTTCAATTAGAATCAGCACCACTTCTATATATGTAAGAACTCCAATACTTAGTTTTTAAGTGCTCATAGCATTTCAGTTACATTTCCTCAGCCATCTTTAAAGCAATACTCTACAGTGGGGCATATTTACAGGTTATGGGGTTTATCTAAGAGTAGCAGCGAAGGTTAACCAGTGAGTTCATGGTTGGGCAGATATTTGATGTAGACATGTCCACCTTAAAACTTGTCAACAGCACAATGCAATGGCAGCTTCAAATCATTTGTTTGTGACAGCCTCACAAAATGTTTTTCCTCCTTTCTCAATGATTGCCAGCCTTTATTAATGATTCATATAGTGTATGCACTTAATCACACCAGTCCTTTCAAAAACATGTATTTGTCATCAGATGCCCTTGTCTACAATTGAAAAAGTAGACAAGGGGTAGCCCACATGGCTCCTGCCAGACAGTGTTGGAATACAACTTTCATCAATGCCAGCCAGCATGCTGGGATGATGGGATCTGTAGTCCAAAAACATCTGCAGGAGGGCACAACATTGCCTATCCCTAATGTACGCACTTAATTCAACCCATCCTGGTTTATTTGGAGCTACACAACCTATCTTGTTTGAGGAAATTTTCCTTGAGGACCTCCAAAATGTCTGTGTGCTTATGCACTTGGACGTCATTACTTAACATTTGCTTCCTCTAAACAAAAGGAAAGCACATTGTAGATTAGCAAAGTTTAAAAGTTTCATAAAAATATTACCATGCATAAAACTGAATTCTAGTAACCACAGCAAATTATGCTATCCTGCTGTTCATAGAAGGAAATCTCACTTTCAGAATTTTAAGTAACAAGTGAGTCTGGCAATAAAATGTTGCAGCACATCTTTACCCCATAATAGGAGATCTTCTGTACAGTGGTACCTTGGGTTACAAACGCTTCAGGTTACAAACTCCGCTAACCCAGAAATAGTACCCCAGGTTAAGAAATTTGCTTCAGGATGAGAACAGAAATCGTGCTCCGGCGGTGTGGCAGCAGCAGGAGGCCCCATTAGCTAAAGTGGTGCTTCAGGTTAAGAACAGTTTCAGGTTAAGAACGGACCCCTGAAACGAATCAAGTTCTTAACCAGAGGTACCACTGTACAGGGTTCCAGTCAGCTATACCATCCTTCAAGGTATTATAAGCAGAAAGGGGATCAACCCACTCTTCCCCTAGTTTTTTATTTGTTTTTTCCAAGTGACACTCAATATTTTCGGGGTCCTGGAGGTCTTGGAGGTTCACCTCATTTGGCTATTTGAGGATGGAGTTTCTCCCTTTGGGGTCTTTTGAAAATGTTTTATATTGTATACTGCAGAGTTCACTCAAGCAAACTGACATCTCCCTCTATTTTCTCAGCAGCCCAGTTTTAGATCAAATCTCACTGGCACTCAACCACATGGGATTGTAATCAGAGGGAATATTTTTTTCCTGATTAATCCAAAGAAACTTGAGTACATATGTAACTGCTCCTTGGGACAGTTACACACACACACACACACACACACACACACACACACATACACACCATCATCTTTGGCAGGTGGGGAAAATGTACCTTACAACCCCCTCCCTCACTATCTGGAAGTGCCTTCAGAGTATGGTAGGAAGGTAAGCCCTGCGATGTAAATGGAAATTCCCAACATAGCTTTTTGAATAAAGCAAAATCTGCAAAATCATTCTGAATGCAAATGTTATATACTGAACCTTCTTGATTTCAAACTATTTAAAAGATCCATTTTTTCCTAGGATGCTGAAATGAAATAAACTTAAATTAATTCTATGCTCAATGCAAGATCAAGACCGTTAGCATTCATATGGAATGCTATAGAAACCACATATTGTATCATATACCATTTCTTTCGATAGTTTGCAGACTCAGAGTACTTCATACTACCACTATTTACATTTTTAAGAAATTAAGATTCCCAAGGATATTTACATATAACATTAACTTGGCTTCATAGAATGCTAACGGCACGTAAACACTGTTGACTTATTTAGTTGACATATATGTCCAGCAGACTCCAATTTCATACACATTGAGCTATTGTTGAAGAATGCATTGTACTCAAATGCAATCATTTCCTTTTTGCTTTCTGGCAAGTTGTATGTATTACATACGCAGAAGACTATGTCTTCCAAGTTGTGAAATGGATGCCAGATCTCTGTACATTTGACCTTTTTCATGGGTATCTTGTGTTTTGTAGGTGAGTGAGCAAGACCCTCCACAAGCACAAGTTTAGTTCTATGTAACACCCCAGTGGGAGAGCCCAAATACTTTAACCACTACAGCATAAAGATAGGCTCAAGGAAGTGATGCACACAGACTAATGACTTCATGCTAGCATTTGAAGAACAGTCTACCACTTCATAGCATAACTTTCAACAGATGTTGGGAAAGCATACTCTTGTCAAAATCCACATGATTCAAAGATTTTCACAAAGATCCTAGTGCATAATGAAAGGTTAAAATAACGACACAGAAACAATACATCTTTTAAAAGTACAAATAAATCAAAGAATGAAAAAGCCAAAGGCTGGAAGAGCATTCGACATGCACCAATAATTCAATTTCCCTGTTCCCTAGTAAGAATGTAGAGCAATCCTCTCTTCAATATGGAGACTAAGAAAGAGACCACAACCACAAGAACAAATCATTTAGTGCCTTCACATGAATTTTCACGCAATCAAAAGTTTTCATGAACTTAATGTTGCAATTTAAATACCCTCACCTATAATAAATTCAGTGATTTGTCTATGTACTCCAGGAAGCATCATTTCAAAATTAACTCTGTAATCATACCAACTTCAGCCAAGACTTATAGAGTACCTCAATTTGTAATTAGGGTTTTGTGTTCTCCCCACCCCCAAGCACAAAACAATTAAAGACTAAATCAGTAAAACAAAATAACATAAATGAAACCAGTAAGCTATTCTTCCTACAGACCATTAGGCTCTACTTTCAACACTGCTGAAAAAAGCTTTGACCAAGGCCACAGCTAAGTATATTTCATGAGTTTTGTAAGTAAGTGGTAAGAGACCCACCATGACAATGCTTTTGCCAAATACCAACATCTGTAGGCCTGAAATATCTATCAAGAAGTACTGAGCACAAGACAACAATTTCTCTGAGCACTTTTACCACCACTCAAATAAAAAGCAACTCCCCACTGGATTATCTGGCTCTACTCCATGGCTTTTAAAAACCTCAAACTCACACAAAAATATTTCTACTGAATGCATAGGTGCAGAACGCGGATACAACGGTAAACATTAAATGGTGTCACCAGATGTGATGGCAGCTAAAATGTTGTCTTAAGGGTTAGGTCTTTCCAGAGAATTGTACACATAGGCTCCATAGGCCCATCAGTGCCTTCAGCATCCAGGTAAGTTTAAGGGGGAAATGGTGCATCATGGGAGGACTGATGAGCATGCAGTTGAGCTGTGAGTGACTTTGGCAGTTCAGAACACCACTGAGGATGGCAGGTACTCTTTCCAGCATGCTCAAGCAGAGCACTTTGTCTAACACATCCTGTAGAATGGACAGGACATTTGTCCTCGCCAACATTCTTCTCTTTCAAGTGCACAAGGCCAGGTAAACTTTCCATGCAAATCATATCTGCATATTAAAACTCGCTGGACCACTCACTCTCACCCTCCATTCTGTTAGGTGGAACATGTTAGGATTTGGATGCTGTAGTATGGGCAAAGTAGATACTGCCCCACCTTGCAGGGTTGTTGAAAATAAGGACGTGAAGTGCTTTGAACACCCAAAAGTACTATATCAAAGTACTTTGTAAAAAAAAAAAACCACCTACTTTTTGTTCCCCGTGAATAAGGAAAACCAGAAGCCTATCTCATCCATTGTGCACACTTAATTAAAAGAGCTTAATGCTTAGATCTCAAATTATTTAGGCTAAGAATGCAAACTTTGTTTGGACGCTTTGTCTCAAAATACACACAGCCAAGATGCCAGCAAAGCAAACTGCATATTATCATTGTCAATGTAAATCACGGGTCTTGCTTTGCTGTAATCCTTTGCAGTGAGAAGCTGGCATAGGGCCAGGCAAAAGCACATAATTTAAACACTCAATCAGTTACATTCCAAGGCATTTGTTTAGTGTTTAATAGGCTCTCAAGGGATGAGAAAATTACTAAAGTGCATTGTTTTGACATGAGACAGAGTGAGTCATCGGTTGTCACTAAATTTGGGGGGCTTCAGTATTTATTGTCTGAGACGAACTTCTTAAAAAACACATTATACATCAGCACATATGTGCAGGCACTCACATGTGCATTACAATAAATGTGCTTGCTTAAACCATTATGGCACAGGAAATGTTTTCTGGTTCTCAAATTCTCTCTTTAGATTTAGGATTCTATTATACACATTCATGTTCAACATTACAATTATAGACAGATTTAATACACTTTCCCTTTCAAAGAGACCACATATAGCTTGCTCATACTTGGCACATACAAAACTATTGAAACTCCAAATCAAGGGAAATAAACATTCTGTTCTCAAAGTAAGCTTGACATCAACATGAGGATTTAAAGTTAATGCAAAATTCACTTACTGAAATCTGAATTTGTACATGTTTTGTAAGTGAGAACTATTCTGCAGGTCTGATAATAGTCTACCTGTTGTTCATGCATGCTAAGCTCTACACCCCACCCCACCCCACCCCCGCACCCGGGCAGAACACAAAGCACAAAACCTAAAATATGTTTTAACCTATTAGAGGTGTAACATTTTTATACAACTACAAATGAAAAATATCTCAAGGGGTTCCAAAAAGAGAGATTAATGAAATTTATGAGTGATTTTATAACATGCTTCACTTATGATCCACTGGATTCGTGATACTATTCTTCACCGTCATGTTACTATTATCTTTTCTCGCTTGTGCTGGTATTTCAGAAACATTGCCAACTAGGTGTGGCCTTCAATAGTGTGGCCTTCTCCCCACAGTAAGTTACTTTTGGGGAAGATTCAATGGTCAGGTTTTAGCATACTCAGGCTACAACTGACTACCACATTTAGCGTCAGAAAGGTATTTTCCTCTAGGACACACTGGTGAGAGAACACTAGGTGCTTCTTTTTTCTCCCGAAACACATGACTTAGTTTGAATTATTCAAGCATCTGACCCACCTTCTCTTCGCCTGTGGCATACTGATCTGGAAAAAGTGAATTGATCTGCTAGGTAAATGGCTTTCCTTTGGAGGAGCTGGACACAATGGCTTTTGGTCCATTCAAATAATACAATTCTAAAAATACATGAAATGCCTTAAAACTATTTTTAAAAATTCCTTCCAGTAGCACCTTAGAGACCAACTAAGTTTGCCATAGGTATGAGCTTTTGTGTGCATGCACACTTCTTAGTTGGTCTCTAAGGTACCACTGGAAGGAATTTTATTTTATTTTATTTTTCGACTATGGCAGACCAACACAGCTATCTACCTGTAGCTTAAAAATATAAACAATGGAATGAAAAAGGTTAGCATTTGCACAGCTAAGGTTATTATTATTATTACTACAACTACTAGTAGTAGTAATATACTGCCCTTCCTCCAAATTTCACAGGGGGGTTCACAGCACAAAAATACAAAATGAGAACACCAAATACACAAAAAATACACAAAAGCAAACCAATACTCCCACTCCCATAAACATATTCAAGAAGCCACAGAATTTAATCAGCCAAAGTCCTAGTGCCTAAAGATATGTAATGAAAGTGCCATGCAAGCCCCACTGGGGACAGCATTCCACAAATGAGGAGCCACTGCAGAAAAGGCTTGTTCTCGTGTTGCCAGCCTCTTGACCTCTCATGGAGAGGCACACAACAATGGGCCTCAGATTATGACTGTAGGTCCAGGTTGGTTCATATGGGGAGAGGTGGTCCTTGAATGATTTGGGGTCCTGCGTCACTTAAAGCTCTATAAATCAAAACCAGCCCTTTTATTTGGGCCTGGAAACTAACTGGCAGCCAGTGCAGTCGTGTCAGGATCAGTGCAATATGTTAAAACCGTTTTGCCCCAGTGAGCAACCTGGCCACCAAATTCTGCACCAGATGAAGTTTCCAAACCATCTTCAGAGGCAGTTTGTTGCATTCAAGCATAGTGAATTAGCCATGTACTATTCCCACAAGCGAAACCCAGCTGCCTCCTCCTGTCCTGTGTTCAAAGTTCCATAAGGAATCTGCATATAACCCCCTTTAAACTGTTATCATTGTACCAGTGTGGAGCCTGAAATCAGCAGTGCACGTTCAACAGATAACCGTATCCTCCCTTTGAGCAATAGTTTTCAAACCACTGAACATAGGGGAAAATAATCTAAAAACAGTAGCAAATAACAGGCATTGTCCCCCCCCCCGCCCCGCCCTTGCAAAACACACTGATAAAAACATCAATAAACAATTATTAGATTTCCACAGATGAATCAAACATACCATCCTCTGCAATTTCAGAAAGCCTATTTCCCAATCCCTTTCTTAGACAGTAGGCAAGTAAGACACCGTTCAGTCCTGTCTGTGGAAAAATTGGCAGCACCTAAAACCCAGAATCCAAAGTCTTTGAGAAGTGTGGCCATGACTTATCCCTACTGGAATCCAACCTTAACCTCAAAACAGATGGGATGTCAGAGGTGTTGTTAGAATTTTGCCAACTGTGTGCATATCCTACCTTTTTACACTCCCCCCCCCCACTGCTTCAGATAAGTGATGGATTGTAATGATTAATCATTAATACAGTAATCAGCCAGGTGTTTAAACATTTTGGGGCGAGCTTCCTAGGAAAGAACCTTAAAGTAAAAGGCAGGCTGCTTGCATTCAGTCTACAAAAAGTTTTAAGACTTCTCTCGCAGGAAATTGAGATAGGGGTTGTTATCTGAGCACAGGGATGCTACTGCTGTGGAAAAGAAAGCTAGCAGCAAGTCCCATTTACGTACACTTAAGTGCCAGTATCACCTATCCAGAAAGTTAAAAGAAACAAAACATGACCACCTGCAGAGTTATTAGAGGAGTTTTAGCAAAGTATCTGAAAGTCAACAGTTTTGCAAAAACTTACAAACAATTCCTATCCTGGGCAGAACAGACTTCCTTAAAAGGTAATATCTACAAGAGACCCACATTTGCGGAGCACAGAGATCATAAGTTACATAAGGGGTAAGATGACTTTTCAGGTATCAAATCATATACAACATAATTCTATTGATGTTTGCTTGAAGGAAGTCTTCGCAATGGATATGACTTCTCAAAGTTGGTAGGACTACACTGTAAACTCAACTGGGTGGGGGGGGGACACAATTAATAGTATCATAACACAGGTGGTTCTGTGGATTAAACCACAGAGCCCAGGGTTTGCCGATCAGAAGGTCGACGGTTCGAATCCCCGTGACGGGGTGAGCTCCCGTTGCTCGGTCCCTGCTCCCGCCAACCTAGTAGTTCGAAAGCACCTCAAAGTGCAAGTAGCAGCGGGAAGGTAAACGGTGTTTCCATGTGCTGCTCTGGTTCGCCAGAAGAGGCTTTGTCATGCTGACCACATGACCTGGAAGCTGTACGCCGGCTCCCTCGGCCAATAACGCGAGATGAGTGCCGCAACCCCAGAGTCGGTCACAACTGGACCTAATGGTCAGGGGTCCCTTTACCTTTTCATCATAACGTATCCAAGGGCATTGAATATTAATATACCTGTGACTGTAAAACGCAACAACATGTTTGTGCATTTAATGCATCTCTGATGTTCCTATGTTATCTTATTTTTCTGTTTCTGAAATTCTAATTTAACAAATGTTTTCTCAATATTTGTGACAATGCACCAAACTCACCACACCATTCCTCAATAAAAACTACCCATGCTCCTACCCATGCTCCTATTACACACTCCTGTCTGTCTGTCAACTTCCCCTTGGAAGGGGAGGCTAGCCTGAATTCTGTGCACATAAGTCCTGAAGGCACTGAACACATACGGACTGGGAAAACTTACACAAATGGAGAACAGTTTTTTTTTAAATAAAATAAAATAAAACAGCCACTTCAGCAGTTAAGTGTACCAATTACATGGTGCATATTAGGGCAACAAATTTTCTCCTTGCCTTCTCAATGCCATATGCCCGTCTTTTTTCAACTATAGTTTCCATTCACCATTGCAAACATATGTTGCCATTTAAATGTCAAGAAAGGTATCTCTCAACTATCCCCCTTATGTATGATGAAATGAAATGGCAGACTGAATGGAGCCATGAAGCATGCCATTAGCAGTTATTCACACTTCTGTTTTTCTTTAACTTCTGTCCCTCTGAAGTGCATTCATTCTGTACATGGATGTTTAACTATAATGACATCCATGACTCATAATCCAGAAAATATAACGTCAGAAATGAACTGCAGTGGTAAACTGCATGCGTTGTGTGTGGGGTTTTTTAAGCCACCTTAAATGAACCCATCCAGTTTCTAGACAGAAGATTCTCCTGCAAGTCTCTTAATCCCACCATCAGCACTGATTATTCAAAATTATTTTCTTTAAAAACCCTTTACTAAAGTCCCATGTCCAGTTACCCATCCCTTCATAGAGCACTTGTTCATCCAGGATCAAATGAGGTGGTGCAATTTTTCCAAACAGACAGCCTCAGAAAACATGAAAAGCACTTCCCACATAAACACACAAGCAGTGGTGAAAGACCATACATAGAGCATCATTCAGAATGAAAATTAACATACAAAATTATTTACAGGCAATGGTATGACTGAGGTCACAGGGCTGGCAGGCCTAAGAGTTCCAAAGTCATGAGCTGAATACCACAAGTATACCAAGACTTAAGTAATACTCAGGAGTTAAAAATAGTTTGCCTTTCAGCGTCAGGGGCTTGGAACCTCAAACGAAGATCTGCTACTAAAAGAGACGTAACTTTGCTCACTAGTCCTTAGGAAGTTATCCTAGGGCTAATATATCACTACAGTGGTACATCGGTTTAAGTACACAATTGGTTCCGGAAGTCTGTACTTAAACTGAAGCGTACTTAACCTGAAGCAAACTTTCCCACTGAAAGTAATGGAAAGTGTATTAATCCGTTCCAGACGGGTCTGTGGAGTACTCAACCTGAAGCGTACTTAACCCGAAGTATGAGTGTAATTGGTTCTGGAAGTCCAAACTTAACCTGAAGCATACGTAACCTGAAGCAAACTTTCCCATTGAAAGTAATGGAAAGTGGATTAATCCGTTCCAGACGGGTCCGTGGAGTACTTAAACCAGGCATCCCCAAACTGCGGCCCTCCAGATGTTTTGGCCTACAACTCCCATGATCCCTAGCTAACAGGACCAGTGGTCGGGGAAGATGGGAATTGTAGTCCAAAACATCTGGAGGGCCGAAGTTTGGGGATGCCTGACTTAAACTGAAAGTACTCAAACCGAAGCATACTTAAACTGAGGTATGACTGTAATAGCTTCAGGAGAAGTTCCTATTGTCTCATACAGTTTGGAGGACATATTGTGGCATTTTCCAGATATATCTAACTATCTTGAATACCCCACAACTAGTTAGTCACATCTCATTTAAGTCTCATAAAGTTAAAGGCAACTAATTTTAACTGAAATGGGTGTGAATTGTATCTGAAGACTTAAATATTCTGTTCTGCAATGTGCTCCCAACATATAAACCTGATTAATTTCAATATGGCATGCAGCAAACAATGTGTTCACTCTATTTATAACTAGGGTTGCCAGCTGATCGGGGGGGGCGGCACATGTGATGGTGCATTTAACAGCAGACAGGCAAATATTTTCAAGACCTGGCAAGGAACACAATTGCCTGGTAATGTCTGCAGATCAAACTGCTGTTAAAGGGTAAATGTATGGGACACAGAAGGCTTGTTGGAAAGTTGGCAACTCTTTTTACAAACATATAATATAGGGAGTCAGAGCTGCCTACACCTTCTCCCTTCCATTCTACTGAAAGTTCTACATCAGTCCTGATGCAATCTAACCTATCATCTCCAGGCTAGGAATGACTTACCACATACAGTACTAATGAACAAATGATAAACTCTCCAGACTGCACTGTAACCTGAACAGAGTGGGGCTTACTCTTAAGTAAATATTCCTATAAGTATACTGCAAAACACTTACCTTCCGGTAAGTGTATATAGAATTGCAATATAAGTCTCAATGTATTCAAGGGGACTTACTTCTGAATAAACATGTATAGGATTGCACTATTAAAAGTAGCTTGTAAGAGTAGTTTTATATTCCATGATTGAATTTCTTTCAAGTAGTGTTTAAGTGAATCGTTCGCCAGTAAATGTAACCACAGGCTGCAAGGAAATTGCTCTGCCTTCTTTGTATTCATTAGCAGCAACGGTTACATACTTTGTGTGAAATTTCAACAGCATGGTTCAGAAAGGTGGTTATAAAATTTTAAATATTATTTCCTTCTCTCACACACACCTCATTGGCAGAAATAAATAGTTAAAAAGGGATCTGTTAATGAAGTCATTATCTGCTTATCATACACCTTCCCCCCCCTTAAGAATTCTGTTTGAAGTCAAATAGTTTTAACTTTTCAGACTACTATGTTAATAATATTTTATATCCTGCAATGTGAAATCTGTGAAGGTGTTCCACTGTTAACTAACAATAGTATCCTGCCCTCAGGGTAGTTTGAGTTAATAAGGCTTCACTCTCCCCCCCCCCCTATATGATGTAATGCATTTACATTTATTACTGTGCCTGAGAGATTTTGCGGGTGTAAGAAAAATCATAGGAATGACTCAGCAAGTGACATGATGTCATACTGGTAGTAAGTGGCAAAGCTGTTCGTGTGTGAAGCCTCCAGCCATAGTACACTGGGAACCAGGTGCTTTCCAGATCCTTAGCAGTTTTCTGTTGGTGCAGTTGCTTAAAGCTTACTACCACATATCTTGACCTCCCTTGTCAAAGAATGCTTTCCTGTATTACCTTACCTTGAACTCAATTGACAGCCTGTGGTATGTGTAGAATTGCAGAAACAACATCATCAACACTGCACACAGGGTATCAAGTGAAAATTCTTAACTGGTTAGCATTTTACCAAGGCACGAGAACCACTTGCTGCATTTATTTCCATTTTATTTGACCCTCTCATCTCCCCAGTTTTAAACGGTCTTCTTGCTTGAAACTGTGAGCTCAAATGCTTCATTACCGCTTCATCTGTGCCTTCAATGCATGAGCCCAGGTCCACTATCTTTCTATTCAGAAATATATCCCATCCCACCATAAGTTTGTATTTGAAAGGTTTAAGTTGTTGAGCTACCTCACCACCTGGGAGAGAGATGTCATCCATTTGAGCTCCCATTGAAGTATTTTTGTGTTCTAGGCGCCATTTTGGGAAGGCTTGGGTCTGCTTTGATGCGAGAGGCCTCTCCTTTATCCCTTCATTTGAATATTTCTGTGAGGCAAGAATCTTTGTTTTTGTTCATAGGCCTGCATGCCTCTTCATTCAAGGCTACAGGTTTTTAATTAATTGTGTGAAATCTTCTGACAAGGGCCAGTGTGTTTAATAAAGCTGAGGAGCTCTTACATTGAGCTCTGAAGATCCGTTCCCCTCACCTCTCTAATTCTAATGTGCATGTGTGCTCCCTCTCGGGAGTTTTAAAGGGAGAATGAGGGGTGAGGAACAGGAGAAGAGGCTGAGAGGCACCTCAAAACATTTTGGTGCCCAAGGCAGAAAAATCCAAATAATGCTCCATGGTGCTATCAAGTAATAATACATGAACATGTGCCATCCTTTAATGGAGGTGTGAAAAACCTCAGGCTCAGGGCTGAATGCAGGCCCCTAGACTACATTATCTGCCTCATGAAACTCCCCCCAGACCCCGCTCTGGCCTTGCCTTGTACCCCTGGGTGCTTTCGAGTAGCTGGAATGTGTCTCTGAGCTCTGATGATGCCTCTTGCTTGTCTGGACACAGGCTAGAAATGGGTGAGTGCATGGAAACTACCCTAATGTACAAACGCAAGATGTACATCTATTGCTGTACTCATGTTTGCCTCTGGCCCTATTGACTTTTGGTATGTGGCCCTTAAGAGGTTGCCTAAAAGGGAATGTGGCTCTCAGGCAAAACATGTTCCCCACCTGCTCTGTAATGAGATCGTACATTCGGTAACATACCTCTGTGCCTATTGGTAAGCCATCCCTATTGGGGGATGCACTCCAGTGGTGTGAGGGGAGGGAGAGCATGAGGCCATATCCAGTTCAGGATCCCATAAATGTGGTTAAGGGACCCCTTTGTTACATCTGCACCTGACCTAGGAAACCAAGTGAAGATTCAGTTAAGTGCCCAAAGTTAATGTCATTGGGTCAGTTTTTTCTCAAATCCGTTCCGTAGAAATTGATGAGGCTTCAGAGTGCTTATCGTTGGCTGGATCATGTCCCCAAGATATTAACAAAGTACTTTTCCAGAATAGAGAACTGAGCCACACGACCAAGACAAAATACCTGTGTCATCAATCTATCAAACAGATAGGTCAACATTTCTTTAAGCGGAGTTATTTTCTTAGAAATCTGCTTTCCAGAATAGTGCATGTGGGATATATTAACCACTGTGTCGGTTCAGCACAAATTCCTTAACAGAAATAAACTTGCTCAGTACCCCTAGGGTACTGATATAACTGTTTGGCTAGTCAGAGAGTTGTAGTTGGAAGGAGGGTAAATAGAGAGGGGTGTAGGGCACTTCTTGTAAGACTAGACCACAAGTTAAGAGTTGTTTTGAGAGACAATTCTGAAAGAGACATATTAAAAATAGCAATTGTGATAGTAAAGAATTATATGGTAATAAAATCCTAATTATCATTAGAAAAAATACTATGCCCATACTACTTAATAGTACAGAAGGAGGATTTCTGCATCCATAAACTATATTACTACAGTGCAATATTATGTAGACTGCTATGGTACAGGATATAGAAATACTGTATAGAATCTGGTATTGATTGCAGAATTCAGATTCCTGGCAATCTCAGCTTTCATTTTCTTCTTAAAGCAAGTGTGTAGCCAACAGGTTCACAAAGATATATCTAAAGTCTTACTGGCAATGTCCACTGAAATCTCAGAAATCAGAAGTGAGATGTGACCAAATAAGATTTTCGGTGGCTGGCAGGAGCAGAAATCCAGAGTTCTTGCAAGAATAATGATATGAAAATGAGAAAGATAGATTCCCATTTAGATTTGGTTTCCAACTTGTTATGCTCTTTTAACACTCTTTCAAAATAATTGCTTAGGACAAGTTTTCTGCTGCAGCTCACTTAATCTCTTTGTTCAGTTGGTTCTTGGATTTTTCTATGGTTGTAATTTGTCTCCATTTGTTATTGAGCTCTTCCACTTCCACAACTAAGACAACAGGTAAAAGATGCAAGTTATGCAGATTTGATCTTTTGGGGGGGGTGGGGGAATGATTAATTTGCATGGTTTTTGCAGGCTAAACAATTCAGTTTTTCTTAGTTACTATAACTGCATCCTGGAATTTTAACATCTAGTGCACCCCAGAACAAATACTGAGTACATCTACGCATCTGCTAACCAGGTGCACAATGCAGATGTCCTACTCGTTTCCTCCTTCCCATTCTATGTTGAGCAATTGAGCTCATACCTTTCACTTAGTTCTGCACCCATCAATCTCCATTTAACCCAAGCTACCATAATTTTAAGACATAGCATTAGATCTTTGATTAACTGAAATCAAACCCCCATGCAGAGATTTCATTGGAAGCATGCATGTAACAATTGCATGCAGAAGGTCTATGTGCAACTACAGGTTTCTCAGTGCCTTCTCAAGGGAAAGAAATGATTCACATCAAGCAAACCACAACGAGTCTCTGACACCATAAGGAACAAGAGCTTAGCACATATGATCATATGGCAATTCTGCCTAACTGAAACACTGTGTATCTTTCCCTACCCACAGAACACTATGGGGAAGAATGCAGAAACAGTGTGCAGGACTAAATTTCCCTCCCCACCTTGCACAAGTTTGTGTGTGTGTGTGCGTGCATGTACACACACACACACACACACTTTTCAAATTGTACTCTATTGTTCCTGTCATGTCAAAACAATTTTTCTCTGGAGCTAATCAGATTCAAAAATTAACAAATCCTTGAATTCAGTTTGACATCAGAAGGTTTGGCACAAGGTTCCACTTAAAGCGTTCCTCAATTAGTTATAAAAAGGCAACATATTCTATTTGACTACTTGTTATACTCTAATTAAACTTTTTTTTTTACACAGATAACTTGCTTTAATTCTTCTATCCTTCTTAAAACTACAGAATCATTGAATACCTAAACCGCAAAATAAGAAATAATACAAATGCGAAAGTTTTTCATGACTTCTAGCTTGCCATTCAATTAATTCAAAAGGCAAATAAGTTCACACACCACAGGGCACTGGTTAAAAAACTGGTTATAAACCTGTTAAAAAGGCAAATAAGTTCACACACCACAGGGCACTGGTGCAAGCTACTGCCTCCTCCCCACTTTGCCAGGTCACCCAGCTAATTCCTGGACACAAGAATCGCCCAACCACAGCACCTCCATCTCATAAGAAGTCAGTCTCAGTTTCATCTAGCCCAGTATTTTCTACATTGGATTCTAAGGTCTTAGCCAGTTCAAATCTGAGACCTACAGCACATAAAACATATTTGTACCTCTGAGTCATAATCCCTCCACATGAAAATTATGGGGAGGTATGAGGAAGGCATTGCCTAACACATGGATGAGCTCAAACCGCCAGCCCTTCAGTTAACAGCCATGTGCACTGGCCAATTTGATAAGAAGGAAACAGGGTGAAGGAATTGCAAGCAGCAAGTTAAACTGCCCATATAGTTTCCCTTTACATTTTAAAGTGTATGCTTAAAATACCTTACACCTAAAACATGTAATTTGTAAGCTAAGAATGCAATGAACATGCTTGCAGATACATGCATCATTCTTCTCAGAACTGTGGCAGGCTGAGTGACTTATGCAGCATAGTGTGCGAAATTTTATTTAAGGCATTTTTATACTGCTCTTGACACATATTTATATCAGGGAGGTTTATAATACAATTTAAAATCCGGGGGGGGGGGAATCAGGTATACAACACAACAATAAAAACTAATAGACAGTTGAACAGACAACCAAATCAAAGAGCAGAATGGAAAAACTTCATTCCCACAGTTTAAAAGCACAACTCACTAACAGGCCTGAGATAATTTTCTTTTAAATGTCTTATCTAAGAGATAATACAATGGGCGCCAGAGACACTTCCTTGAGGATAGTGTTCCACAACCTGGGCACCACAGATGAAAAGGCTCCTTTACTAAGCTTGATCTCAGGTGGCTAGTGGCACAGTGAGAAAAATCTCAGTGGAAGATCATTTGGACAAACTGATATGGGGAAAGGTGGCCTTAACCAGTGCAGAACTCTCAAATCTGCTGAAATATGTTCCCAATGAGTCACCCAAGTTAAAGTCCTGGCTGATTATTTTGAACTAATTGCAGCTTCAAGGTAAGTCTCATGCACTGCACGTCACAACACATTACAGTAGTCTGAAAGGGATGTTACCCAAGCATGGGTAACTGGTGCCAGACTATCTCAGAAGACATGGCAGCCTATGCTGGTTAAAGAAAAACACTCCACATCACAGAAGTCACACCTTTGCCTCAAGTGAAAAGGCTGAATCAAAGAGTACGCACAAGCTGAAATCCTGGTCTCTCAGAGGGATCGAAAGCCCACCCATATCAGATAGTTACCTGGTCTGGAGAAAGGGATTCTATCTATCTATCCAACAGTAGCTCCACCCTATCAGGGTTGAGCAAGAAAAAGAAGACTGGCTTTTGAATATACTTTAAAGGCATTATGCTCCTTAATTCCTGATTGATCAATTGATCTATATGTGCTTTGTTAAAGCTAATCTGTGTGTTTTTTAAAGTACAAAAAAATCACAAGTTCAGGCCCATTCGAAAGCATTGAGTAGACAAAACAAACCAGGCTCAACAGTCAAGAGGGAGCAGCTCTGTGTTGGCACGCAAGGGTCGCAATGACCTAATCAGGCTTTAGCTCTTGTTTCTCTGATTCTGTGGTATTCTATCCTGCCATAATATTTACAAGTACAACAATTTTTTTTAAAAAAAAACTATGATTGGTTACTAAGGAGACAGGAATTGTTTAGCAAGAGTCAGCATCTAAATCATTCCCTCTCCTCTTATAGAAGAGCATATTTGTAAGATCTCACTGTTTTCCCAGCTCCTTCTTACTAACAGTCTCTTTCTACAACAAGAAATGAATTTTATCTACCAAAATCACTGTTCAGGGAGGGACCATGGCCCAGTGACAGGGCACATGGATTGTGTGCAGATGCTCCTTGGTTCAGTTTCTGAATTATTATGGTTTTTTAAAGGACACGGGTAGCAGAACAAGCTCTGTCAGATACCCTGGAGAGCCACTCCCAGTCACCAAGACTGGGGATGAGGAACCTATGGCCTCCCATGTGTTGATAGAGTCCAACTCCCATCAGCCCCAGTCAGCTTGGCTAATGGTAAGAAATTATGGGATTTGTGGTGCAGTAACATGTGGAAGGCTACAGGTTCCCAATCCTTGCAGCAGACCATCTTGGTTTAGCTCAGTATTGGAACAGCTTCATAGATCTATGTTCAAACCAACCCAGCAGGATCAGGAAACGCATTTTCTTCACCTGCACTCCAAAAAACAGGAAACAGAAAGTAGAATAGATACTAGCATTTAAGATTCCTGCTCCATTTTATTATAGTAGGGGATAGCATAAAGCCACATATGTGCCAGTTAATTTTGTGGTGGTCAAAAAGCAGGTGAAGTGTTAACATGTCTCCCAGCACTCACTAAAAGTCAAAGAAAGCATCTCCATAAAAATACCTAAATTACACAGCACCTAGCAGAGTCGAGTACTTTCACCATATAAATGTGTGTTAATTTCAGCAGTATTTGAAAGATAAATATAGCATTTAAAAACAACAACTGTTCCTCCAAAATAACCTATGAAATATCTTTGAAACAAGAAAGTGAGTAAGGAGAGAAAAAACATGTGGTACAGTGTACTATAGACTTCAAGAGATGTACAGCATGTTTGACCACTTCCAAGTGGTTCCCTTAAACCTTCCCATGTTATCCTCACAGCAACCATACAGGTATGAGGCAGCTTAGGCTTCATGGTCGAGTGGGGATTTGAACCTGGGTCTCATAACCCCTACACTTCATCCACTACATCACATCAACTAGTATGTTGGGGAGGTTCAGAAAGGTTATGGTAGAGTTCTTCTCTAAAATGAGTACTGAGGGAGTAACTGTAATAGATCAGTGGCTACCATGGACCCTGAGACTCGACCACTACACACTTGGTGTCAGAAAATGCCCTACAGGAATAAAGAAGGAGTAATCTGAGAATCAGACTCCAAGGCAGATGAGGCAGACAACTATGCAGGGATTGCTGCTCAGGATAAGTTGATGATCCACATCATGGGTTGAAGGGAGACCTCCTCCACTCTTGCCTGCCAAATCTATTGGGCTCAAGGGAGCAATCTAATAATCTTCAGATGAAAACCCCTGCCCTGGAATACTAGTGCTAAACCATTTAATAGCTAGCCTGGTCTTCAGAGGTTTGGTAGTTAATTGTATTACCACTGAAGTCAATGGAACTGGAGCACTGAAGCACTTTGTCCCAATTCATATGATGTCCGAGCTATGTAGAATTAACTAAGAGGCAACTGCTCCTTACAGGAGAGTCAGAATTACTGGGATACATTGCTACAGTCACTATTGCAAATAACTTATTTTTTTCCTTTTTAAGTGTAATAAAAATCATCCATGCTCTTCTATTGATATAACCTTTTGGTCATTCTGAACTTAAGGCTGGCCTCTGGATGTTTTTGGACTACAATTCCCAATAGTCTCAGACAACAAGGTCAGGGAAGATGGGGAGTCGTAGTCCAACAACATCTGGAAAGCATCGCTGTAAGTTGTGATGTTTTATTTTTGTATTTTATTTTTGTATTTTATCCTGTTTTTGTCTACTGCCCTAGCAGTTTAGCTGAAGGATGTATCTAAACCTTTTAAAACAAATCAACAATAACGACAACACCACCACATTTGAGTGCTGAAGCAAGTTGTAACAGGCCACTCACAGACTTTAACAGGGGTGTCCAAACTTTTTTCAAAGAGGGCCAGATTTGATGAAGTGAACACGCGTAAGGGCCGGCCAACGGGCCGACCAAAGTTGTTCACCTTTTTTTAGGATTGAAGTTGTTAAGCTTTTTTTAGGATTTTACCCCAGGAAATAAATTGCCACAGGGGTTGGATTAAACTGGCTTGAAGTTGTTAAGCTTTTTTTAGGATTTTACCCCAGGAAATAAATTGCCACAGGGGTTGGATTAAACTGGCAGACAGGCCCCCGAAACAGACTTTGGACATGCCTGCTTTAAAACATCCATGAACAAAATAGTTTGCTGTCACGTACTGTGAAGCAAGTTTGACACATATACTGCAAAAATGACACTTTGAACATCCTGGTCCCAAATGAAATGCGCATTCAGCAGAAGCTGGGGCTGTACACATAAATCCTCTTTAAAAAATTGTAGCCAGCTATTCATGGGGAGTAAGGAGCAGGCAGGAATGAATTCAGCATCTCTAAAAACTGGTTGGAATAAATGCTGTTTTGTCAAAGCTCTTTAGGTGCAGCAGCAGCCACTGGATCAGGGAGATCAACTGCATGCACAGCACCTGTTCACATGCTTGGTTCTTTATGCATCTAGGGACAGGCACAAAGAAGCCATATGGTCCTTTCTTGGATTAGGGCACTTGGTTGTATCTTCAAGTTTATAAACGGACGGATTAGAACTTTCACCCAGCCCCCAAAGCTTGAAATGTCCAAAGCTTGCAATTGCTTCCTAAGGGCGACATTCTGAAAATGACACAGGCTGTAATCAGAACATTTAGGCCAAGGAGACAGAATACAGTCGCCTTTTACTAGGTCACAGTTGTTGAGTCTGGTATGTTTTAAGTATGGTTTTAAAATGGAAAGAGGCCATATTCCCACATTCAATTTAAAGATGAAAATACAACAAACGAGCAAGCATTTGTCAAATATACGTGAGGAAAAGGGGATAGTGAAGAATAAACTGGATATTTTGTTTAAAAAATATTTCATAGGCTTCTTCTCCCCACTCCCAGCCCATGACTAGAACTCAAAGCACTTTATGAAAAATTGCAGGGGTGTTTTTTTTACACACACACATACATACACATGTAATAGTTACAAGTCAAACCAGAATGTATAACATGAACACATAATCAAAGTTACTTCCTCCAGAAACTCCTACTTTATTTCCTCCCTCAACATTAATGAAACACACTCTTCATTTCCTGTCCTAAAGCATTATGTAATATTTGCTGCTAACCAGCTTTGGACAGTAACCTTTGAGTTGGAAGCATTTAGATGAAAGTGCAAGTATATCAGTTGTTTATGGTATATACAAGGGCGTTTTTGAGTGCATACCATACAGTATTCTCTGCTCAACTCGATTTTATCTATAACTTTTTCACACATTATCTGAGCCCAATTCTCCCCACGTTTTGCACTTTACTTCCCCCACCTTTGAAAGAAAACCAGTTTCCCCATCACTTCAATGGACAATTCCCTTCCCATTTTTTTTTTGGTAGCAAGGACAGATTGTGCCCCCATTGGTTAGAGTGTGGTGCTGATAACGACAATGTTGCAGTCTGATCCCTGTATGGGGCAGCTGCATATCCCTGCATTGCAAAGGGCTGGACTAGATGATCCTCAAGGTCCCTTCCAACTCCATAATTCTATGATTCTATTTGTAAAGAATTGTCTCTTTACAATGCTAAATTGGTTTCTATGCAAGAATACATAGGGTGATAGCCAAGTCCCACTGAAATCAATACAGTAGAGTTAACTACATTGATGTCAATGGGTCTACTCAGAGTATAGCTAACCCTGGCTGACTATGCAAAAAAGTGTCTTAGAAAAGCAGAATTGGTCATAATATCATCAGAGGTGCTTCAGGTATGTAGTATCTGCTTTTATTTTATAACATGATACTGTGGTTCACCCTGATCTTTGACTGTTAACAAGTTTTTTGTTTTGTGCAATTCAGCAATCTTGTTGAATTTATACTGTTATATTCCTTTTAGAACCATTTTGCTTGTTTTATAACACTAATGATATGATCCGTGTCAACTAAGTTTTACTCAGAGTAGACTCACTTATATTAATAACTATGTTATGGAAATAAATTTCAGTAGGTCTACTTAAACTTAGTTGAATACCACCCTCTGTTTTTTTAATTATATCTTGTATTGTTACAACCTGTTCTGGAACCTTATGGTGAAGTGCAAGCAAGAAAGCTTATACTGTAAATAAATAAAATAAGCAAGGACACGCTTAAAATTATGAATGGAGCACATGCTCAGCCTGAGAATTTTATTTTCAAGAGCAGAGCACACACAAACACACTCCTGGTTTTTTCTCAAGCTTTCTCCATTTCAGGAGCCTAGCTGTTGATCAACTGGGAGTAAGAAACCCTACAAATCACCCAGAGTCCTAGCAGATGTGTCCTCTGTCCACCCCTATACAAAGGGATATTTTTAATTTTGCATAATTGCATACAGTAACCCCAGCTCAGTAATAGAGCACATGCTTTGAAGGTATCAGGTGCAATCACTTACATCTCTAGTTAAAGGGAGCAAATGGGAAAGACCTGTCTGCCTGTCTGTCTCCAGAGGCTTGCAGGTAGCACAGGTGTGGGGAACCTTTGGTCCTCCAGATGTTGCTGAGCTACAATTCCCATCAACAATGGCCATGTGCGCTAGGAATGGTGGGAGTTGTAGTTCAGAAGAGACAAAGGTCCCCCATATCTGAGTAGACAATACTGTACTCAACTAGATGAACAAGGAATCTAATCCGCTAAAAGGATGTTATGACAGTTACATAATTGAAAGTAATTCTCGTCAAATATTGCATTTTTCAAAAAATAATCAAATAATTGCTTCATATTTTCATGGTTTTACTTTCAGAAAGTCACTTTTAGAAAGTCAGACTGAGAAAAACCATAGGCTTGTGCTATTTTATGCATTTGAATGTCAGACTAATATTTTATAATATTTGAATAATTAAAGTATGCATCAGTAAACAAATAAAGAATGAAATCCTAAACTCAGTGTCTAGGGAGTAAATTCCACCGAACTTTGAGTAACTTACTTCTGAGTAAACATGGACAGACTTATACCGCAAAGGACTGAACTTCAAGTAATTCATAAATGAAGGCAGATGTGCTCTGCTACATGGATTAGGGACACAACAAAGTGGTTTTAAAGAGCTATTCATATAGTTTCAGACTCTTTCACTAACATGCAGGGGATTTAATCAGATAATTCCCAATAACCTTTCAATGAGATTTTGCAGTCCTTTTCTTGCAGTCCCTCCCCCCTTCACATATCACAGAACACAGAAGCAAATTAGGTTACATGCCCCTTAAATTCTAAAACTCTTTCTCTATTTTCAGCTTCCCTGTATTATCTTTTCCAGTTATTAATCAAATGAATGTCCTCCTTAAAAACTTTCAATTTAGTACAGCATAACCAATGAAGAATCTTAAATCAAATTTAAATGAAAGGGCTGTTAATGTGGGCTTAAAGGGGAAAATAGTGAGCACACACTCAACACACACCCCAGTTTCTCATCTGGCCTTCCCATCATCACTTGAAGAATTGTTTTCTAGTTACATCATCAGGAAATAAAACAGAACAAAAAGAAGAAGAACGCTTGGTGTTCATACTTCTCTCAAAGGATTCTAGCTAAGCTTCTACACCCCCCCTTTTTTTAAGAGAAGGAGCAGGAGGGAGAAACCTACGATCCAATTCCCCCAAACAGTTGTGTTGTGGAAAACCAAGATGAGAAGATTAAAATGCAACAACCAGTTTATTACTCTATTATCAGCAGAGAGAAGAAACTGCTCTGAACTTAACTCTCCTGAACATTCATTTTGGCCATAAACTGATTAGACAAATGAAATGTTTCACACAGCCCAAAGTGTTAGCTTGGAGCCAGAACACATTAATAAGGCTTTGAGCTCTGGCTATCATTGAAATACACTACAGACACAAGGAGCCTGCACAACACAGAGTTCCTTATATGGTATTGCCATGACGTAATGCTCCATAGGCTTGGGGCATGCAGAGAGTCTCTCTCTCATTGTTTGGTGTAACTGCTGGAATGCTCACATCCCTGATGCCTAAGAGAATCAAAATCCCAGCACCACGGAGCAATAGCTAACACAGGGACTCTGCAGTTCATTCACTGAAGGTAAGAGGGAAGTTGTGGGATGAAGTTTCTTTTAGCAACCAATAGACATTTTGCTTCAAAGTTAACTTGGTTCACTTTAAAGAAATCCACAGCGTGCATGATTTAATTTGCATAACAGAGGTTTTTGAATCATCAGCTACAGCAAACAACAACTAAACTGTTTTTTAATGTTCTCCGTTTAAGCATAGGGGGCTATTTCCAAACCAAAAGATGAGGCTTTAATATTGAGAAAGGGGGAACCTATGAATCACACTCCGATTCCAAGTGTGTGCTGGACAGAGTCATAACTATATTTAAAATTGTGGGAAAGGACCCAGCAACGTTGTAATGTTCTGAATAAAAAGTTTTAGCGATTATTTTTATACATGCAAGTGACACACTAACAGGCATGTGGAAACATGTATAGAAAAGAGTTTATTGTACTTTTCAACAATTTTAGAAGATGTACTCAATGAGATACTGATTTAGAATTTTTCTTAATGCAACTATTAATGCAAATGCTTCAGTTCTATTCAGGAGTTGCTTTTTGTTTGTTTGACTGCGTATGTTCAGTTGAAAGAGGGAAGGGAGACTAATTACCTTAAAGATCCTTTTCATACCTTTGTTTAAAGAAATAGTGCTACTTAAAAAACGGAAGCTTTTCTTCTCTGAAAAGCACATTTCTGCAAGGTGCTAATTGGTCCAGGTTACCAGGCATTAAGGTCACTCAACATTTCTCAGAACGCTACAGGGCTGAACCCTAACAGAGTGATCTGTACCATGTCACCATTTTTCATATCAGCAATATTTATTCATGGCAAGATTAAACAGTGTAGTCAACTGAATTTAACATGTGAATGCAAATGATATTTTTTGTGGGGGGGGGGGAGTTTGAAGGTACACATAAACTTGAACTATTCTGTAATGTGTATTCTGTATTCACCAGATATATCTTTAAAAATTGTATGTTGATTTGTGGAAATTTGAACTTCCTATGTATTAATTTAAGGCTACTGCTTTAAAACAATGCCTCCGAAGGACAATTGGAACCATGCAATATTAACTTTTTTTTTTTAAGTACTAAATATTATGGAAAGAAACAGCTAGTTTAGCAGTATTTGTTTTTGTTTTTTAAGAGGTGCTTGCAATGTATATAGCATGTGCACATCACCATACGTATACCTGACGCTTGAGAACTTTGGGTTTTGTTTTAAATACCAACATAGAAGCAGTAAGCACAACATGGGGAAAGCATCTGATTCATAGAAACTTTCCCAAATGGCTAATAAAATTTGCCAGGGTGAATCTTTCACTCGCTACTAACTCACCTACATCTGGAAAATTAGCAATGTTTTCTAGGCTTTTAGAACAAAGCTGCTCAATTAAGGAAGAGAAAATCCTAGTTCTTTTGGTGCTTTGAGACCGGCTCAACAGCAGCTTGCTGAATTGATTTACAAAGCGAAAGACATCAACTCAAACTAACTTGGTTGGTTGTTCTTTTTTTTTTTAAGGGAGCAACTTAAATTTAGGCAGGGCTTCTTTCTACTTCTTTTTAGTTGCACCTGCAGAACAACTGCAGATATTATAGTTCTCCAAGTCTTATATGGTTAACTGTTGCTTTATCAAATGCAACTGCCATTTCACTACTTGGTAAACAGAAACATTTCACTTCATTGAGGAGAAAAGTCATACCTTGAGCCAAAGGGTGACAAAAAGTACATTACAAGGCACCACAAGATAAAGTTCAAAAGCTAAATCAGTTATCTGAAAAGGAACAAGTAACATAAAAGTTTATTTGATAGAACTTTTAAGCAGCAATGCAAAGGTTCCTCCAATCAGCCAGAAGCTTTTGAAACCACCAGAAGAGGGAAATCATTAATTATTATTTAACGTTCATCTTAAAAACACTGACAGAAGAACAAACTACATCTAAGCTGATGAACTAACTAATCAAAAGCATTTACACTTCTTGTATAATTACATGGATTAAAACTTACTTCAGACATAAAGTTAAATATGGCTCTCATTCACCTGACCGCATAAGTTTATTTTTTAAGAATTTCAGCCACTCTTCTAATTTCAAAACTACTAATCAATATTGCATTGTTTTCACACACCCCATTCTTGTTTTTACATGATCTTTGGTAATCAAACTGTGTAAAGACATACTAAAGAAACAGGCAAAAACTAAAGCCTGATCGATTCCTGTGGGAAATTTAAGCACATGCTCAACTTCTTTGCAGATAAGACCTTAAACCTTTAACTTTGACTTATCATGCCCATGTGTGTGGAAGCCCAATTACATTTCTAGTTGTAAGAAATGCATTGTATCTAATAGGGACACTCTAATATGTCTTACTGGCCATCTGAATTTGCTTTGCAACTGCCAGTGGATTACTGATGATTGATGGGGGTCATGTTTATAGATTCAACAGTATGTTTATGGAACAAAGGGAAACTCTGAGGGCCTTGAATAGTAATGGCGTCACTTTAGTGACATCACTGTGGACAATGTAACTTGTGGCCAATTACAACACTCCCTGTCATAATATACTGTTCCAAACTAGTTTCATCCTCAAAAGCTATTTTCCCCTAAACATGCAATTTTCAAAATTATTTAATATTAAACAATTAAAGTGTTCTGTGTTGACTGAACAGCCTCTTATGCAGATGTAGTTTTATTAAAGTTGCTACTCCATCAATTAGGGACCCAGGTGGCGCTGTGGGTTAAACCACAGAGTCTAGGGCTTGCTGATCAGAAGGTCAACGGTTCGAATCCCTGCAATGGGGTGAGCTCCCGTTGCTCGGTCCCAACTCCTGCCCACCTAGCAGTTCGAAAGCACATCAAAGTGCAAGTAGATAAATAGGGGCCGCTCCGGCGGGAAGGTAAACGGCGTTTCCGTGCGCTGCTCTGGTTCACCAGAAGCGGCTTAGTCATGCTGGCCACATGACCCGGAAGCTGTCTGCGGACAAACGCCGGCTCCCTCAGCCTATAGAGCGAGATGAGCGCCGCAACCCCAGAGTCAGACACGACTGGACCTGATGGTCAGGGGCCCCTTTACCTTTTTACTCCATCAATTGCAGCCATTCTAAGCTTTTTTAAAAAAGCTGTTACACAGCAATCCTATCAACGTTTACTCAGAGGTTAGTCATATTGAGTTCAATAGGAGACCCAGAAAAGTGGGTATAGGGTTGCAGTATTAACTGAATTTCATTCATATGGAAATCAAAACAGTCCATAATAGGAAAAATCCACTTTCTAACTATGACATTTTTTTAATCAACATATGCATGTCCATTATTACATTTAAGGGAATTAAAAACTTCTCCGTCAGTGCTAGCTAAAGTAAGAATCAACATAAAGTATGCCTTCATGTATCCCCCACCCCCTAACAGCCAGTTCTTCACAAGCAGCTATCAGTTTAATGGAATCAGCTGGAATTCTAGTTTTTAAAATGTTTGACTAGGTTGGCATCCTGCAAAAAATAACTGGATTGGCAAATCCTTTGACCATTAGAACCTTAAATGGAATGGAAGTGCTTGCACACATAACTTTTTCCTTCCGGAAAAAGGTCAAAGGAGGTCACAGTTGTTTTTTTGGGAATATCAGAATAATAAAAAATAAGTTGAAATAAAAGCCTTCCGAGTTGAGAAGGTAGCATAAAGCCACAAAAGGCCACACCACCTTCCTCTGTGCCTTTTCAAAGCAATAAGGGAGAATGAGGGGGTGCCCTCACCCTAACTTTCATGTCTGTGCCCATTCCCGTCACCTTGATATAGGACAGCTAGTGTCTGCAGGAAGGCGCATGCTGTACCCATGCAGGCTCCTCACATGATTTAGAAACCAGCAGGATCAAGGTTCTTAATTATGCTGGGAGGCTACATTAGAGAAGCCTTCCTGCTGCAGACATTCAGACTTCTAACTCCTAGAGGATGACAGGGCTGGTGACGGAGGCGGTGGAGCCAACGTGCTTGTTTTCTCCTTCTCCCTCGCATCAATTGTGTGGGGACCAGTCACATAGTACTACAGATCACTAAACATCCACTGCCCTGCTCCATTCACAAACCACTCAGCTGAAAGAGGCAGAGGGGGTGGGAAACAGGTTAGTGTAATAATAATATTGTGAATATAAACAAGCTTATTTATATTCTCACATCAGCTCTTAAAATTTCAGCCTTTTAATCCTTCTCTAAAAGAGAGCAATATATCCTAAGTGGTACTGATAAGAAAAAATATACAGAAAAGGGTATATAGTGTATTTACAGCACCTCATTTAGCAAACCACATCCATTAATAATGTCAACTGCCACGAAGGAGCTGCCTTACAATGAAAATGGTACCCCATGCACTATTTTGTATTCTTTCATACAACTTTCTACATGCATTTCTCAGACTGCGACCTGAATAACCACTTTAAAAGGTACTAGAAAAAGCTCTCCTCTTGTAAGAAGCAAAGGATGCTTCATACCAGATGAAAGGGAGATAGTATGGCCGCCACATGTCCCATCACAAATACTATGACAATTGAAGGGGAGTCAAGTATTTGCCTGTGGCATGTTTCCCACTTGCGAGTAGTCAGAATCCCATTCCACACTGGTAGCATTTGAATCCAGGAACACTGTAGCTCAGATGAATTATATGTAAGCTTGACCCACAAGATCTCAACCACACAGCAGTGGTTGGTTTAAAACCACTTGATTTAAAACCTTACCTAAGCATTTATTTATACTGCAGTCATGGGGGAACCCATCACCCAATGTTAAATAAAAAACACATCCCATCTTTATATCCTGTCCTCTTCACCATTCTTCACATCTCTAAATCAATATTTCTTAGCACAGCACAAGTTCAACCATGTATCAGTTAAAGCAGGCATCCCCAAACTGCGGCCCTCCAGATGTTTTGGCCTACAACTCCCATGATCCCTAGCTAACAGGACCAGTGGTTGGGGAAGATGGGAATTGTAGTCCAAAACATCTGGGGGGCCGAAGTTTGGGGGTGCCTGAGTTAAAGCATCCCCCTTCCACTCCCATTCCTCAACAGTACTGCTCAGCAATACAAGAGACAACTCCACACTCCCAACTGCATCCAGCCAACAATGAGCTTCTCCCTGTTAAGGAAAAGCAAATTTAATAACTACTAGAGACTGAAATGTTTCTAAAGTGCTGCAGTCAAACCTAGGTACAAACAGCGCCTAAGCAATTACAATTACTGATTAATAAGCAGCTATTTAAGTAGCAAAACCAAATAGATTAATTGCAGTGCTATCATTCCTGACCTCTTCCAACTGTTGAAATATTATTGCTAGTTATCTAGCTCTAATTTATTTTAATTATGCAAGGGAACTGCATCTCTTTCTAACGCGAGATTAACCTTGGCCATCTTTTTTCACTGTGATTTCCAGGGGTTGTATATGTAGTACTGCATGTTATACTTCAGGCTTACCCAAGAAGATTTTTGAGATTTGTATCAAACTGTCTATTTAGTGCTACAAGCTTTCTTTCGGTAGGGATTCTGATTGTAAGACTGTCTCGGGTTTTCACATTCAAATTTAAGCTGCATAACTAACTTGTGAGGGGTGTTACAACTCCTGAAGGGAGCTGGGTTCTTGTTAGTATTTCCCACAATATTATCAGAGTACATCCAGAATCTTTTGCAGCCTTCAGCCTTCTGGGACCTAAGGAAATGTCTAGCTTTCACACAGCAGATGCCAAGAATTTGATACAGAAGAACCAACAGTCCATTTCTAGGAATAACCTATCACATTAACACTACCAAGCTTTATTGCACTCAGCAGGGCATGGCGGATAGACTGTACTCCTTCACAGTCAAGTCAACAGCAGACAGCACTTCCTCTTCTCACACTGATTTAGCGCGATGAACACCTGAAATTAAGCCTGCTGGCAGATGTGCAAGCTAAGGTGCAGAGTCAGTACATGCAGCTTCCCATAGAAGGAAACACTTGGGCTCAGCTTCATGTGTTCTAAATAAGCATGCAACTTGCTTGTGCTTCTTCTTTGGGCTCATCTTTAAAAAATATGCTACATGTAAAAACACAAAAAAAATATTCTTATTACACCTTTTTAATGCCCTCCCCATCACACCCGTCACATGTCACCAGTATTCTTCTGTACTTTTGTCACAACTTTGGCTCCCCCTTGATGCAGGCTATGTTTTACAGATAAGCCCTCTTTCCACTTGTTTAGAATGGCTGAACCCACTCTAGGGATTATTTACTGAAGCTGCTATGTCAGACCATTCTATTGCCATAATTCAGCCAAGCACTGGAATACTGCTGCTCTCCTTCAGCTTCCTACCAGCTGACAGGAAATTTAGGCACAAATGTGGACCAACCACAGTCCAGCTCCCAGGGGGAGGGAAAATTCAGCTGAATGTTAAGGTAATAAATAATATGAACCCAGTGCAATAGGAAACGAGAGGAGTAGAAAGAAGCAAAGTAAATTAAGCATGGGCAGTGTGCGAATAAGGGAAGTTATAAAATAGGAAAGGAAGCAGGGAGCAAGAAAGACATGTTCATGGTTGACGACAGAAAATAAGAGGGGGAATAGCTAAACATGGCATTTCGGAAGGAAAGGCATCATGAGATGGGGCAGAATGGCTGCAGAAGAGAGGGAAGAGGAAGTAGTATTAATAGAAAGAATCATAGAACTCTAGAGTTGGAAGGAACCCACGAGTGTCCTCTAGCCCAATCCCCTGTACTGCAGGAATCTTTTTGTCCAACGTGGGGCTCGAACCCATGACCCTGAGATGAAGAGCCTCATGCTCTACCAACAGAGCTATCAGGTGGTGGAGGAGCTACTACTCTCCCAGTGCCAGCTCAGTGTCTAGAGCTGCATCACATGCTCTTTAGGCTGAGAGCCAAGCTGGTCATACTTGACTTAACTTTTGCATTCAGTCTATAGAAAAAAAAATTGTTTCAGAGTACGCCCAATTCCTGGAAATGTTCTGGGGAAATGACATTTATGACCAGTCAACAATAAGTTTTTAGTGGCAAAGAGCCATTTCCAAATGCATCCAAAATATTAGCTAATTTAAGAAAGATAAAGTATCAGAATGGTTGCGTAATTTTTCTTGAGTTTCCTTAAGATAGCAGCAAAAACCAGCGAATTACAGTAATACTTGAAGGAAAGAATGTTGTAATGCACAGAGGAACAGATATTCTTCTCAAAACAGTTCTTTGGAGCAGCCATAAACTGAGTCCTGGCCCAAACCACACTTCCTGAGAAGCAATGCTCCCTGAAATTGGTGAAGCTCACTTCCAGGTCATGCAAGTACATTTAGAATCAGGATGCCAGTGCCCATTCCAAAGAACAGGAAACTTGCTAAATCAAGGTACTCAATAGTCGTATGTCACACAATTTTTGGACAAGGCGTGAAGTCAGAGATTTGCAAGTGAAAGCAGATGAGATTAATTAAATACACAAAATACATTAAAAGAATATTGGTTTTGCCCAGGGGTCAGCAACCTTTTCCAGCCGTGGGCCAGTCCACCATCCCTCAGACCATGTGGTGGGCCAAACTATATTTTGAAGGAAAAAATGAATGAATTCCTATGCCCCACAAATAACCCAGAGATGCATTTTAAATAAAAGCACGCATTCTGCTCATGTAAAAACACCAGGCAGGCACCACAAATAACCCAGAGATGCATTTTAAATAAAAGGACACATTTGACTCACGTAAAAACACGCTGATTCCCAGGCCATCCGCGGGCCGGATTGAGAAGGTGATTGGGCCGCATCCAGCCCACAGGCCTTAGGTTGCCTACCCCTGGGTTTTGCCTAACTCCTCCATTTACTAGTAACTGCCTTCATGTTGTACAACCAAAATTCAATTGCCTTAAGATTTTAAGTTAAAAGCAAACTAATTGTGTTCCTAATATACTTTAGAAATGCTATATCTAATACAAAAAGCTGCTGTGCCACTGTCACTGGAAGACAGCATGCTTTTTGTGATATGGTATACCAGTACTTCTTACTTAACTGTTACCTTATAGAGCAGATATAACTCATGAGAAGACCTTGGGCAATCCACTGTCTCTTACAGCTTCCCCCATCTGTGCAATGGGGGAATTAAAAATGGCTCATGTGAGACGGCTGTTGTGTTCCGAACACTTAGGGGAAATGGCACGTGAATACCAAGTATCTTTAGATTCTACACTATGCTAACATCATGGGTGTTAGCACGAAAATAGTGAGCTTCCCACTGCCCCAATGTGCTTTAGCAAAAACCAGCTTACGATGGCTGGAGCAAGACAATACTTTATCCTCTTGTGAGAAGACAATACCTTCTCTCCTCTAGCACTTGGGATCCTAGCATTAAAATCCCTTTTTTAAATCTCTTTATTATTTTTGAGGCATCATAAACAGCCAACATGAATTTGGGGTTACCTTAGGGCCCCAAAGAGCCCACAACATTCCAGAGACCAGCTCTGTTTTCTCCACTCCCTGTTGCTGTTCTTCTGGGGGAGAGACATAATTTAGGGTACAGCATCTGCCTTGTATGCAGAAACTCCCAGGTTCAATCACCGATGTCTCCAGGTTGGGTTGGGAATGCCTCCCGTCTGAAACCCTGGAGAGCCATTGGCAGTCATGTGCAGGCAAGACTGAGCTAGGTCTGACTCTGAATAAGGCAGCTATTCTTGCAGCCAGAACTAGAACTTTTGTTTCTGGCAGGAACTCAACATTTGGGGTGAGCAGGTTTTGTTCTTCACTAAGAGACCCAAGGGCTTTGGGCACCTAAGACCAGCCCACCAAACTACATAAAAATAAAGAAATGTTTTGTACTTTGGGTCAAGAAGAAACAGGGGAGGGACCCCAATGCAGTCATTCCATTCCTTATATGATTACATTAAAAAGCTAAGCTGGCAAGTTTAATTTAGGAACAAGAGAGGAAAGCAAAGTCAGAAGATGAATTAAATTTCAGGGAGTTTTCCTCATAGCCCTGTGCTCTGACAACCATCCCACATCTCTAGTGTCTAATCTTTCCATTTCCTCCTGTTAGCCTTGCATCTGCACAACAGTAATTTCCTGGCTGATGTAAAACTCAATGAGTTCCAGTTTCTGCTGCTACAAATGAAATCACTTGCTCCTTTTCTGGCCTAGAATCAATCGAGTCATGAGATAGAAAAGGAAGGCACTTAACTCTCTCTCACACACACACCACAAATGGGAGAACAAATAAGATGGCATTTCTGCTCAATAATTGAAGCTCCATCATTAAAAATAAACAGTCTCCTTATAAATGGGAATTAAATTCTTGCCAAATGCTCACTGCAAGCAAGGGTAAACCAGATCAAGGCCATTTCATTAGGTTGGAGGGTAAGCGGTCAGAAGGCAGACAAATCTAGCCTCGGAATTCAGCCTAGGTATGTCCTGAATGAGGCTTAAGGCTAAGGAATGCAAGCAGAAACCTCTATGATTACTGCAACAAAGGCTGGTTGGCAACATGTAGAGCAATCCTATACAGGTTTACTCAAGATGCAAATCTTATATAGTAAGATGTACTGAAATGTGCAGAAAAATTTCAAGGCCTCCGATTATCTTCCACACATTGGCTTTTCTAGTTATTGGAAGCAGAAGTGAGCCTCAAATTCAGGTTGGAAATGTACATGTAAGGCAAATTTATATCTGTTCACTGAAGGATCTTTGTGGACTAAGTCAGGACTACTGGAGTTTACAGAGAGGCTCTCAATAGCTGCTCTCTCTCTCTCTCTCTCTCTCTCTCTCTCACACACACACACACACACTTAAAATGATGAATGGTGGGACAGCCCATAAGTTCCAGGTTCAGCATATGTTAACATTACCATTCAATTGCAAGTCAAACTTTACCTATTGATTCAGAAGGAAGTTCCACTGAGTTCAATGCAGCTTCTGCCCAGGTAAGTGGATGGCAGGATTACAACATTAGGCTGCTATCCAAACACCACTGGACTCAGTGGAGTTTCCTTCAAAGTCATTATGCACAGGGTTGAACTGTTGAGTTATTTGTGCACCAAAGCAGCTGGTCAAAATAAACAAACTGCAAGAGTTGATTAGAAATTTAAAATGCTCTTATAGGCTAATTTAGATTTACATCCAGCGTGTGCATGTGGACTTTTGAAACTTCAAAAAAAAATCTTAAAGACTGGAATGTCAATTGAAGAGTTATCACCACCCTTGTGCTTGTAACTTCAAAATCCACTTGTTGTCCACTCATGGTGCAGAAGATACCAGGTCCTAAGCCTAAGGGAATTGTTATAGGGAATATTCCTAAGGGAATATACAACCTAGAAAAGAACAACAGCAGGGGAAGTTCAGATATATGAACTGTAACATATTTTTTCAACACTAAAATAAAACTTAACACATTATTATAAAATATGATGTTGCTACAAGCTGTTGTTAAAATGTTACGAGAGACATTGCACATACTTTTGTAAATCAAGAAAATCTTTAATATTTTTAAGTGTAAAAAATAAGCCATAATAAGAATAGTAACTTATATAGTTGTAAGAGACTCTAAAAGACAAGCAGTAAAAGAGATGCTTATCTGAATCAGACTAGCTCGTATTCATGTCTATAAAACTTAATTCGAATAACTGCTTTTGCTGGAATTTATTCAATTTTTGAGTTTAAAAAAGAAAGAAATCCAAATGTTTGGCAACATGATACATCTAACTTGCCTTTCATGGTTGCTGCATTCTTATGAAAAAGAACTGAAAGTCAAAGTAAGTTATTTCATCCATTTAAGAAGCTGGTTATTTATTAATAAATCACATTCATTTTTCATGCTTGCATAAATGAATACAGCTTGGGACACGGAACAACATGATAATCCTGCATCAAATATCAAGAATGTGCACTATTGTGAAAAATTCCAAATTCCAATCACCCACCTTTGTTCCGAAGGTGGCTGGAATTTAAAGGAAGAAATTAAGATTCTCACATGACAGTTATAACATGTCTTAATATTAATTTCTTTCTTTAAATACATTTCCAGCTACAGTATAAAAGGAAACATGTAGAGAAATAACAACCTTTCATTTCTCTATTGATGGAGAACTACATTTGTCAATCTTTCCATCTCTTAAGCTTCTTCACTGGAGCAGAGGGGAAGGGGGGCCAAATAAAGGAATGACTCATTTTGATATGGCTTCAACTTCAAAATGAACTCAATAAGTGCACAGTTCCAGACAGATTAGATTATTTTAAAAAGCCAATTCCACATGTCAACTTCCCTTTAGAGCTTTTTGGAAATTCACAAAGTTCTATGGGAGCATGAATACGTGTGACAATCTCTTTGCCTGTCTCTTCGTTTTATTTCTGCACTTGATGAACTTTGGCTACAACTGTCTAAATCAGGGGGGAGGAACCTCAGGCTCAGGGGCCAAATGTGTCCCTCCAAGTCTCTCTATCCAGCCCTTGGGAACTTCTTCCCTGTCGGTATCCATTCGAGACAATCTGGTCCACAATGCACAGCCATGCCACCTTTTACCTTGTCTACCAATAGGAAGCCTATCTGAAGAGCCATTGATAAGACAGGCATTAAAACCAGAAGATATCCAAATTGCAATAATTCTTTCAAGGCCTTGCAATCTACATAACTGCTTTGGCAATAAACTTCACAGGATGGGTACCACAACTAATCCTGTTGTTTCATCCACCCCAGCCAATTCTTAGCTTTGTAACTTGAAACAAGGGCCCATTCCAGAAGTTGTTGGACTCAACCCAAGTAAGCATGGACAATGATTAGGGATGAGGGAAGATGAAGTACAACAACATCTGGAGGGCCACAGGTTGCCTACCCCTGATTTAAGGGAAATTTCAGTAGGATCCCCTCAAGGAATCTTGAGACAGGTGAGCTCATAGGGAAACAAAGTAAAAGTCTTCAGGGACAAGGATAATTCTGACATTTTGAAGTTCTGCAAACGTAGCTGTTTTCCAACCGCTTGGGCCCTCTCACCTTTTTATATTATGCCTTTTTAAATTTGGGATATCATAGATATATATGCAAGTTAAAAGGATAAATCAATTATGACCAGATAAGTATTTTATGATGGAGAGATTTTATATTATTTGGTTATGTTTAAGTATTATATTTTGGAAGGGAAATACATCCCCCCTCCTTTTTTTAATGCTGGCTCCTGAATAATACTGCATCACCTATGCTTCCACTATAAATTGATTTTACATAAGCTCTTCCCCCCCTTTCAAAAACAGATGTATTTTAAGACACAAAAGGAGCTACTTTTTATTCCCACTAGATCTTTTTAATTCCATCATACTCTTTTTCTTAACTAAATAGGAAAATGTTTCCAACATGCTGAGGATATCCCCTCTTATTCCCGAATGGATTTTTCTGGAAAAAGAAAGACGACAAAAGCCTTCCAGGAATACTCCCGGTTTTATACCAAATTAAAACCACAGCTGTGTCAAGCTGTTTTTTTTCAACACAAGCAGGATGTGCTGAGATTTCCACCTCAGTCCTAGAATACATTTGCTTGTCCATGTCGGTTGCTTCCATGTAACATATACTGTATGGAACTTATTTTAGACCCGGATGCTAAGTATTTGCACCACCAATATGAGCAAGCATAAAGGTAAAGGGACCCCTGACCATTTGGTCCAGTCGTGACCGACTCTGGGGTAGCGGCGCTCATCGCGCGTTATTGGCCGAGGGAGCCGGCGTACTGCTTCCAGGTCTTGTGGCCAGCATGACAAAGCCACTTCTGGTGAACCAGAGCAGCGCATGGAAATGCCGTTTACCTTCCCGCCGGAGTGGTACCTATTTATCTACTTGCACTTTGACATGCTTTCAAACTGCTAGGTTGGCAGGAGCTGGGACCGAGCAACGGGAGCTCACCCCGTTGCAGGGATTCGAACCGCCAACCTTCTGATCAGCAAGCCCTAGGCTCTGTGGTTTAACCCAGTGGTCTTCAACCCCCGGGCCATGGACCGGTACCGGTCCGTGGATCAATTGGTACCGGGTCACCCAAGAAACATTTAAATACAATTAAATTAAAATTATTAAATCAAAACAATCTAAATAAAATATAAACAATCAATGTCCCCCCCCCCCTCAGCGGGCCGCGGTAAAATTATCAAACGCCGACTGGTCCGCAGCGATAAAAAGGTTGGGGAGCACTGGTTTAACCCACCAGCACCACCCAGATATGAACAAGCGTATCTGTTTGCAATAAGAGCGTCATGTTGCCGTAGTGTCAGCTGTGTAGAGTATGCCTCATAAAGCTGGATCCAAACAGCAATTGAATATGATTATTATAATTATTATTACTACTATTACTATTACTATTACCACTACAATGTATTACCCGTCTTTTACCCTAAGGTGCCAGGACAGATTACAAAAATTAAAACACAACATTAACATTAAAGCACAATATTATACACTATTAAAAACAGTTTTAAAACAAATCACAGAAATAAGGTGGGTGCTAAAAATATGCTTCTCAGGTATCAAAAGCCAGGGTAAACAGATGCATCTTCAGCATTCACGAAAAGCTGTAGAATGAAGGTGCCAGACACACCTCTGTGGGAATAAGAGTGCACCCTCTGCCAAACCCAGCACCCTAGAGGGTCAGTAGGGAAGGAGACAATCTTTCAGTATTTGAGGCCTGAGACATTTAGGACTTTAAACACTAACGTGAGACACAACAGCTCTTACTCAACAGCATTCTGTACATAGTACTCCTTTCAGTATACAGAGCAACAAGAGAGTATGGTAAAGAAACAAACATAATACACCCAGGCCTTTCTCAAATTATCTCAGGCTTCAGATCCTTCTCCACCTTTCACTGGAGGAGACACCCACCATAGTGCTGCACCGGGAAACATAGCAAACTACTATAGGTGGCCACTCCTCTCATTGAGATTTTATTGCAAGATTTTGTTGGGCTTCGAATCCCACGAGGCCCAGCCAGCATGGCCAATGATTCAGGATGGCGGAGTTGTAGTCCATCACCATCTGCAGGAACACAAGTGACCCATCCTTTCCTTACTAGCCATGAGGGAACTATGTGGGAAGCATCTGCACTGCCAAATGCTGCAGGGATTTGCTGTGACTACCCAAAGCAAAGCAAAGCTGCTCTCTTGCAACCTTCTAGATCTCCAAGATGAGTAGCAATGCTTAGTCCTCTTCATGGCGGTAAACCCACACTTGGGTTGCAGTATGACTTCAGACTGCAGGAGAGAGGCTCACATAATACAATGTAGGGGGAGTACCTACGATAAATTCAAGGGACTTAAACTCAGCAGCTCTCAGCTACTTCCTACAAAGGAAAATACTCTGAGCATATACAACTCAGCATTTTCCTATTCATCGAAAGAGCGGGGAAACTTATTGTGCATGCACTGGAGAGAAAACTGGAAGTGGAAATCAAAGCTATAACAATTTATTTTAAAATTCAACCTCCCACCACAAGGATAATCAGTATTGTCAGCTCCAACATGCTGATCATGTCTGGGGTATGTATACCACTCATTCTCTGCAGCAGAATGTATACCACTCATTCTCTGCAGCACCTCATGCATCCAATTGGGGAGATCCAGAAGGGCAGAAGTTATTGGGTCACATAACTTCCCTGCAGAGTCAGGGGAATAGACTTCAATGAGGCATAAGCACTTGGATCAGAGCATTTACTTCCTGGCACTCTCTCAACAGCTTTGAAAGGTAATACTTCAAAAGGAGCATAAATATACAAGATGGGCACAATTAAGTACGCATAACTTCAGTGCAGGAGCAGTCATACATCATCCATGCAAAATGAACCATTTTACCTAATCAATGCTAGAACTGTTCAATTCCCACTCTCGAGAAAAAAAATTAGGATTCTGCAGTCAATTGCAGAGATGTAAAGGAAGATTAATAGTTAAATACTTTAGCTTATTAAGCTAGTGAGTAATTGTCACATGCCAGACCTATGACTGAAGACTGTTATGTCTTTGGGGTTTTGTCAAGCCAATGTTCATTTAAAAAGAAAACTTCCACGACAAAGTAGTATTTCATAAGATGAAAATTCAGTCCAGTGACTAAATCTGAGTATTATCGTAAGCCTAACCACATGGATTCCCAAAAACAGAATGAAACTGATGGTTACTCTTCTGTTATGATTTGGTATCTATGGCAATAGCTTTCATCAGCTTCATGGCAAAGATTCAGAGGCAGGAACTAGAGAGGCAATGGTGTTTCATTAAGGAAAATAAAAAGTGATGCTTCTTAGTAAGACATACAGTACCTATCCTCTCCAGTTCTTCCATTAGCTCCAAATTCTTCTCTCTCTAAGGTAACACTCTCTTTAGTCTCTTTTTTGCAGTGCATTTTTGGCCCCCTTTACTGTTTACAGTAAAGGCTCATTGAAAGCCAATTTCACTATATTATCTTCATGCTGTCTGTTGTATACAAAGCTGGAGTATAAAGAATTCTACTTATGGTGCCCCATAAATGTAAATACCATTTATATTGTCAAAGCCATCTGCTTGTCCCTCAATAAGTTTTATATTTAAATATATGTACATGTGCACACAAACACTCAGCTATTCAGCTCCAGAAGGCCCTCAAGGCAGCACACAAAACATCAATGAAAACAAATAAATAAGAACTAAGAGTCCACAGCAAAATAAACAAAAGCACTGAAGGTTATGCCTTCACCTAAACAATGTCTCTAACTGCAGCCACTGCTGCTTTGTTTACTGAATTCTACAGGAAGAGATTGTAGGTTACAACAGTTGTGTTTAATGAAAAAACCAGCCCCAGACCATGACAACAGTGACCCCCATGTTACAGAGGAGGGAGTAGATTTTGCAGTGCTGGGCATAATTTTAATTGGAAAATTTCGGTGTAAATAGGATGAATTGCATCAGAAAACTGATGGCTCCATTGTTAGAACATGAGATCTTAATCTCAGGTTTGTGGGTTCGATCCCCACATTGGGCAAAAAGATTCCTGCGTTGCAGAGACTTGGACTAGATAAGCCTTGTGGTCCCTTCGAATGCTACAATTCTATTATTCTATTATTTTAATGTTCTAAAGGGTATCTAATTTAGAATGTTTACTTTACTTGAGTTTAGTAAGCAGAGCTAAGAACTGCCAAGCTTGCCCAATAATGTATTTTTAATTGGTAACCATTCATTTTCACTAATGAACTTATGAAATGGAATACTCTCCGCAGAAATTGAAAGCACTGAAAAATGTTCTACCCTACATAAAATTGTCTATTACTAAGCTAATTATAGTTATTACCACCTAATGGGGCGTTTTCTGGATCTGAACATATTGCCTTAGGCAATTAATGGGAGTGGGGGATCAAACTTTTATTTACTGCTACGAAAAAAAGAAAATCAAGAAAAAGCTTCCAACACAAAAATACTAAAGCTCTCCAAAAAGTAGAGTTTCTTGCAATTAACATTTGTGTATTTTTAATGTAGTTTTGTATAGCTGTAATAGGACTTTTAAAGTATGACACAGGCAGGTAACATGCTATTAAAAAGTATATTGGGCCATGAAATGTACAGGGCAAGATATTGGCCTTTTGCTAACATGAAAAGATGCAAGGCAGTGAGTTTTAGATCTAGTGTGCCAGAACCACAAATATGCCCATATAATGGTAATTACAGGACAGAAGATAACATGAAATTACAAGATGCAATCTACCTTCTACCTCCTTCCTAGCCTGGGGCAATATATAATCCACATTAGCATCCACACCAAAGGAAGACGAGAAGGAGGTATGGAAGATGATACCTTTGAACAGGTTAAAATTACAACTGAGGGAAATGCAGATCCGTTCAAGAAATATTATATCTGTTCAAATGTTTTCTAAAAGAAAGGATTTCCTATTTTCTAAAACAGCACTTCATTTTTTAAGTACATATCTGATACACTATCACAAAATTAATTTTGATTATTTTTTGCCTTTCAGATTGAAAAAGCTTATTGATCAAGACGCAGCCTATCAGGCAAAAAAAGAAAAGGAAAACAGCAAGAAAATACACAAATTGAAGGAGGAGCTGGTAAAACTCAAATCATTTGCGTTAATGGTCGTGGATGAACAGCAAAGACTCACAGAACAGCTAAGCCTGCAAAGCCAAAAGATCCAAGACTTGACCATCACTGCGGAACAAGCTCATGAGAAACTCTCCACTGCAGAAACAAAAGCTCAAGAAGAGGAGCAGAAAGCTCTCCGGCTGGAGGCAGAACTTCAGGCGCAGTCCTGTAAGGCCTGCCAAGAACAGGAGGTCGCCATGGCCAAACTAACCAATGAAGAGAGCCAGAACCGCCAGCTCCGCTTAAAATTGACAGCTCTCAGTCGGCAAATTGATGAACTTGAGGAGACTAACAAGTCATTGAGGAAGGCGGAAGAAGAACTGCAGGACCTGAGAGAGAAAATGAACAGAGGGGAATGTGGAAACTCTACCCTTATGTCTGAAGTGGAAGAACTAAGGAAAAGAGTACTTGAGATGGAAGGGAAGGACGAAGAACTCATAAAAATGGAAGAACAGTGCCGGGAGCTTCACAAGAAGCTAGAAAAAGAAGCCTCTCAGAGCAAGAACTTCAAAGCAGAAGTTGATAAACTCAACAAGAGAATAATGGAGCTGGAGAAGCTGGAGGATGCTTTCAGCAAGAGCAAGCAGGAATGTTACTCTTTGAAATGCAACCTTGAAAAAGAAAAAATGTTAACAAAGCAGCTGTCACAGGAACTGGATGGCTTAAAAGTCCGTATAGGAGAGCTTGAAACAATTGGAAGCAAATTGGAAAAAACAGAGCTCACACTTAAGGAAGATTTGACTAAACTGAAATCATTAACAGTCATGCTTGTAGATGAGAGGAAAACAATGAATGAGAAAATAAAACAAACAGAAGAAAAACTACAAACTGCAAATACACAACTTCAGCTGGAACAAAAAAAAGTTATGTCAGTCACCGAAAAACTGATTGAAGAAAGTAAGAAGGCATTAAAATCTAAAACTGATGCAGAGGAAAAAATGTCCCATCTCACAAGAGACAGGGATGAGTTGAAAAACAAACTAAAAGCAGAGGAAGAGAAAGGAAGTGATCTCTCCTCCAAAATGAACCTGCTAAGGAAAAAGCTTCAGTCCTTAGAAGCCATTGAAAAGGAGTTTCTTAAAAATAAACTTAAGGAAACTACCAAGCCTAGCCCATCTTTGCAGCAAGAAAACAACAAGATTAAAGAACTAGCCCAGGAAATTGAGAGGCTCAAACACAAACTTAAAGAAATGAAAGCCATAGAAGATGATCTCATGAAAACAGAGGACGAATTTGAATCTTTAGAACGTAGATATATCAACGAACAAGACAAAGCCAGATTCCTATCAGAGGAGCTTGATGTTGTGAAGAGAGAATTGGCTCGATATAAGTTAGCAGAGAAGACAGAATGCAACCACGAACAGAGATTATTCAGGAAACTCAAGGAAGAAGCAGCCAAATCAGGACACCTTTCAAGGGAAGTAGATGCACTGAAGGAGAAAATCCACGAGTACATGGCAACAGAAGATTTAATATGTCATCTAAGGGAAGACCATACAATCCTGCAGAAGAAACTCACTCACCAAGAAAACAAAAACAAAGAATTGGGAAGAGAAATGGAAATCCTTACTAAAGAACTAGAGAGGTATCGGCGTTTCAGTAAGAGCCTCAGACCAAGTCTCAATGGAAGGAGAATTTCAGACTTGCAAGTTCTCTCTAAGGAAGTTCAAACAGAACCAGCAGACAATGAACCACCTGATTACAAGAGTCTAGTTCCTTTGGAACGGGCTGTCATAAATGGACATTTATATGAAGAGAGTGACAACGAAGAAGACGACGACAACAATGACGATGAGCAAACAATATCCTTCAAGTACAATTCCGCTGTTGCAAATGCAGTAAACAATAGTAAACTCTGGATACCGTGGATGAAGTCCAAAGAAAGCCATATCCAAAATGGAAAAGTTCTCACCAAGCAGAATGGAAACTGCATTCAGCCTGGAAATTTGGTTCTAAGCCATACACCAGGCCAGCCTCTTCATATAAAAGTTACTCCTGACCATGGACAAAACACAGCTACCCTTGAAATAACAAGCCCTACTACAGAGAGTTCCCACTCTTTTACGAGTACAGCTGTGATACCCAACTGTGGCACACCAAAGCAAAGGATAACCATAATTAAAAATGGGTCTTTAACGCCTATAAAATCTAAAGTAGTTGATGGTTATACAAGTCCAGAGCAAGCCATGCCACCACTCACTATGTCTGCCTTTGCTACATCTCAAACACCCGAATCATGTGGCTCTGTAACTCCTGACAGGACAATGTCCCCTCTGGCTCTTACAAGTGCTTCAAGTTCCCCGGAGCAGGTACTTTCACCAGAGCCTCTGGAAACCGGTGACAAGCATGCTATCTTTAGAGTATCCCCTGAAAGGCAGTCGTCCTGGCAGTTTCAAAGATCTAACAGTTCTGGTTCTAGTGTGATAACTACTGAAGATAATAAAATACATATTCACTTAGGAAGCCCTTATGTTCAAGCTATTCCTAATTCAGCAAAAAACATTAGCCCTTGCACCACAGTGCAGGATAGCAGAAGTCCAGCATTAGCTAATGGAACACCAACTAAAGCTATCAACAAAATCACCAGCAGCATCACTATTACACCAACAGCCACTCCTCTCCCACGGCAATCACAAATTACAGTAAGTAATGTGTATAACTGACCCTCCCTCGCTGTGTTGACTTACTTACTTACTTACCACCAATACAAACTTATACTCTCCGTCCTGGCAAGAGAGATTTGGACTATTTTAATTAGAACTTTGTGAGAATTCCTTGCATGTGGTCCAACAACAGCATACAGAACTAACATGAAGACCCGTCTCTTTAAACATATATAAAGTGTGCACTTACTGTATTACCTGTTCATTTAAATAACTTTTTGTAAGACACTTAAGACTTGCACTTGTATAAATGCATCTTTGTGTATTGATGTTTTCAATAACTGACATTATTTCTTGACTGCAACTTTTTGGGTGAAATATTTTAACATTACAAAACAGTAAATAATTGTGTTTTTTAACCACTGCCTGCAGAAATCATTTCGTTTTTGTTCCACTGTATGTGAATTTTTGCACGTAAAACAGTTTGATTTTAATCTTTAGACAGCGTTCTAAAGAATTTTTGTTCACTACCTTACTCATTCCCTGATTTTTCTATTGCTATACAGATCAGTACTTTCTGATCAAATAGCATACAAAATTGCATGTACTTTAAAATAATGATGCATGAAATTACATGAGACCCCAGAGTAGCAAAGTGGTAAAGAGAATGAGTCGAGAGCCAGAAAGTGGCTGAGGTGGGATCTGGGCCAGCAATGAGCTCTCTGAGTACAGTAAGAGAAGCCACTATCACTAATTTTCAGGATTGGAGAGAATATGTGCAAAATGCTTTCAGCACTTGGGATAGCACTATATCAATTCAAAGCAAGCAAGTAAAAAATTTTCAAAGCAAGCAAGGATAAACATTTGGGGAAAAGGTAATCTGGTAGTTCTCCCCCCTCCCCCTTGTAATGCAAACTGGATCATGAGAATTATACTCTCACTTCTTTAAGCCAGTTATTTCTCTCCCCTACCCACACACTTTGAATACGGGGAACTACTTTACAGCAAGTCAAAATATTTATCGAGCCTAGCATTCCTTACTCTGACTGGCAGCAGCTCTCCAGGATCTCAGGCAGATGTATTTCATATCACCAGTCATGTGATCCTATTAACTGGAGATGCCAGGAATTCAACCTGGGAACCTCCTGGATGAACTGCAATAGCTTTGCCACTAACCTGTATCAAATTAGGTAGTGAACACAGGGGGGGGGGGAAATACTGCCATCACATCTAATTCTGACAGATGCTATTCAATGAATATCAAGGCCGCATAAAAACGAAGCCCAAGTTCTGTTAAGGATAACAGCTGCCTGTACTATGGGCTCCACTACAAAATTTGCCCTTAACTTTGGGTGCATTCACAAATATTTCACTGCAAACACACACACACACACCAGTGTTGTACCAAGTACCCTACGGATTTTTGCTCCTACAAACATGCAAACTTGGTTATAAATAAATCGAGACATATAAATGCATTGTTTCATTCATTTAAAAATATATTTATTCCACCTTTCCATATATATGTTGTAGGTGGCTCTCAGAAAGACAAAAGAAAATATCAACACAACATTAAAATCCAATACAAAGAACATGAGCATAATCCACAACGGCACAACAACCTGCTGTCCACAGACAGCTGTTGTTCAGTCAAATGCCCAACAAGACAGCAGAACAAGTTTATTCAAACATGAATCACAACTTTTTCAAATGGGAACTTAGTGAAACAGAAGGTGGCCATTTAAACTCCTTGGAGAATGCATTCCAAATACAGGTGAAACTCTGAAAATTAGAATATCGTCGAAAAGTGCATTTATTTCAGTAATGCAACTTATTATTTTTTATTTTTCTTTTAATTTTTACAAATGCTTTCTTTTGGAAATTCCACAGCAATAAAACAAATAGTTACAATAATACAAAAATAAACAAAAATAAACATCGCTATTACATTTCATTTCATTAATTACATTCCATTTATAATTGACCCGCATAACGACAAATAATTACAATTACAACAAATAAAGGCTTGACATATCTTGCTTTGCATGTCATGCACCTATCCCATTATTGCTTTTACCTTTTAAGTTGCATTACTGAAATAAATGGTGACCTCAAGAAAGTCAGATTCATGTAGAAGCAGGTGACCCTGTAAGGTGGGAGGGGAACTGGAACTGTCTAGTGCAGGCCTAGGCAAACTCAGCCCTCCAGATGTTTTGGGGCTACAACTCCCATCATCCCTGACCACTGGTCTTGTTAGCTAGGGATGATGGGAGTTGTAGTCCCAAAACATCTGAAGGGCTGAGTTTGCCTATGCCTGGTCTAGTGGGCCAGGCTGTTCTCTCCTCTGGCTCTCACATACCAGGTTTGACAGGTGGGTGAAAATGGCCACCTGTCATCACCTCCCAATCATCTCAGGTGACATTTTTGTCCGCAGACATTTGCACTTTGCAAAGCATTTCACAAAATAGCACTTTGCAAGACCTGACAATTAGCTGAATAGGGGTGCCCACAAACCTATTTTTGGCTGAGCCAGTTTTACCTGTCCCATGCTTGATGCCATATATGACATCAGGTGCAGGGCAGGTGGACATGGCTTGGCCAGAACTATCCCCTAGGCTATATGAGGAGGCCTGGTGGGACTAATTAGGCCCATGAGCCTGAGTTCCCCACGCCTGCTGTAAGGGCAAAGGCATATCCAAGATCCAAGTCATAAATCAGAATATCTGTAAGTTGGTATTCCAGTACGCATGTAACACTAAACCATAGTTAACAATTAACTATGGTTTAATATGAATGAGCAGTGTGCTGGTGCATGGTGCTGATTAGTGCATGCTTCGACCCGCCTCCAATCCTATCTTTGATGCAAATGGGGAAAAGACACTATAAAGGCTGGCTTGGTGTTAGATGTTAATCAGTGCTCCTAGTCCCCCCGCCCCACCCCACCCCAAACAAACCATAAGGAGTCAGCCAATAACAAATTGTTCAGTCTCTTTAAACCATACGTACTTTTTAGCTATGGTTTAATGTATGAATCAGACCAAAACGCTACCATTTCCGTGGTAAAATAAAGTGATAAATTAAAGACGCAGTTAAGGGGAGCTTTTACAGATGTTTAATCTAAAGAACGAGGAGAGCCTACTGAAATTAAGGTAATCGTGTTCATGACCTGCAGCCTTCATAGGTATTGCTCATATTTTCCAAGCAAAAGCTATGTGCATCAGCAATCACATTGAAACAGTTATATGTAGATACCAATATTCTAAAACTACTCAGTATCATCTACACTTACAGTGCAATCCTATATATATCTACTTAGATGCAGGCCCCACTGAGTTCAACAAGGCTTGCTCCCCCAGGTGCATAGGAGTGTAGCCTTAGTTATTCTGGCTTGATATTACAAAAGAAAGTAAATTATATTTCAGGTTGCTTTATCAGCTGCATTTAAGTCTTTAAGACATAGATCACCATCTAAAGAAATTTAGACACACTTTAAATTTCGCTGAAATCCATGAAAATTCACATTGATAACTTTCTCTGGATTACAAACATAAAAATCATCTTTTTTGGTTAGGCATTTGCTGAAATTCTGTGGTTATTATGAAGAGGTGTTTTCAAAAGTTGAGAAAGTTAACTATTAGAAGAACAGCAGCACAGTGGCTCAACTATTTATTTAGTTGGCAAGAATATATCAGGAATAATGCGCATTCAACAGAGACAAGATTTAAAAGATAAGTGGATCATATAAGGAAATAGCAGGCCAAAAATAATCAAGGATTCAATACAGCCTAGCTTTGGATGAACTTTTCAGGTATCGACTATAACTATGTGAGAAAAAGAAATTGAATTCAAATAAAGACACAAAACATGATTTGCAAATGAATAGTTTGCCAATTTGACAAAACAAACTACCAAATAGATGTTTGGTTTTTTGAAGGTAAGTAACCCAAGGTAAGGGACGCAGGTGACGCTGTGGGTTAAACCACAGAGCCTAGGGCTTACCGATCACAAGGTTGGCGGTTTGAATCCCCGCGACGGGGTGAGCTCCCATTGCTTGGTCCCTGCTACTGCCAACCTAGCAGTTCGAAAGCACGTCAAAGTGCAAGTAGATAAATAGGTACCGCTCCGGTGGGAAGGTAAAAGGCGTTTCCGTGTGCTGCTCTGGTTCGCCACATGACCCGGAAGCTGTACGCCGGTTCCCTTGGCCAGTAAAGCGAGATGAGCATCGCAACCCCAGAGTGGTCCACGACTGGACCTAACAGTCAGGGGTCCCTTTACCTTTAACCCAAGGTAAACCTAGGATGCAGTCCATAAAACTATCCTATCAATTGACTGAAAGAGCTGGTTTCACATTTCAAAAAAATGAGTTCTATTCCACACAGTGGTGAAGCTTCATGCTCCGCCACCGGGGGCGGAGAGCAGGCGTACTGCCCCCAGTGATATGGTGCACGTTCTGGGAGCAGGGCACATGTTTGGGGGGCGGGGTGAGCAGTGGCGATGGCACCCCTGGGATCGCGTCACTCGGGGCATACCGCCCCCACTGCCCCTATCTTCCTACGCCCCTGATTCCACACAACTGGCTAATCTGCCAGGACGGAATCCAGGGTGTACGCATGATCTGACAGAGGAAGATGCAAACAAACTGCATATACAAATGCAGACAAGCAAGAGGCATTATGTTTAAACTGGGGAAGAGCAAGCATTGTACATCAAGCATTGTAACACAGCACAGACCTATTTAAAATGCCAGCCAAAGGGGGAGGCATTGCACCCATGCATTCCAGTGCAGCATTGTACATCAAGCACTGTTTACGACTGCAATTAGTCTTACAGGAAATTTTTTCCCCTGTAAGACCAATTGCAGTCGTAAACTGTCGGGTTTCCACACCTATCAGTCAATCACCCATTCCTACCACCCTTCTGAGTAATACCCCTCCTCACCCTCTCACTATATATAAGGGTCTGGTGACTTCTGTTTCAATGAATGTTAAGAAGTGTGCATGCACACAAAAGCTCATACCAATGACAAACTTAGTTGGTCTCTAAGGTGCTACTGGAAGGATTTTTTTTATTTTGTTTCGACTACGCAAGACCAACACGGCTACCTACCTGTATCAATAAAAGAGTTAGGTGTAGACAAGAAATGACCAAGCCACATGCAACAGCAGCTACTTATACTCTACAGCAGTGGTTCCCAACAGGTGGTCCGGGGACCCCCAGGGGTCCATGAGCTATGCCAGAGGGGTCCGCAAGATGCTATTAGAACAAAAAATATATTAAATATATTTCGTATGATAACAGATTTTTTTGTTTTGGCCGCTTCCTGCATGAGCAGAGTCTAGCGCAAAACAAGAATTAGATGAGGCAGTAGTTCTGCTGTATGCCGTTAGGTGGCGCTTTACAAACACTACTGTTTTGCAAAGAGGCAACACGCTCATTCTACTAACGCTCACCTCCCCAAGATGCTTTGCGCGCGTCGGCTTCATTTGTGCGCTACTGCGCAGGTACCCTGTCTTCTCCATTCCCTTCCCTCCTCCCTGGACTCTTATAAAAAGACTCTTAATTTGGCTCTCACTTTTTAATTTTAGGATTAGGAATTAATGGGGGTCCTTGTCACAATAGCGGCTCGATGAGGGGTCCTCGAGAAAATTTTGTTGGGAACCCCTGCTCTACAGAAAGACTGCCTGAGAACAACCTATTAAAGCATTCTATATAATTACAATGATTAAAAGGATCACACCTGGACTAATTATCAGTAACTCAACTGAAGACAGTCTAATTTGATTTGATTTATTAAAAACAAGATCAAAAGGAGAGACAAGACAGTAAGGTTCTGCAAAGTTCTAAAGGTTGGCTATCTACTTCAAATTCTGCTTGGCTCATTTAATAATGCCAAGCCACAACTCTCCTTTATCATTGCTAGAAACCTGCATATGCTGCTGACTTGCATGTAATTTATAGTGATTTGAAAAGGACTTACTCATGAGGAAAAATGTGTATAGGCTCACAGTTCAAGAGAATAAAAGACCTCTACTTCTATTCCAAACTCCAATTCTATGCCAAATACCATGTTAAAAAAGAAAAACCTATCATAATATTACTATAATGGGTTGGCAACAGATTATGCCAACTGCCCCTAAGGTTCCTCTGCTTTTAACTTAAATATAGGGTTTCTTTCTAAATGCTTCAAAGGGTAACCACATCCTGTGAAATTAAGCAATTCTATCCTGAACCCACATTAAATTAAACAACCTATAATGCAAACATTAGAAATCCTTGGGTGATCAGTTGCATCCTAAAGGGCAACATGAACAAGTTTAAAATCATGCATTTGCCCATTATTTCCCTGGGAGTATCCTAACTGAATGCTGTAACTGAAAACAGCAAAAAATCTAAGACTATTTAGCTCATATTGTGCACCACCCAGGCAAGTCTTGCTTTTGTGGATCAGACCAAATATCCTTCTAGGGTGACGCTCCATCTCCCACAGTGGCCAGCTATGTTCTGCCTCCACTACTAGAGATGGCATGTTTGGAGTCCCAAGTGAGGAGAGTGCACTGTTGAATTCAGGTCCTGCTTGCAGGGCTCCCATAGGCATCTGGCTGGCCACTGAGGGAACAGGAAGCTAGACGAGATGGGCCTCAGACCAGATCTTAAAAAGGTTCTTACTTTATCATGCCACTAGTGAGCTTACAAAGAGAACTAGAGGAAAAGCTATTTATAGCTTGTTCCCAGCATTTGACCAAAGTTTAGCAGTGGAGACCTAAAAAACTAGGAAAAACAGAAGGGCAGAAACAGGACCTTCCTTTCTTTGGCACTCCAAGTTCCTTTGCCTCAGTCTGGTCAGTGGGCTCATCCGCCGGCCAACTCCAAGAAACAGATACTAAACCCAGTGGTTGTCACTGACAGGCTGCTTGCCTAAGTGGTTATTTCTAACGCCACAAAACAGAAAGACCTGGCACATATACATTCACATTTTTAAAGGGGGGTTGTAATCTATCTAAAAAAGTGGAAAACCTGAGCACATTTTACTTCCCACTAATGTCAATGGCAACAACCATCACTTGTTCAGCATTATTCCATTGAAATCAGCTGAATCCAGAAGCTTAGCTTGTGCCCACCCTTGGTATTTCCAAATGATTGTCAACTTTTTATACCAGGTATGACAGTTAGGTTTCTGTCTCTAACCAATATGGCCTTGTGGATCGTATATACCTGGAGATAAGCATCCTTACGGTAAACAACTCCAGATTTGAGAATTTTATCAGGTGCAACTTCGCAGCTGAAGTGTCCTTAGAAGGCAGAGGTGAGGAACCTGATGCCCTTCAGATATTGTTAGGCTCCTGCTCTCATCACCCCCAGCCAGCATGACCAATGGTTAGGGATGATTTTTTTATTTGTTTATTTCAAGTTTGTGGGCTGCTTTTCATCAAGGGGTCTAGAGGGTGGCAACACAAGAATAGGCATTTTCTTCGGTGGCTCCCTACTTGTGGAATGCTCTCCCCAGGGAGGCCGCCCTAGCACTTTCATTACATATCTTTAGGTGCCAGGAAAAAACTTTCCTCTTCTCCCAGGACTTTGTCTATTTAGCCAATCAATGGCCTTTTAAACTGGGGGAGAGGTATTGTTTTTGTTGTTACTATGTTATGCGTTTGTGTTTTTATATTGTAAACTGCCCTGTGATCCTTGGATGAAGAGCAATATAGAAATTTAATAAACAACAACAACAAGATGATGATGATCCTAAGTACCTGAAGTTCTGCCACCTCATAGAATCATAGAAGTGTAGAGTTAGAAGGGACCCTGGGGGTCATCTAGCTTAACTCTCTGCAATTTCAACTAAAGAATCCATGACAGGTGGCCATCCAACCTCTGCTTAAAAACATACAATGAAGGAGAGACCACAACCTGCAGAGGGAGTTGGTTCCACTGTCGAACAGCTCTTACTGTCAGAAAGTTCCTCCTAATCTTTAGTAGGAATCTCCTTTCTTGCATATTTGTATGTGTGTGTATATACATACGGTATATCACTTTTATTGTACGAAACATCCTGATTTCACCAAGCTATGTAAACCCTGTGAAACAAGGTATTAATTTATACTGCAGACATAAAAAATTTAAGCTGACACACAGGGGCAGTTGCCAAAGAACGCCAAGGCTAAACTGGTATTTGCACGTGGGTTTCTTTGGCTATATGTATTACCCAAGAGGAATTAGAAGCATTTGGAAAGCTTATAGGAAAGATGATGAGTCCTAGGAACTAATCAGGAATACTTCCTAAGTGGAACTGGACTCAGCAATTCAGGCAGAAGCATTAAAAAATAACCAGAAACAGTCCAGCCCACTTATTCCCAGCTCTCTCATATACGAAACAATTTTCTTCTCAGCATATCAGGTCTTCTGCCCAGGTGGGGGATAAATATGAAGGGAAACCAGCTTCTACCCTTTGGTATGAAGGGAACTTGACTGCATTACGCTCAGCAGAATATAAATGGAACAGAAATTAAGCAATTGCACCCTCGGCAGGCCAAACCTTATCAGTTCAACATCATATACACTCAAATTCCATTCACCAGTTAATTTTTCAAAGATGGGATGTATGTGCTCAATCAGACATCAGATATACACATGCAAGGCTGGTCCAGGCGGGCCTTCAGCCCACATAATACATTAGGTAAAACAACAAATAGGTGTCAACCTGGGGAGTAAAGTACTCCTGTTGGCAATGTTCAGCTTCCATTGGTCTCTCATGTTTGTAGCCTATAAGTGCCATAGTTGTTTGCATTTTCAGATTGCCAGCCACACACTTTATCCTTTCCAGCTGATCAGCAGGATAAAAGCCTTCCTTGCAGATTCATTCTTTCTGAACATCTCTCTCTTGGTTGCCTTTTTTAAAAATCTCAGTAGATTTTGGAAGCAACAGGTGCCCTTGATAGCTGTTTGGAAGCTGCAGCTAATGAACAACATAGCGGCCCACCTGCTGATTGAAGAAGAGTCACAGTACCCAGAATCAGCTAAGCACCCACATTTCTTCCAGGACACTACCCAAAGTGTTAACTTTTGACCTGTGAAGATTTTTACGCTATGTTGATTTGCAATCTCCAAGTCAGTCAATACCTCTGATTATACATTTATATGGTGTGGTTTTTAGCAGCTAAGTTTAATGGGTTTGGTTTAATGCAGGGATGGGGAACCCTTAGCCTTCTAGTCTTCACCCCTGACAATTACGTAGGGTGGCTGGAGGCCAACCATATTTAGATGTCCATAAGTTATCTATCCCTACTTATATTTACTGCAGTCTCGTCATTTCCTTCTTGCCTACCATGAATTGCAGCTGCCTCAAGGTAGCATTCAAGTGGCTACTATCTGCACAGCTCCAGAAAGAGGTGCAACAAGCCATTGCTATCTCAAGCCACACACGTGCCTTTCTTATATTTATTTATGTATTCATATACCATCCTTCTACAAAAACATCAGGGCAGTGTACAACAACATAAAGACATTTAAAAACAATACAAAGTAATCTCTAAAATGACTAGCTACTCAGGGTACATTTGGATAGCTGCATAAACCTGTCAACATGAAAAAGTGTTTAAGAGATACCTAAGTCAAAAGCAAGGATGCCTGCCAAATCTTCCCAAGTCTTCTAATTTTACAAAAAGTAAAAACAGCCAAGTCACAAAGTGACCAAATGATCACAGAAGTGTTGTTCCTGATTAATCCTATTAGACTGTAAATCAAGACATAGCTAAAAAGAAAAAGAAACTGAACAGAAATAAAAAATTCATGTCACTCTCACCCAAAATATGGATGCAATATGGACCCAAAAATATTTCCTTTGCTTTCCCTAATGGTACCCTTCACAACACATCTTGAGCAATTTGTAAAAACATTTGTCTTGATTATCTACTTGGTTCAGTTAGCTCTGTAACAAAATCTAGAACCCCACTGTTCATAATTTGGCCAAGCACAATCCCCAGTGACGCTTAAAAAACATGTTTCAGGGTTTGAAAAATGGTCATTTTCTACAAACTATTGAACTTTGCTGCCACCTAGAGACAAAGTCCTTCACAGCTCTTACATTCCTATCTAGTATCTTGTTTAAAAACAAACAAACCCAAAACTGTATTATACCAGCAATTTTAAGTTATATTTCATGCCAATTTGTATGTTTAGTTTACTAAAGAACTGTGCAAACTGCCAGCCTTAACAATTACTCCTCTCCCTTTTGTTGTAATCTGTCCCAGATTGCTGATGTCTTTCGTCAAGCAATTCCTACGCGGATCCCTAAACCAAAGACTACCAGTGCAACTGTAGTACCAGCGAGGACACCTACTGGGCAACTCAAGACACCACTCCAGGACAGTAAAGCTGGAAAATCACACATCACCAAAACCATTCCCAGCGTTGTCATTCAAAATGGTGGGAAAAGATAGACTGGCCTGATATGCAATAGAATAATGTCTAACTTTTGAGTAATGAGGATACACCATGCCCATTTTGTCCTCAAGACCTATGCAAGTAAAAGGTAATATAAAAGCATCATACATGGGCAGAAAATGTTGACACTGGAATTATAAAGCATAAGGACATGCTTATGAAATTTCTGTTCTCCACAAAGCAGTGAAATTATGTCCGTCCATGTATGGCCTGTTACGAGATCATTTCACTTCCTTTAATGGTAGCTATAGTTAGAGGGTCACCTGAGAGCATTTTCTTCTGGTGAAATGGTGACGGTGTTTGCATTGCTATGAAACAGAAAAGCCATATTGGACAGACAGTATACTAAAACTTTAGATATGACCAAGATAGAGGATGATGCTGCAAATGGGTAACTGGGAAGCAGACAACCCAGGCCAAATAGCAATGGATGCATGTCCTGCTACATCCACCTCCAGAGAACCTGGTGGTATGGCACCAAGAACATACTTCTCCTGAGTCCCGTCAGACACCAAAGTGGCAGCAGAAGAAACACAAGAGAAGGCTAGAGGGTATGACATTCAGTACCCTTCCCCAACAGGAAAAAGAGTTGGGGAGCAATGGCACTAGAGAGGCAGAAATGCTGCCTACCACACAGTAAATGAAGGAAGTGGATTATTTGCAAGGAGACTATATATTTTAAATGCTAAGGTGCTGTGTATTTTAATTATTGCCATGTACTGTACTTTGTGTGTCGAAGTGTTTAACATAGCCAGTTGAATGAGAAAGTATTTTTTAAATCGACAGTTATTTTAAAGCCGGTACCATTCTTGTGTGTTTGGGTTTGTAAAGCAAGGCAATGAACATTCTCCTATGTCTCATTATAAAGCTAATTCATTTCATATGTCAATGTGAAAGAATATGCATCACTGAGCAACATTCCTAAGGTGCTATCCAAAGGAGGGAGATGTTACTCTTACAACAATTCCCCGAGAAGCATATATGATAAAATTTAGGGGGGAATACAATAAGCCACCATATTATTTTGGCCTCTGGTGTCAAATGAGGGTCTCCCATGCCCTAAGTGACTGGAAAAAGTTTTCCCCCTAAGAATTGAGGTGGGACTGTTGAAGGAGGCAGAGGCTGCTTCTGAAGGAGAGGAGAGTCAACCCCCTCCCAGGGATGTGTGCCTGAGTGAGGCCTGAGTGACAAACACCAAACACCCCTACCGTTCAGTGCAATGTAATTAAGAACAGTGCAATATAGATCCTGGAATACCAGCATAAGATACAGGTGCCTGTTGCATTTTGTTCTTTCACTCAGAGACTTGCAGAGTTTATTTCTCCCCTTGACACCTGCTAAAGCTAGGATCTCCAACATGGTGCCTGTAAGTAACACAAAGCCCTCAGATACACCACACTTTGGTGCCCACCAAGGTCCCCTGTCCTACCAATTTATTTTTTAAATTGAGGATTTGTTTATTTTGGAGGGTGTTGCCTGCTTGGGAGTAGGTGTTTTGTGAAACAGGCATTTTGTGGTGCCTATGACCATTTATTAGATTTCAAAAAGTTTTCCCCAAGCAAATAAGGTTAGGGAACCCTGTACCAGGGAAAACTTGTAAACATCTGACCTCCAGACGGGATCATGTCAGAGTCGTGCATAGACATTGAATCTTGTCTAAATTCATGAGAGCTGACACTATGTGTCCCAGCATAAAAGTGAAGCCTAACCAAGTCCATGTCATGGGGTCCTGCAGAACATCAGTCAATGCATACCCTAGTTGCTTGTCTACAATAGTTTTGCGAGTTGTATTCACACCACATGAGCTGGGAAAGGGTGTCTATTTAACACAAACTATTGTGTTGGACAGGAGAAGCCTATGGACGTCAAACAAGTATGCATATGACGGAAACAGCTTATAAAATGGCACAGGTTGCTTATTTAACAAAAATTATATACCACATGATTGCAACAAAACAGTTGACACCTGTTAAACAGTTTACGAAAAAAACCATCATTCATATAAGTATTAAAAATGGGTATTTCAAAACTTTCAAAGCTAATTAAAATCAATAACCAACCAAAAAGCAGAATAAAACACATGTACCGTAACTTCTACAAATGTCAGGATACGCCTGTCTAAACAAAAATGTTTTATGCAGGAGCAGAAAATTTCAGCGAAAGCATCTGCCTGGTGTCAATAGACGGGGAGTTCCAAAGTGTACTTGCCACCACCCAAAAAATGCAATTTATTACACACAGCCCTGTAAGAGAAATACAACTTTGGGAAAATGGCACATGGCAAGAAACGCGGGGGGGGGGGATTTCTGTAATAACTAGTATTTGTGCTGAAGTTAGAATTTTGGGGTAAAAAATGAGGTACACCATTTATTGTTAATGGTGCTATGGGTGCCAGAACAAAATGGCTGCCATAAGCTGCAATACAAAAAAGTGACAGTACTCCATAATGGTGAGTACTGTCATAAAAAAAAGTCCAGGCCACAGGTATCCTAGGTGCAACCACCTATAGGAGATGGAGTTGCTATGGATCCTGACACCCTAATAGAGTTGGCAGGACCAACAGGAAGTAAGTTTCCCATAGAATCTTATGCCCAAGATGCTACTGTGAGCTCCCTTTGAGATGCCGAAATGGAGAAGCCTCCAGACTCCATTACCTCCATCATGGTACCAAGCTCCAGAGCATGACAGAGGTTGGAATAAAACTGACCATAATTCAGGCACAAATATAGCACACATTAACGCTTTTGCAGAAGGCTCACCAACAGGGGTGGCCAACTCCCAAAAGATTGCAATCTACGCACAGTTAAAAACTGGCAGTGATCTACCCCTTTTTGGGGTTCGGGTCAAAGTTGTTGAGCTTCTTTTAAGGAAGGAGGTAAAACGTTGAGCTTTTTTTAGGGGAGCCCCAGTTGTTCAGCTTCTTTTGGGGGGAGTCAATGATCTAGCAGTGATCTACCGCAGACATCCAGTGACCTGTTTGACATGCGTGCTATATGGTAATTTATGGTCCGAATAGGTATCTAAAGCCATTTGCACATAACAAATAGGAGCCTACACAACACAAAACACTGCTGCTTTATGTACTGGTAAGTTTTATTTTATTTGTTTTTTTATCTTATATTTTGGAAATGTACACCCAGTTGTTGTTTTCCTTTAATTTTTTTTTGGGGGGGGGGTCACCAAGCGAGTGGGGCCCTAAGCTATAGCTTGTTTAGCTCATAGGTAAATCCAGCACTGGCCCCACATCTCACCAGGAGGAAAACTCTAGCAAAACAGCAGTGGAGAGTGCGCAACAAATCATAGGTGGGGGCTGGAAAACGAAGATTTGAGTTGCTTTGCCCAAGTGGAGACAAAATGTGTAGGAGAGAGAGAAAGGAAAGTCACAGAGTTGGAAGGGACCCCCGAGGCTCATCTAGCCCAACCCCCTGCTTGCAATGCAGGAATCTCAACTAAAATATCCATGACAGGCGGCCAACTAAAAAATCTAAGAGGTCCAAAAAAAAGTCTGAGGCAAAGCACAGAAAGGGAGGCGTTTGCTTTTTAACTTCCTCAGTCACCAGCAAACGCCACCGCTTGACCCCGGCCGGTACCTGGACTGCTGCCGCTCCCTTCACGTGGTTCCCACCAAGGCTCGTCCAGGGTATCCCCCATGCTGCAGGTCCTCCGCAGGCCACGCCGTTCCTACCGAAGGCTGAGAAAGGGGAGGAGCGAAGGAAGCCGCCGGCTGACACTGCTCCGACCGAGGACTGCAGGGTCCGACTCCGCCCCAAGGGGCGGGTGTGGGCGGGGCCTCCGCAAGCGTCCCGACTCCGAGCAACGAGCGCGGCACCGCCCTCGGGAAGAGGAGGAGGAGAGGAGGAGTAAGCCTGACTCCAGCGCCGCGTGGTCGTCGCTCCGCCTCCGCGCGCTTTACTTGTTGATAAGCGGCTTTCGGATGAGGGCGGTAATACTTGCAAAAGGGCTAATAAAAGGGTCTTCTAGAGAGGAGTTTATTGTGGGGTCAGTGTTCCTCGCATATTCAAGGGGTTCCCCCACCCCTTAGCGGCCGCGCGACGTCAAAGTGCCACCCCAAGTTTAATTCAGATTTAGCCTTCTTTGGAGAAATCATGTTGGTTTTTCAAACAAACACACACGCACACGCCAGCCCGATTGCTGGAAAACTATTTGCAATATCTCGACATGCCGTTTACAATGCAAAAGCACCAGTTTGAAAGCACCAGTGTCTACATTTCGGGGTTGGTTGAGAGGACAGACCGCATCCTTCTCACAACATCCCTACGGTAATAGATTATAAATGCTGCATTGATTGGGTAATCATGTAATATGACTTCTGTTCCAATTGTGATATTTAGTTGTTGCTTAGTTGGCAGCGCATTATAGGTTGCAATCGTTTCGCTTACGAGTTGTTAATTACACTACATTATTAATGCCGGATGTGGGGTGCTCTGTTATGTTCTGTCATACTATGGTTGTTTGTTGCTTGTAATTTGAATGAAATATAAAGAATAAATAAAATCATGGATACCTCAATAAATATTTATTTTTCCTTATCGGGAAACAGAAACACTTCTGTCCAGGGACAAAGCCAAACACACGAACGGGGGAAAATGAAAAAGCTTGCAACCTAAAGGCTGTGCGCCAGTTCATTCGTTGTAAATCTATGCACAAATGCTGCGCTTTACGGCAGCCGTGTCGAAAGGAGGAGGGGTTGCGACAGGAAACCTTGGCAATGTCGGTCGCGCTTTACGGCTTCGGTGGTGGGGCACGTCAACAGCTATGGCGGGAGGGGAGGAAGCGCTCCCACCAAGAAGCTGGTGAGTTGGACAATCCATCGGTTAAGGGAGTTCTTGGAGGGAGGGGGCGGACGGGGGTCGCTTTTCCCACCTTCGCTGCCTCTCGTCACAGAAACTGGCCCGCCCCGCTCGGCCCGGAATGCCTGTAGGCTCTGGGCAGCCCCAGCCCGAAGCTCACCGACCGGCCACGGCTGCTGGAGCCGAGCGACTCCAGTCCGCCTGACGTGGGCAGGTCCCCTCTGCCTCTTCTCTCCGCAAGGGCCGGTGTCCCGAGGGAGCAGGCAGGGCTCTCTGCCCCCGGAGCCCCCCATTCCTCACGGCTTGCCCCTGCTCGCTCCCGATGGAGGAGAAGGACGAGCTGTCAAGTTGGGCTTAAAGCGAAGGCTGGGATCCATCCCCACCCCACCCCTTGAACCCAGGCTCCTTCGAAACAAGGCGGCATTTCTCAAGGGGGGCGAGCGGGGTGGGATCGCGGCTACCGGTATTATCGCCTTCGGTTATCCGGAACGCCCTTCTTTCAAGCAGCTTCTTGCACACCTTCTCAGCAGCCCTGAGGTTTAGTTTGGGCTGAGAGCTGAGCTGGATCAAGGTCCACCCGGTGAGGTTTACAGCTGAGCACGTTGGACTCTCCTCCCCGACCCGGGTTTGCTACTCTTATTATAGCTGCTGTTCCCCACTAGTAACGGTGGCTGAATGGCGCTCCCTATGCAGGGGCTCCAGTTACTGGATGCTGAGGACATAAACATTATTGGGGGAATGCCCGTCATCTTCACTCTTTGCCGGCGAGCATCTCACACACTTCTGGCTGGCTGCTGGTGTGACTAGAATCCTGCAGAGTTAGCCGGATCTCTGTCTCATTCAGCATGGCATTTCTTAAGGGTTCACATTAAAGACATGGCTGACTTAATTTTCATTGGGTCTATATGATCCAGCCCAATGTGTGTGCCTAACATATTTCCATTTTAGTTACATGGTGTCAGTTGTTTTAAAATCTGACCTGAACATGCATGTTCTTGGCAGTTTTCAGCTCAGTATCAGGAAAATGTCTAAGCGAGCTCACCTTTTCTAACTTTAATTTGGAGTGGCCTTTTGTTCAAACTTTTTCTTTCTACAAAACTGCTGTGATACTAATATACACTTGGATCTTTCCCATGTTATCATAGAAGTAACGCCCTCTAAATTCAGCTGACCCAGATTCTGAGTAATAATAATTCTAATAATTTATTATTTATATGCCATCCATCTAGGTTGCCCCAGCCACTGTGGGCGGCTTCCAACAAATTAAAACATCTAACATTAAAATCTTCCCTTCAGGTGCCTTCTAAAAGTCAGATAATGGTTTATTTCCTTGACATCTGACAGGAGGGCATTCCACAGGACTTAAACGCTGCAGTATGATTGGTTAATTGTTTACTTGAATTAGAGCCCTAGAGAATACACACACACACCTCACTGTTGTTATGAATAGGATCTGGTCTCACCTGATTGGATAGTTCACATAAAAGTGTTCTTTAGTTTTGTCGTTTCACTGTATGATTGTGACATATATTTGGTGCATCTTTTGCCTGTGCATAAACAGCCTTGGCTTGGCTTTTACAGGTGAAACTTGGAAAATTAGAATATCGTCGAAAAGTGCATTTATTTCAGTAATGCAACTTATTATTTTTTATTTTAATTTTTACAAATGCTTTCTTTTGGAAATTCCACAGTAATAAAACAAATAGTTACAATAATACAAAAATAAACATCACTATTACATTTAATTAATTACATTCCATTTATAATTGACTGTCTAACGACAAATGCATCTATCTCATATATTGGTTTCACCTTTTAAATTGCGTTACTGGAATAAATGCACTTTTCAACGATATTCTAATTTTCCGAGTTTCACCTGTATGTATATCTCTGTAAATGTAGCTTGCAGTGATTAACTCCAAATTATCTGTTCTTATTGATTTTTTTAGGTATGGGAAAATTTACCCCATGTCAGGTTCACTATCCACTGGTGTCAGAATATTCAAGTTGGCTAAATTTGGTGCATGATTACTCTCATTCATGATTTCTAATGTGTGGCTGTTTCAAGGAGTTTCTATCTAAAAATTAATTTTTAGACTTAATTAGTGGGCCTTTTGTTTTGCTTTGTGTCACAAATGGAGAGTCCAGCTTTCTTTATAATGGGATTGCTTCTAAATTCCAGTCCGGGTTCAAAAAGATTTAAGGTGCAGCCATATACAGTACTGAATTAGAGTAGCACTCCATGTGACTTGCAGCAGACCTCAAACTTCACTTAATCACAGGTTGCTTCCAGTCAACCTGTTTATTGAAAATTCGTTCTGATTTATTGGACAAAATTTGCAGGGAAATTGAATGGGGTCTGTTACTTAATAAGCATTTGTCATGTCACAATGTAAATAATGCACTTAGTTATTAGTATCTCTTACTCAGCAATATTGAGCATGTTGCCACTTGTTTATAACATTGTCAAGCGCATTCTGATATAAAGCCTACAAGTTGTAAATTTACTGTGGGAAAGTTTGTACTAGATGGATGAGACAAGAAATAGGTGTACTGTGTGATATGACGATGAGCAAATGAGTTTGGAGGTTATAACGTAAGCAAAGACTGCTGGAGAATTCCAAAGGGCATTGTGATGTTGGAAGGTCTTTACAGTCTTTTCTGCTTACCTTTTAACAAACACAGAAGTACATTGGATAAGCATGGTTCAGAGAGAAGTATTGGGTAGAAGGTGCAAAAACCAATGCCACTAATGAAAGTCAGGGCTAAGCACTAGCATACAAAATCTTTTATTCTAGGGTCACCTCCAGGATTGAGCGTGTCTGTTATGGGCCTGCAATTATGACTTCCTGGAGATAGACTTCTTAGAGTTCTTAAGTTCTTCATATACATGCAACCCAAAAAGAATATAAGGATCTCTGCTATAATCCAGGAATTTTATATTCTAGGGACATGACAGAATTCATGGCTGTCACCAAATTTCTAGCAGTATGCGTCTTGGGGGAATGTATTGATCCATTGTGGAAGGTCTTAGGCAAAATCCTGATTGTTATAAAGACAAAGAGTACCTGATATGAATATTATCAATTGCCAAAAACACTTGGGAAATGTTAGCTCATGATCATGTTTTTGAAAATGTACTTGAGTTTCCATGTAGTCTGAGAGAGTGACTGGCAGAGTTCCTGAATCTTTATGTTTCAGGGAATCAAAATGAATAGCTTCCCTTTTTTAACGACCCAGGGTAAGATTTTAGGAACCTACTCTGCATGGATTGGAGGGGATTAAAATGTCTAGACTCCAGTGGCAGCTTTTTAAAGGTTAGGAGCCTGACTTTTTTCAAGTATAACATATGGGTTTGGTCCATTTTGCTTATCTAAAGTCCATTTTGCCTAAAGTAGTAACTAGCTCTCTAAAAATCATGCTGTGCATTTTGCCTTAATGTGGCCAGTCATGTAGAGAATTCTGTTTGGACAGTAGCCTGCTAGCATTATCCCATGTACCAGTGTTGTTCTGGTAATTTGGAACAGAAGATCATGCCTATTTTTCTTACTCCCTGCCCCCTCGCTAAATAGATAAAACAGGAAATGGGTATTCAGCAAATATTTTTAAAATGAGAAATTATGTCAGGAAGAGTTGGGAAATAAGATGTACAAGGCAGAAGAAAATAATTGTGAAATTATTAATGAAAAGGTCATTAAAAGTGTTAGAATGCAGTTTTTATGTGCAACATTTCCCTGCCCCTCCCCATACAATATTCAACTCCTTCCTTTGGAATTCCATTAAATTACTGGAAATGTGCAGGAATAAGGAGTCTTACAATTGTACAGTTTTAAAAGTAAAATGCTCATTCATAGAATACCAAACCACTGCATAATAACAACAACAACAATACTTGGAGCCAGCTTAGCCCAGTGGTTCCATTGACCAACACATTGCTTGGATCCCCCAATCGCTTCCAACGGTTTGAGACCCACGCCCGCTGCCTGGCTTTATTTAAAAAGAAGAAGAAGCAGCAGCAACAATACTTAACATTTGTATAGCACTTGCAAATGTGTAAAGCAATACTTACAACAACACTGTAAAGTAAGTCAGTATTTTTAACCCCCATATTGCAGATGGGAAGATTAAGACTGAGGCACAGTGACCACTTTATGAGGTCTCAGTAGAGACAGAGTTCGAACCAGGGACCTTTTCATTTGTAACTTGGGCTCTTAGGCACTATGCTAAACTAGCTACACAGAAAAGCTGAATTCACTTTTGTAGTTCAGTAGGCATAGAATACTGACTAATAGTTGGAGCATAAAAATTGAAACTGTGGAGGGGGGGGGGATGTAACTGAGTATCACAGAACAGAACATGGCTGGCTAGTTGGAATTTTGAACAGAAGCAATCTACATGGTCACCTTTTCTTCTTGCAACACATGGATCTTTATCATAATAATTGATGATGGTCCAGCAGAGAGCAACACAAAGCACACATGTAGTAGAATGGAGGATTGTGGAAGTTCCTCTCTTATGCACATGAATCAGGCTCACATGGGAGAAACAAATATTTGCGGTGGCCATGAGGAAGGCAGGACTGAGAACTGAATAAGGCAGACATGATGAAATGGAAGAGGTGATTAGGCTCCAACCACCATCAGACTGTGATAGAGGGAATTTCCAGTGGTAGTTAAGAATGTGTCTGAGCTTCCTTATTGTTGTTAAATATGTTTATTAGTACAATGGAACTAACTAAATTCTTTGGGCATTTTCCAAGACTCATCAAGTTTTTCAGATTTGAAGGTAATGATTTCCAAATAATATTGTAGTTTCATTGGCAATCTTAAATTATGGAAGGCACCATAAAGCGAAGGGCTGCATTTTGAGGGTTGACTCTAACAGTAGAGCAAATTGCCCCTCATATTTGCCTGGGCTTTGGGAAAAGGTGATTGGCAAGGAAGTTCTTGGTGTAAGCCAAAGGAGGCGAAATGCGTTGGCACATCAGAGTCAGCGTATAACTTGTTAAACAGGCTGTTGTGCTCTTAACACATGCGTTACTGGAGGAAATACATAGAACAATTGAATGAGGTTCTCAGAATGCATGCAGTGTTTTTATAACAAGACTCTCAAGAATATAGGCACAAGCAATGAGTGACTATTATTAAGAGAGGAGAGATAAAAGCATCATTACATCTCTGAGGAACATATGAATAAGCGCTTCAGCAGCCTAGGAGGAGATTAATTTTCTAAGGTTCCAGCTGGCTGATCAATGAGTTGTTCCAAAACAGGTGTTCATTATAGCGAAATAATTAAAAGATGAAAGAGATCCTAGTTTGGCTCAGCAAGCAATAATAATAAGTTAATACGCTGCTGAATAAGAACAGCGGGGAAACCATTGCCTTCTCCCAACAGCAAGATAGTACAGTTTATGTTAGGATAATACTGTATAGTATATACTATTAACTTTTAAAATCACCCCCCAGAGCTTTTCTTTTCTTTCTTTTTTCACCCCCATTTCTTTACATCTTGACAAATTAATATTAATATGAGAACAGCCGTTTTGCCACTACGGATCTATGAACAGCACTGTTAATTTCTAAACTTTTTCAACTCTAGGGTTGTGTTGAGGGACATATGCATTACGTGTGTGTCTAGTCGCACATACATGCCTTGCCACACATACAGCACAGATATAGACCTCTCACACACATTCTCTCTCTCTCTCTCTCTCTCTCTCTCTCTCACACACACACACACACACACACATATATATATACACATACATACATACATACATACATACATACATACATACATACATACATATACAGTGGAACCTCGGTTTATGAACACCTCGGTTTATGAATTTTCGGTTTACGAACGCCGCAGACCCATCTGGAACGGATTAATTCACTTTCCATTACTTTCAATGGGAAAGTTCGCTTCAGTTTATGAACACTTCAGTTTATGAACAGACTTCCATAACCAATTACACCCATGCTTTGGGTTAAGTACGCTTCAGATTGAGTACTCCGCGGACTCGTCTGGAACGGATTAATCCACTTTCCATTACTTTCAATGGGAAAGCTCGCTTCAGTTTACGAACGCTTCAGTTTATGAACAGACTTCCGGAACCAATTGTGTTCATAAACCGAGGTACCACTGTACTGGTATGTGTGTAGGTTGTCCCACTCTCTGCCTATGAGTGGGGGAGGGGAGTTTCTTCTCCATATGCAGGCTGCAGCGGGATATAAAAATGGTGGAGAGAAGCCCTCTTCATACCTATAAAAGGGGCCTCTTATCCCTTTGTGTTGCTGCCATCGCCAGAAGGTATTAGTGGTCAGGAGCCCTCTTTCCTGTTTTCTGAGCTGTTAAACTTTTGTCCCCATTGGTGGCTCCCCAGAGGCAGAACTCCCCCTCCCCACTTTTTAAAGGTAAGTAGTAGTTCCTGAGGCTATAGAAAAGGGAAATTTGGATAGGGGTGCTTTCCAAGAAGGGAATTCCATCTTACAGAAGCTGCCAGTTTTCAGGGATTCTTTCCTCCCTCTCAGCCTGCTGTGCTATATACCAAGTGCTGTTCAGGAGAGTCTTCCAACCCTTGGCGGAGCATTTTCAGGAGACTGGGTTGACTGACATGGGGCAGAGAATTGAGGTAGTTGGCTTCTACCAGCCTAGTTGCATGCTCAACTCTGGATCAAACCTGTTAAGATATGTGCCATAAATATTTCAGTGTTTCTTTATCTCTTTCCATCACCCCTTTCGGCACATGCCCATAACCACAAGGCAGGTCATTAAAATATAATCTTCTAAGGCATAACAATGTGCCATTTTTAGAAGAATGAATATAATATCTCAGGTGCTGAACTTCAAATGAGATGAAACTTGAATCATGTATGCTTCTATTTATAGGCAAGTTACTAGGGGCTGCTACCTCTTCTCACTCTGGTTGCCAGCCTTGCCTATCCTTTGCCAACCCTAACCCTTCCCCCAATACTTGGCCAAACCCTGTCTCCATCCCATCACACCTCACCCACCATCTCACCTATCCCCTCACATCTAGTACCAAGCCCCTCTTCTGAGGGGAGAGGCACTTTACAGAGCAGCTTGCTAAACCACTGTGTGATACATCTCTGCACCTCCCCACCACACCCCGTTAAGCAATGAGTTCCCACTTCATTTTGGTTTTAAATACATCTGGGGAGGGGTGTTTATAAACTGTGTGGTGTTTGTTTGTTTTTTAGCTTTTTGGAAAATATTTTGCGCATCACTTTGGGGTGATAAAAATAATAATTAAGCCTGTACTAAGAGATGAACGTGCTCTGGTCCATGGGGTCACGAAGAGTCGGACACGACTAAACGACTAAACAACAACAACAAGAGATGAACATGTTGAGGTGCTTTAAATTCACTTAATCTTATTTAAGATAACTTTTCCAGGGAGAATGACCTTGCAGAAGCTCTAGAAGAAGGTGGTTGTGATCTTGAAACAGTCCGAAGCATAATCCAAGGGAGACCTTTGCCTGATGACCTAAGAGCCAAGGTCTGGAAGGTAAGGCCTTTTTTTGAGAGGTGGTAATTTGTCTTGAGTTCTTGGTCTCTTTCAAAAGAGACAGGAACCACTTAACGGGGGCCCTTCACCTCTTAAATTTTATCATTATAAAGCTAACAGTCTCAGTTGTATTCATACTTGGTGTGCGTATGTGTTTTAAAATCCAATAATTGTTTCTTTTTTACAAGAAAGCACAACAATAAAAGTTAACTTTATGGCATCCTTTGTTTAAAGCATCCACATTTCATGTTGTAAATGCAAAATGAAGTATCCTCCAGCATCTTTTTTACGGCCTCACTGCACATAATAAGCAAAAGTGTTCAGTGGTATGTTAGTGGCCTATTGCAGATGGAGAAGTCACTTCAGAGGGTGCTGTTGGACGGGGAGAAGTAGTGCAGGAACAGGACATTTGTTCCTTTCCCAGTTTGCAGTTTCTTGATTGCTTCCTCAAAAGGCTTTTCAAGGGGGTTCCAAATGCATGTTTGAAAGGACCTCTTGAACCCTACAGGGAGGGAAAGCAGCTAGGGAAATGTACCTGAAGCAGAGAAATAGCTATTTGAGAAAGGGTCCGGCATCTCATTCCCCCATTTTTTCTCAGGTCCCAGTCACCCCTACCCTGAAATGGTTGGGTTTTTTCCAAAAAGGGAATTGGGGTACTGTTGCATGTTTCTGAAAATAACAGGACTGAGAAGCTTCAGGCTCAGGAGTCAAGTTCAGCCCTCCAACCAAGACTCTCTATCAGGCCCACCCCTCACTTTACACCCCAGGGAAATATTTGTTTCAGAAGCAGTTTGATGGTCTAATAGGCTGGAATGTGTTCTCTAACTCTGACAATACCTCTTGCTTGCCTGGGTGAAGGCATGTCTGGCTAGTTACTCCACAATTAGCCTTTGTACTACTGTACAGAGGTAAAAGTGACATTTTTTGCTCTGCCCAATTTTGCTTCTGGCCTTGCCTGCTACTGGCATGTGGCCCTCAGAAGGTTGCCCGGAAGAGAATATGGCCCTCAGGCTTAAGAAGTTTCCACATCCCTGGTGTATAATGTGTAGCCAGGCCCTTAATTTGACCAGAGCAAGTAGGGTGTGAACTTTGGCTTTTTAGGTACACAGAATACAGTAACATTGTTCCAGATTCAGTAGGTAGCCGTGTTGGTCTGACGCAGTCGGGATATATAATTTTTTTTAAAAAAAATGTCCAGTAACACCTTAGAGACCAACTAAGTTTGTTCTGGGTATAAGCTTTCGTGTGCATGCACACTTCTTCAGATACACGAAAGCTTATACCCAGACAAACTTAGTTGGTCTCTAAGGTGCTACAGAATAACATTGTTTTGTTGTTTTTGCATTAATAGAATAAATAACCACTAAGTCTGATCTAGAATGGTTACTTTGTGTTAAACATAAACTTTAAGGAAGTTCAGTATTCAAGAATGCTGAAAGTTATAGAGAGATAATTTTCAAAGCTTCCTACATTTGCATTTAAAAATGTTTTTCTTGAATTATTTTAAATAATTCAGGTTTAAGAATTGTATCTTGTGTACATTGAACATACTGAAGGTTTTCTACCCTCTCCTGTATGTGTTTTTAGATTGCACTGAATGTTGCAGGTAAAGGAGACAGTTTGGCATCATGGGATGGCTGTCTAGATCTGCCGGAACAGACACTGATTCACAAAGATTGTCAAGAACTGGTTGGTAAGTCTGAAATAAGATTAAATTGCTAGGCTGAAACCCTTCTGAATAATTTATTCTTTCCGTAAGAATTATCTTCCTGTCCTATCGCTGTTCTAAGACCTGTGGAGTGCAACTCAGAATTACTTCAGTAAAGTCTAGCTGAAATATCTTGGTAGTCTTTCCAGTCTCTTTTATGTATTGTTGCTGAAAAGTATATTAATGCCATCATTAGCTTAATGACCCTGCTAATACATTTATTTTGTGCAATAATCAGATGGCTAAATGTGGACCTTGCTACCATACTAGGATTGGTGGGCTTTCCCTAGATGTCTTTATTTTCCTAGGCCTTTAAAAATATTGGCCTTTTAAAATATTGTTGTTGCCTTATTACAGGCATCCCCCAAATTCGGCCCTCCAGATGTTTTGGACTACAATTCCCATCTTCCCCAACCACTGGTCCTGTTAGCTAGGGATCATGGGAGTTGTAGGCCAAAACATCTGGAGGGCCGCAGTTTGGGGATGCCTGCCTTATTATTATTTTATTTAACTTGTTTTTGTCCTGAGAGTGTTATTTTTACAAAAGGGCAGGGGTATAAATTGTATGTGTGTGTGTGTGTGTGTGTGTGTGTGTGTGTGTGTGTGAATGAATGAAAGCCATTATCAGATAAATGTTTACTTATAAGCAGTTGCTTTTTGCAGAACTGAAAAAAGCAGTCTCTGTTCCTAAAAAAGGTGAATGAATTAATTCTGCAGTCGTTCACCTTGCAGTCTAAAGCCCCCTTCTCAGAGAACTTTCAGACATGAATTTTCAACAGTAAAATTTTAGCATTCACAGTGCAATTTGCCAGTTGATTGCTTATGTGAGATGACTTATGTCTGTTGTCAAATGAGCAGCTGAGTGCATAATCATGCAGCCTAGTCAACAATGTCTTTCTTCAGGGAGAACTGTTGTGCATTATAACAATGAGACAGAACCCAAAGGGCCATTCATGAGCTTCCACAGGTACACTGAGGCTTTCTAGCTCTTCCTTTGCAACCACACCCATAAAAAAAAATACTCCTTAGTGTTGTCAGGTATTATGAAGGATTATCAGATGCAATATTAGAGGTGCAGTTAGAAGGGGAAAGTATCAGAGTGGGTGTATCAGCAGTATTGGTGCACTCAAGGGACTTATTAGAACCAGTGAATCAAGTGATAAATGACACATTTTCAACATGGTTTTGATATTTGTCTGTTTTCAGATCAGCTGTCAGTGCCAGAAGAGGATAAGTCAGTATTACTTTTGGATATTGAATCTGTGATTACCTTTTATTGTAAATCTCGTAATGTCAAATACAGTTCTAGCCTTAGTTGGACATATCTACTTAAGCCATTGGTGCATCTTCAACTTCCACGAAGTGACTTATACAACTGCTTCTATGCTATCATGAATAAGTACATCCCCAGGTAAAGAAAATATATATTCATGTACACTCTATTTGGTTTTAAATGTTGTTTGCCGCCTTCCCCCAAAACCAGGCAGCCCCAAACTGAGGCCCTCCAGATGTTTTGGCCTACAACTCCCATGATCCCTAGCTAACAGGACCAGTGGTTGGGGAAGATGGGAATTGTAGTCCAAAACATCTGGAGGGGATGCCTGCCCAAAACCCACCCACTCTTTTCCAGGACAGAGGCTTTGCTAGCCGTTTTCAAAGAATGGAATAATTTTCTGTTGTGGGTTGATAGACGGTGTTTTCCATTGTCATGTGTGTATGAAACAAAGCTACAAACTGAGCCTGATATTTTTATTGTCACAGGTGTGTCTATGACTTCAATTTGAATGCTCTGCTCGTTTTGTTTAATAATAGAAAGTTGAGTGCAATAATAATAATTGTGCTTCTGTTTCATGAGCACTCTTGCTATTCTTCTTTTTAGGGACTGCTTCCTGAAAGGGAGACCATTTCATCTCTTCCGGCTGCTCCTCCAGTACCATGAGCCAGAGCTGTGCTCTTTTCTTGACACCAAAAAGATGACCCCAGACTCATATGCACTCAACTGGGTAATAAAGTGAAAGTAGGGAAACATAATGAAAAGCATACTTCTGTAGCAATCTTTAAAAGTATCATTTGCTAAATAAGGAAGCTTAAACAAAAAAAGGCATGTATAATCTGTGAGGGGACCTTATTGTATTAAATTTAGCTGCTAGGCATTATAATATTCTGATGTCTGCTTAGCAGATAGGGCACAAATGTGTCTCTAAAAATGAATCCCATGCTCAGAGAATGGCATATTAATAAGCAAAGTGGTAACTGTAAACACTTATGGTACATAATTGTTATTGTAATAGCCAAACAAATTGAGGTTCCTGTTTGTTGCAAAATCCTGGTCTTCTGACAGAATTGCAATTCCCAGGAAGACGAGGAAGAAGACTCGGGTGGTTATTTGTAATGCAGAAACTATATTGTGTGCACTTTAGACCCACTCTACTACGCAGCTGCTATTTCCAAATATTTGGTTGCAGAGTTTTACTGGCATTCAGATTTTTGCTAAGGAAGCCTCAATGGTGTTTGGAAACTATGACACTGCAGCATATTTAAAACTGACCAGGATTCACAGGAAAAGTGTAATACAAACATAGCTGAAGTTTTAGGGTACGTGGAACATGATTCTGTGCAAGTTTACTTTGAAGTAAGTCCCAAGTTTACTCTGAATTAAGTTCAGCAAGGCTTTCTCCAAGATAGGTGTGTTAGGATTGTAGCCTTAGTCCTTACTCTTATTAGAAGATTTTCTTGAAATCATAGGGACTTCTAAGTACATGGAATCATATAACTGTAGTGTTGAAAGGCACCCCAAGGGTTTTGGATTTTGGAGTATTAATTATTTCCCCTCCCTCTAGGTAAAGGTAAAAGTAAAGGGGCCCCTGACCATCAGGTCCAGTCGTGTCCGACTCTGGGGTTGCGGCGCTCATCTCGCTCTATAGGCAGAGGGAGCCGCGTTTGTCCGCAGACAGCTTCTGGGTCATGTGGCCAGCATGACAAAGCTGCTTCTGGCGAACCAGAGCAGCACATGGAAACGCCGTTTACCTTCCCGCCGGAGCAGTCCCTATTTATCTACTTGCACTTTGACGTGTTTTCGAACTGCTAGGTGGGCAGGAGCTGGGACCGAGCAACGGGAGCTCACCCCGTTGCAGGGATTCGAACCGCCGACCTTCTGATCAGCAAGCTCTAGACTCTGTGGTTTAACCCACAGCGCCACCTGGGTCCCTCTAGGTAGTTTGTGAATATAATGATTTTACTACAAACTTGCTTGACTTTCCTTTCATCCCTTCAATTTTCCAGCTTGGATGTCTGTTTTCAAGCTACTGTTCTCATGAAGTCACTCGTGCAATATGGGACGGATACCTACAGCTAGCAGATCCATTCTTCATTTATTTCCTAATGCTTATCATCCTTGTTAATGCAAAGTGAGTATATAGTTAATACACAGCAACAAATTAGTTGGCCACTTAGACATGTCTCTACTTTGTGTGCTTATGTCTTATCTCCGCTTTTGCCTCTTTCCAGAGAATTCATCTTAGCACCAGAGTCGGATGGCAAAGAAGACATCGTGAGTAAGTCCTGCCATTATAATGCTGCTGCAGCTGTAGAAAAAAAAACCCTTAGGCACTATATTGCTAAGGTTAGGTGCTTGGAAACCCCATTGATATGTAAGAATTAAGCTGGCCCTTAACTTTCACCTATTAAATGAGTTGGTTCTTAAAAAGATGAGCTTAGTTCAGGCATCCCCAAACTCGGCCCTCCAGATGTTTTGGGACTACAACTCCCATCATCCCTGGCTAACAACCAGTGGTCAGGGATGATGGGAATTGTAGTCCCAAAACATCGGGAGGGCCAAGTTTGGGGATGCCTGGCCTAGTTCTTTGGGGGCCACATCAGATGCAAAGCTAAACTATGGTTTAGCATTATGTGTAGAAGCCTACAGCAGCTTTGAGCATCCACACCATCTCCCCTCTCATCCTGCAAGGATATTTTTTTAAAAAAACTAATCAAAGTTCCTTCCAGATGTTTTGAACTTCAGATTGCAGTGTGGCATAATATATAGGGCAGGTTTATGTGCTCCCCCTGCTGGCTCTTTCAGTTCTGGCCAGTTCAGCCATACTCAGAGGAACCTATATTTGACTTGGTTCGCTGTTCGCTATGATTAATGCTCTTTGTACACCTGCATTTATCTGGAGAATCTGAAGTATTTTTCTGTAGATCTACAAGATGGCATATTTCTCTTTTTAAAAAATGAAGAACAATTATTTGTGAAGGCAGCAGACAAATGAGACCTCTTCTCATTGAGTGGCTGAAGAAATGCACACCAGCAAAATTTGTGGTTTGGATGTTAGGAAAGTATGTGACTTTGTACAGGATTTAAGGGATGCCCTGCTCTGTCATTTCTGACTCTGGTGGACAAATGGAAATGAATATTGTCAGGTTGCTCAGGCAATTAGGATGTGCTCCTTTATTACCATGGGACTTGGGAGTGTCCTCCCACACCTATGACATGTACTGTTTGTGATGTAGCTGACTGCTGTATATGTAGTGCAACAGAAAATATTTGAGCTCTTTAACCAAAAAGTGTTTTAGTGTCTAAAAGAGGCTCAGCTGCAAACATGTTGGCATGAGTAATTCTTCTGTTTGTTTGTTTTTTTAAAAAAAATAAATAAAATACATTTTACTTCTGGCAAACACAAATTTTAATGTTTTGTTTAAAAATGCCCCAAACCCTAATTTCCCTGTTATATGTTTCAGAATTCCTAGAAAAATCCCCTGCCAGTTTGGAAGTAGAAGATATAGAGGACCTTTTCTCCTTGGCACAGTATTATTGTAGCAAAACTCCGGCTTCCTTCAGAAAGGTAATTTACAAGCACTTAGAGTATTTCCCAAAGGGTATTCCGCATAGCAGTATCACATCAGAATCAAGCAAGGGCTCCCGGGCCTGATTTTATGAGCCTGAGACAATTGAACAGTTTGGATTATGTTTTCTCCAGAAAAAAAGTATAGATCAAATATGGGTGCCTGTCATGCTGCAGTGCCTCTTTATCTTTTTTTAGCTTATATTTTTATCGGCCCAAATGTTACTTTGAGCGTCACGGAAGGCTGAGAATACAAACCCAGCTTCTCTGTATGCAGGTGTAATGATACTGAGGAAACTACATGGCAGGCGATGGCATTGCAAATTTCCTTGGCTCCTTCCCATTGGCTCTTAAACCTCAAGCAGGAAGCAGAGCATGTGGTGGTGAAAAGGTTTATTGCTCCCCCGAGAGTGAAAAGCTGGTTGCCTGGTGGCCTGGTTGAGGTTTGGGTCCACAGAATATGTTGGATTTGCCTTCTCCCACTTCCCTGCCTTCCTCATCATTTGCCTTTGCAGCAGCTGTCATTTAGGGAGGAAGAGGAAACCTCTATTTGCTTACATGCAGAGTCACTGCATAGTGCCTGCCACAAATGACATGCAAATTTATAGGGTGAACTATGTAAATGGTAGATAATATTAGAAGCTTGCATTGTCATATTAATTTTTGGTTCATTCACTGAGTCATTCCAATAATAATAATAATAATAATAATAATAATAATAATAATAATAATAATAATGCCAAGCCTTCAGTCTCACATACCGCCTCAGTTTTATATACAGTGTTCCCAGCAGTGATTTCAGGATACTTTCTCCCCGCTTAGGCAGTTGCAACAAATTTGGTTTGGACCTTGGCACTTTATCAAGCCTGGCCTTTCTAGAGATGCAGCTTTTTCCTTTTGAAACTGTAGCTGTGAAACCATTTTGGATACTATAGCAGTTTATCACTGTTTGGAACAAGTCCTGGAGCGGCTTGTGCCAACAGTCAAATGGCTTTGAAAAGCATTGATTTTCAGTTATGTAAGTTGGCACTCATTCCAAAACAGCATTATTCAAGTATGCTTCATTCAATTTCATGTCGCAGGAGCAAAATGCAGTTGAACATTACATTATTTCCCACTTGCTACACACTTCTGGGGGCAGAAATGCTGTGTTGAGGCTTGGGGAAATAAATGACAAGCTATGTATAATATGATCACATTTTTTTCTATATTTTTGAGGCCATTATTTTTAACTCTGTTGTAATATTATTGTAAACCAGCTTTTTTGAAAGTGGCTGTAGACAGGAGTCTGAATAGAAATCAGTAAAGAAATTGGACTTTTTGTATTTATGGGTTCATTCCTTTAATTTTATTACCATAATTGGCTAATAAATAAGAAAATATTCCCTGTTACAGGTAGGTAGCCGTGTTGGTCTGATGTAGTCTAAACAAAATAAAAAAATTCCTTCAGCAGCACCTTAAAGACCAACTAAGTTTTTTATTTTGGTATGAGCTTTCGTGTGCATGCACACTTCTTCAGATACACTGAAATAGAAGTCCCCAGACGCTTATATATAGAGAAAGGGTGGGGAGGGGTATCACTCAGAAGGGTGGTGGAAATGGGTGATTGACTGACTGATAGCTGTTGATGACTGTAAACGACTGCAAATGGTCTTGCATGAAAAAGCAAGGGTGAGATGGCTGAAGATCGCTTTATCATGTATAATGAGATAAGAATCCAACGTCTCTGTTCAAACCAGGTCTCCATGGTTTTAAGCTTGGTGATAAGTTGCAATTCAGCAACTTCTCTTTCCAGTCTATTTCTGAAATTCTTTTGTCCTACTACAATGTGTTGCAAATTAACACATTGAATGGTTGTCTGACAATTTATTGCTTACTTTGGTTAGATAAATGTTTCTGATTGAATGTAGATTTTTTAAAAAACAGGTCTATACAAACCGCTTCAAAGGAATACAAAGTATTTTAATTTTAATGTTTATGCTTTGTTCTACTTATATAATACTTGCAGTTTTAGGGGATAAAAACTAAGTGTCAGAATCTAGTTTATACAGTCATTTCTTTAAAAAGTCAGTGTATCCTAATGGATAAAAACACATTTCCTCTTTATTCCTGGGTATCATGGAAATTATTAACTATGTTTCCCTGCTGCAAATTGCGCGTTGTGTTCTCCTTCCCCTTGCTCTCTCTTTGGCTCCTCCTTCTCTCCCGCTTTCTTACAAGGCCTGCTCTTGGGAATATGCAGTTTTTCTCTTTCTCTCCTCTCTTTCATCCCTTCAGGTTCCTGAAAGAAAAAGAGCACTGAAAATTAATTTAATAATATGTCTATGGCACGTATTGGGACGCGGGTGGCGCTGTGGGTTAAACCACTGAGCCTAGGGCTTGCCAATCAGAAGGTCGCGGTTCAAATCCCTGTGGCGGCGTGAGCTCCCATTGCTCGGTCCCAGCTCCTGCCAACCTAGCAGCTCAAAAGCACATCAGAGTGCAAGTAGATAAATAGGTACTGCTCTGGCGGGAAGGTAAACGGCGTTTCCATGTGCTGCTCTGGTTTGCCAGAAGCGGCTTTGTCATGCTGGCCACATGACCTGGAAGCTGTACGCCGGCTCCCTCGGCCAATAAAGCGAGATGAGCGCCGCAACCCCAGAGTCGGTCACAACTGGACCTTAATGGTCAGGGGTCCCTTTACCTATCAGCTGTTGGACATGATCTTTGAAGGGTATTTTGACAAATTGATCAGGAGAAAGAGTTTACGAGAGATCTTCTATTAGACAAAATGAGAGCCAAAACAGCAGTATGCACGGAGCCCTGGTAATAGTGTGGAATTGCACTTAAACATGCATTTGCATCTCTTTTTGAACTGTGCAAGTACATAGTTGCCTTTTATGAGGGTCACAAATAGGACACCGCCTAGGTCTTGGTTTGGTGTCTTTATTTAGCACATAGCCTTAATGTTGGCCATAACTAGTGTTCTCTCTTACAATTACAGGACAACCACACTCTGTTTGGCAGCAGCTTGCTGGGTCTCAAAGACGACGATTCAGACTTGAGCCAAGCTTTGTGTTTAGCAGTTTCTGTATCAGAGATTCTTCAAGCTAATCAACAGCAAGGGGTCAGTAAGTCTGAAACTGTTTTCCCCTAAATGAAGATAAACAAAGGAAATAAATAGGTATCGCTGCAGCGGGAAGGTAAACGGCATTTCTGTGCGCTCTGGCTTCCGTCATGGTTTTCCTTTGCACCAGAAGCTGTTTAGTCATGCTGGTCACATGACCTGGAAAGCTGTCTGTGGACAACGCCGGCTCCCTCGGCCTGAAAGCGAGATGACCGCCGCAACCCCATAGTCGCCTTTGACCGGACTTAACAGTCCAGGGGTCCTTTACCTTTTACCTTATACATAGTTCTCTTCTCCCCCTGCCATTTTTCCCTCAAAAACAACCCTTTAAGTTAGTTGCATTAAGTAATAGTGACCTCCCAAGGTCATGCAGTAAATTTCTGACCAATTGGGAATTTGAGCCTGGTTACACTATTACTAATCTGATTTTCTAATACAGTGGTTCTCAAACTTTTTTCCCTCTGTGCCACACTTTCAGAATAAAATTTTTCTTGGACTACACCAATTTTTTTTACTGATAAGAAATACACCGGGCCGGGGGGGGGACTCCTAGCATTGCTTCATAGATAACATGGAACACAACTTCTTTATAATATGATTTTGGGACATCCAGAAAGTATAAACAATGCAGCTACATAAAAACATGAATCACTTGCAAAATAAATGACCCTCTTACATGTGTACCTTAAGTATGTATACTTTTTGAACTAAATGAATAAAATGTTCTTATTTCAGGAAGGAGTAAGGTTCTTTGTGGTGGATTGTCGTCCTGCAGAACAGTACAATGCTGGCCATTTATCAACTGCCTTTCATTTAGATTCAGACTTGGTAAGCATGCATTCTAGCTGCTTAATATGCTTGCTTTTTCATTACCTTACATTAAAAAAGAAGGGTAGAATCTTAGTTCTACAAATTCTTGTTTCAAGATGCCTGGTTTCTTTCAAAGGATTTTGTTTGTAAACAGCTCCTCTAGTATTTAGTCTTCATGTCTCTTGCCTGAATATTTTCCTAAAATGCAATTTGTTTTAAAGGATAGGCATGATCTCCACCAATTTGTAGTTCGCTGCTCGGGAATTCTAAGAGACAAGAAAAAATCAGTGCCGTTTTGAAATGAGTACGTAGTTAAAATCAATGCTGTTTTTGATTCAGAATGGCAGCCAGTTGTATCCAAACACTGATGATCTCAGGAGCCATCGTGCAACATTTAGTTACAATATCTCAAGTGTACAGATGCATAGCAAACAAATAACTTTCCTAAATATATAGTAGATTTAACAGGTGGTAACAATAAAGTAACAGTTACAGTAAAGTGATAATTATTCAGTTCCTAAATGAAATGATTTCCAGAGTGTTAACTGTGTTGCAGAACAACAGATGTTTCATTTGCCCATCCTGGTAAGCCAGACTTGGAACTGCTTTAGTCTCTTTTCTGTCCATGCATGTGTTCTTTGACTTTCTTCACAGATGCTCCAGAACCCATCGGAATTTGCTCAGTCTGTGAAGTCTTTGTTAGAAGCACAGAAACAGTCTATTGAATCTGGTTCAATAGCTGGTGGAGAGCATCTTTGTTTTATGGGAAGTGGCCGGGAGGAAGAGGATATGTATATGAACATGGTACTGGCGCACTTTTTACAGGTACATCTAAAATATCAGAATGTGTTTTATTTAAACATAGTGGGCGATATCCAGCTAAATAATGCTAAGAGTAGAGTAGAGTAAAGTGATTTTTTTTCAGCTACTTCCCCTCCATCCTACAACCTCCCTTGCTTGTGCCCCCCAAGTCCTGCTCCAGAGTGTTTAGGGACCCTATAGAACAGAATGAAAGGTTGTCCAGGAGTTGCAAAGGAAGGAGAAATTCATGAAAAATAGTCCCCATTTTCCTCCACTGAAAGCCTCCGCTGGGTCAAAAACCTTTCTGCAAATGAAAGCAGCCCTTCTATTCACAGAAGTCTAGATCCAAGCCATTATCTTAATTTTATAAGAGAGAATATTCACCTGTGAACTCCTATATATAAAAGTTCTTAGATTAGAGTGCTCAAAGTCTTCTAACCATATTCTGATGAAATGCCAGATACAGCTAGTCTAAGCATGCTTGGCCTGTTTCATGTTTCTGCATACCTTATGAAAAACAGAAATTTTAGTATTCCCAGGGTGATTTACAATCTTCTTCTTGCAGAAAAATAAAGAATATGTAAGCATTGCCAAAGGAGGATTTATGGGTAAGATTTACATTTAGTCACATCAGTTTTTATATTTTCAAACATCTTTTCCACTAGGCAGCCCTGTTTAGGGAAATTTTTAATGTGTGACATTTTAATGTATTTTAATCTTTGTTGGAAGCCGCCCAGAGTGTCTGGGGAAACCCAGCCGGATGGGTGGGGTACAAATAATAAATTATTATTATTATTATTATTATTATTATTATTATTATTATTATTATTATTATATCAGGGGTCAGCAAACTTTTTCAGCAGGGGGCCGGTCCACTATCCCTCAGACCTTGGGGGGGACACTATAATTTGGGGGGGTGAACAAATTCCTATGCCCCACAAATAACCCAGAGATGCATTTTAAATAAAAGGACACATTCTACTCATGTAAAATACACTGATTCCCAGACCGTCCACAGGCCGAATTTAGAAGGCGATTGGGCTGGATCCAGCCCCCGGGCCATAGGTTGCCTACCCCTCAGTTAAAAGAACAGTCAGATGACTTGGAAGGAGACAGTTTGCATCCTCATCAAGGTGCTGAGCTCTACCTAGCGCAACACTTTTCCTCTTTCTTGCTGCCAGACTCAAATTCTGATCTAGTTAATCCATTTTAATTTCTATGTATGTATGTATGTATGTATGTATGTATGTATGTATGTATGTATGTATGTTTGCCTGCCTGCCTGCCTGCCTGCCTGCCTGCCTGCCTGCCTGCCTGCCTGCCTGCTTGCCTGCCTGTGTACATTGGTTTAATAGTGCCTGTTTTGTTGCAAGGACAAAACAGAATGCATAGTGCTATACAACACAAATATGTAATGTCTTTTCTCACAGCACTGCAACAGCACTTAGCAGACATTAACGTGGAAGGACCAGAAAATGGATATGGCCATTGGATTGCTAGTACTTCATACTCAAAAAGTAGTATTAACTCCTTAGTTGACGTGAGTATACTTCTTATATCAAATTGTGTAGCTGTGGATTGGACTGTTTTTCATGCAGAATTCATCCCCTGCAACTTGTCTTCAAAGACATTTACTTCCAGGCTTTTGCAGCTCAAGCTATATTACTTAAACCAAGAATGTCACAAGAGCCCTGTTGAATCAGTCCAGAGGGCCATTTTGTTGAGCATCCTGTTCTTCCAGTGGCCAGCCAGATGCCTATGGGAAGCCTGCAAGAACACATGGGTGCAAAAGCACTCTCTGCTTGCAATTCCCAGCAGCTGGTATTTGGGGGCATGTTGCCTCCAACAACAGAGGTAGAATAGAGCCATTGTGGCTATCTTTATCTGTTCTTAGGCACAAGGCAAAGACAAGGCAAATCTCTTTACCTGGGATTAAGAGTGGCATTGTGGCCTCTTTTAGCAAATTGGGATGTGTACGGTCTGCCTTCTAACTGTTTATCCTGTGCTTTTAGATTTTTATTGAATGTTCTTAGTTGGTTTTAATATAAGTCACTTTGGATCTGTGAGAAAAGTGACTAACTATTAATAATTATAGCCAGCTGAATCTCTAATTGGTCAAGAAGTGAAGCAAACATAGCTACACACAAACAAAACAAAACCCTTATCCTAGATTGTCCCTTTAACTAGCTCTTGTCTCCATCTTTGATATAAATATGCCAATAGCCTTCATGCAGATTACTTATGTGCAGATCAAATAACTGCAAGAGTTGCTTTTCCAGGGCGATTCTCCAAATGGTTCAAATGATGGGAAGGGTGTCAAGTCCTTGGTCAACAAGATGACAGAAGCTTTCAAGACGAGATCTGTGAATGTGAAAGAAAAAGTTATTAGTTTTATTGAAAATACATCAACTCCAGTTGATAGGTGAGTTATTTTGGTCTGACTGCTTTTAGTGATTATTGGCTGAAGTCATATTGATTTCAGTGGGACTAACTTTTGAGTAAATGTTAATAGGATGGGGAGGTTTCATAGAAACTTTTTTCCTTCAAAATGTCTGTAGCAAGCACCATCACCGATTGTTCACCATTTTAGAGCTCCATCGTTTCTGTGTAAACAATTTTGGTGCCCTTAAAAGCTATTTAACCTCTCCCTGAACAGTTTGAGTGTGGACACTGGACAACTAAAAGATTCTCACATTTAACTATTGCCTCTCTCATTATGTCTTGCTATTGGGAAAGTGGATTCTGGGTTTGTAACAATTGGTAAAATAAAAGAAACGTCTAAATTTTATGCAACAGATTAATCGTGATCTCTTTCTGTGAACTCAGGATTATGTTATCCACCATTCCTCGTACTCCAAAATAGCTTTGTGCACATTAAGCCATAATTGAAACATTACTACTTCTGTGGAAGAGTAGCAGCTCTTACTAACAGCTCCTGAAATCCATGAAATAGTATTTATTGTATGGAAAATACAGCTCTTTTCTTTCTTTTTTTAAAAAATGCTCCTTGAAAAAGTTTTTTTTTCATATTTTCTCATACTCCCTCCTGCTTGATACTCTACTGCCAAGTAAGAAGAAATAAATCAGATACTCTTTCTTATAGATTTTAATTACTTTGTTCTGTCCTCTGCCCCAATTTGCTATAGAGTTTCTTTCAATCTTTCCTGGCCTGAGACAGCAAGTTTGCAGCGGTAAGCCATTGTATTGAACCATCTGAGTAAAACTGCCTTTGTCCTTTTTTCGCATGACTTCACAATGTTTGTAAGCATTGGTTACACTGACAATCTCTCTCAGATTATTTTTAACATCAAGCTATCAAAGCATTTCAAGTGTTTCCTTGGAAATGAGAGAGAGAGAGAGAGAAGCTGTATACACAGTACTTGTTGATATTCATTTTGTTGTTTGTTCTGGAACATCTTTCCCCTTTTCCATATCATGAACGACACTGATTACTTCTTTTTCAAGCTTTTAAACATCATTGCCATGTTCAGACAATCATATCTCTTCTTAAACTGTGGTAATCCTTTCCCCTGCAGACAGAGCCCATTTGCTCCTCAGCAGCATGCAGCATTCGAACCAGGAAGTTTTACTAACCATAGTTTCTTGTTGCAACTGAAGTGGGAAACCATGGATTCCAGTTTATTTATTTATTTAATTTATATACTGCTCGTCATCGGAATAGCGCAAGGCAGTTTATAACATTGTTTTGGAACAAGCTTGTAACGAATGTCGCAACCATAGTTGCCTTTGAAAGGGGGTCTTTAGATGGAATTTGAATTTTTCCTCCTGCACCTGTGTCAGCATACAAAAAGCAGATCTTTGGAGGTTCCAATCAGCAAAATTCATATCAACCTGAATTTTAACAGAACGGCAGTGTTACATTATACCCACATTCAAAATTTAAAAATGGTATTTTTATTATCATTTTTATTTATTTGCAAATTTTATCTGAAATAAAGCAAAATTAAACCAACAACATATTTTAAACATCTAACCAACTACTATTAAAACAACACCAATTTAAAATATTGCTTAAAACTATTATTTACAACAGAGAGTTGCCATTAAACCACATTATCAAATTCTCACTGAGCAAGATTTCCATAAGAAGTATATTGGCAAAGGAGACAGTTATTAATATCAGTTTATGAACACATATGTTTAAAATGCTGCTTGCATTTCAACAAAGCATAGCACAACTTTTCTGGAAGTGCATTCCAGAGGCCTAGGGAAATTTCCCAAAAGGTTTGTTGCTTCCTGCCACCAACATAAATTTCCCCAGGTAGCACCATCCTGGAAAGAACTCCGTCTGAAGATCTTAGTGGAGTAGGTGAAAGTTCAAAGAGGTAAATTACCTTTTTAGAGAATTGGTGTTTCTTCTTTGGAGGCTTTATTCAGAAGAAATAATGTGTTGTTTACAACTTACCAAACCCTGACTCACAATTTTGCAATGTGTTCAGACTTAATGACAGCAACATTACCTTAGTGTGTTTTGGTGCTAAACTGCCAAATCTTGACCAGAGGAGGTATGCTTTGAGAATGGAAACATTAAAGCAACCAGAAATGTATGCTCAAGATGGTACTATGCATATATAACACTTGTTTTCCCCAAACATAGTTTAAACTAAACTAAACTAAAGTTGTATCATCCCCATACCCCTCTGTCACACTGCCCATTTCATGTGTGCATTGTCAGTGTTACTGATGCTTATTGTCTTAAGTTACTAATGAGCACTCCCGACCTTGCTTTATTTGGGTAGCGCATTTGTTTGCTTCCCCCTTTAACAATTTTCTTTTCCCAAGTAGTATCCACTTTTAATACCTTCGAGTCCTAGAAAGCAAAAGCCGTAAGATATGCCGTCAGGAACAGAGTGAGAGCATTTGAATTTAGATTTCAACAGCAGTGTGTAAATATGAGCATCATCATTTTCTCTCGCTCAAAATCAGAATGTAGAAAGATTTCAAAGGAAACATTCAGCCACTGTAATTGTTAGGAGATGTGTTACAAGTTGGAAACATGTGCCTCTTTATTGAGTCATGCTCGGTATCTATGCCAAGCAATATTTTTAGAAAGTCAGCAAAAGATGAATGGGCAAGATACTAGCAGCAGCAGTGGGAAACTGAATAGAGGGAATGTCGTTTATACTGTACCAGCTGAGGCTGTTGTCTGGTTCCATAAAAAGGTATCTTCAGAGATTGTTTTAAAGACTCTCAACTTTCCAACCTACCAAAGCTGTGCTCTGTGTGTGTGTGTGTGTGTGTGTGTGTGAGAGAGAGAGAGAGAGAGAGAGAGAGAGAGAGAGAGAGAGAGAGAGAGAGAGAGAGAGAAAGAGAGAAATAGCTTCCCCAATGGCACAACTCAGTATTAGGAGAGCACCTTAAAGACGCTTCTGACTTCTGACATAGATTATTTGACCTGCTAGAGAGAGCTGTGTTCGCTGCAGTTTAATGAGAAGGCAGTTTCACCATTTTCTCCAAAATGGACCACACCACTATAATACAACTCAGCCCTTGTTGTCTGCTTTCACTAATCCAGCGTGGCTTGCTGGCCACTCTCTGCTTTTTCTCACGGCCAGCTGTCTTCATCTGGAATCCTTTGGCTGCACACACAGGTTCACGTCTCTTGCCGTTGCATGCCGCTATGGGAAATATCATGGTGTCGCCCTTTTTTCCAGTTTCTTTTTTCTTTCTTAACACGTAGGATTTCTCTCTCCCACCCTATAATCTTCCCTTGCCAACAGACATGTGAGCAGCACTGACCGAGTGGGAAAACCTTACCGAGGCGTCAAACCGGTTTTCAGTATTGGAGATGAAGAAGAGTATGATACTGGTATGGTAGAGCATGCTTCTATCCGAAATACAATGTAAACAAATTCCACGTCCTGTCTTGTAGCGTAGTCATTAGATATATTACCAAAGAGGTGTTCTAACCAATGCCTGAACTTTCGCTGGGATCTGTTGAGTTAAATGCACTTGTCACTTTACTAAAGCAGTCAATATGTTTAGCATCCTTCTAACCTTAGGACAATAAGGTTGCAGGGGGGAGTTTGCTGAGGGCATCAGCCACGTGCCCTGAGAATTCTAGGGCATCTCCTGATTTAATGCAGAACACTGACTAGGCCTTTACTGCTGCCTCATGTGAAGTGAGGCTACAACCTACCTTAATCACAGACAACACTCCTGCAGAGAGGAGACAACAGAGATGCCTATCTGCCATTACTGCTCTTCTCATTGACAACCAACCAATAATATTTCATTTCGGTTTTATTTATTTTTTAAAAAATATTTTTTATTGAACATTTTATAACATGAAAACACAAAATATCAAAAAATACAAAAACACATCAATACCAACAAAACAAAACAAAAACATGTCATCTTAATCAACTTAATTTCTTTAAGTCATTGTCTTTTTGGCTTCCCCAGTTCCCCACTATCCGATTTTCTTTTTCGATACATCTATAGCAGTTTCTATTTCATCATTTTTACTTTCATTCATAATAATCCCTTTGATTCTTCTTATTCTCATCTTTCTAATATTTCATTTCGGTTTTAATTTGTATACCACCTTTCTTGAACAGTACACACAAGGCAGTTTGCAAGCTGAAGAAACAACAAACTAGACTGCAAAGATCACACCACACCCAATAACAATCTGATCCACTACAAAAAGTCACAATAAAAACATAACTTTAAAATAAACAACTTGCGTCAAATAAAGCAATATTCAATAATTCTTTAGAATATAATAGTAAAGTTTAATATCAGCAGAGAATAATTAAACGGTTTACAGTTTTAACAGTTAAAATAAAGAATTACTAAACTACAGTCAACAAAAATAACGGCAAGTCACAATCCATAAAGTACCACAAAACATACAAAACCATGTAAAAGGGTCAGACTGAGAAACAAGCTTCCTAAATTGAGAATCCATCAGGTGCCCACGAAATCAGGATTTTTATTACCAGCTGTGGGGTAATTGCTCAAGGCCTCCCACAGGGAAAGGGCTGAATCAACCTTGACAAACAGTGCATTCAAAATAGCAGAAAATGACATTGACATAAGAGCAATGAGACAAGGTATTAGTTGGCCCTTTGGTGCTCTCAGGACATGGCTTTTGTGAATGAAAAAAAGAATCCATCTTTGTCAATTCCTGTAGTAGTGAATTTGTGAGTCCAGCAATGAGGGCATTTTGTTCGCAAAACAAAGCATGTGATCTAAAATCACTTAGGAATGACAGCTGACTGGCCTCCCAATACTATATTTAGAGTTGCTTTTAGGATTGACCTGCACTCGTGCTGGAACTCTCAGTTGCATTGATCAATATATTATTTAGGAAAATAAATGCAATATATATTTTTTTTAGGACACAAAAATGGAATGGAAAAATCAGATCAGGAAATGGGATGATTCTATTCCTGTCTTCTAGTCAATCAATTTAAGGACAGAAGAATTAGCAGACTTTGAACATAACATCCTCTTGTGCAGATAATGCTGTTTTCTGAATTGTGAAGTGACTGCCACTGTAAACCTTTGCTTCATAATTGTGCATTCCCACTCAGTGTCAGAATGAGTAAAATTCCTTCCTCCAACTAGGAAGCATAACTTAATTAATAGCTCATATTACTTAATTAAATAATTCAATTGCCCCGAGTTAATCAGGCAAGCAGATTTTTAATAGGTACATTTTTAAAAAAGACAAGTGTTTATAAAAACTGCAGGTGGGAAGTGCCACCTTCGAAGACGCATTTTCTCATCTCTTGTGTCTCTTCTGTAAGTACCTGCTGTGACTTGTGCATTGTCCAAAAAAAACAAAAACCCATTGCTCTTACTTTGGAAATGCTGTTATTATCCACATGCACTTTTATGCACATTTATCAAGAAGGTGGTATCCAGTGGTGGCTGTCTGCTGAAGGAAGGGAATCCATCAGTGGAACAGGAAAAGAGGCATTTTTTGGTTATCTCTCTCCCAAAAGAAAATCTGCTCAACAGTGTTAGGGGTCTGCCCCCCTGTTCTGCTGATGAGTTTCCTTCTGGCAGAAGAGAATCACAATTGTATATCACCCTAGTTTGCTTGATTCATATGATTAATAGATTCTATTATAGCAAAATCAATAGATTAAACCATGTGGTAACCCTGCTCCTAACATGAACAATAACTTTTGTAATAGCAAAATCATTAGCAAGTTTAAACTCAATAGGCAAGTAATATTTGAGGTGAAATGACCTACTTTTGACACTGCAGCGTTAGTTATTAATCTTTGGAACTGCAACTGAACTGAAACTTTAGGCTTGGACAATACATCATAACAAAAATGCAAAGAAAAGCATGAAAATGTGAGAATTCAGTTATGTGATAGAGGGTTATGTCCAGATTTTGTCATGCCTAGAGTAGACCCAGCTGTCTAATCTAAAATGATCTCACGTAAAAACCAAGACACAGTTTTTAATAGCAGTGATGTACTGTATTCTTCATTTTAGAAATTTCAAATAATAATGTGAAAATTATTATTATTATTCAAAGGATCGGGTAGGTAACATTAAAAAAGTGTTCATCTATGTTTTGTCCATGTGACATCACTCCTTTCTTTTTTAAGCAGATGAAATTGACAGCTCCTCAATGTCGGATGATGATCGAAAAGAGATTGTCAACATTCAGACTTGGATAAATAAACCAGACATAAAGTTTCATTTCCCCTGTAAAGAGGTGAAAGAAAATGGACACATGTTTCCAAGGTATCGTTGGATGGATAATTACTAATATTATAAATAGTACATAAATATCAAAGATAGATAGATAGATAGATAGATAGATAGATAGATAGATAGATAGATAGATAGATATTTGGTATTGATAGTTGCTGACTTCTATGTGTTAGAGAATTTTGTGGAGTCACATAATCATCTTTTCTACTACTGGGTGAATTTCTGTTTATCTCATGGTGAAGATCTGCATGATCTGGGAATAAGTTCAGTGTACAAACTCTTTAGTCCTAGACATATCTACCAGGAATTGAGTTCCATTGATCTCAGCGACACTCACATCACAGTAAACATGCTTAAGATTAGCATCATGTCTAGTTTTCACCTTCTTTGTTGAAGAAAAGCTAAAAATTGAGTTTTCTAATAATATAGCAGGCACCTGGTACTTGTGTGTGTTTGTATGACCTAGTGCCTCATGGATTTTTCACTGTGACATCCCTTCAGAAAATATTTTCACAGTAGAGATAATGGTTGAGAGACTTCATCCCAAGAAATATTTCACCCTATGATAAGAAAAACAGTTTGAGAAATTCCGATATCAGCTGATTAAAGCATGGTCATGTTCTGTCAGAGTAAAACCAGCATTTTAATTCTGAAATAAATATAAGTGATTACAAAGTCTTTTGAGGCATTTGCTTCAGGAAATGAGTACTGTTGCTAATTTTCCCACCATGTTTTTCCCCATCTCTGGATTGTGTCCTATGCTCTTTATGTGTAAGTGGAACAGATTTCTGCTTGTGGAATGGGACTTCACCTTCTCTCCATTGCAAGTCTTGCAGATGACCTCAAATTCTGTTCTAGAAAGTTGGGGAAGCCTCTGGGCCAAATTAGGCGTTTTGTGTAATTATTAAGTTTGCAGATAATTCCACCATAATGGGTCTAATTACAGGTGGAGATGAATCATCATATAGGGAGGAGGTTCAAAAAGTCTCGACATGGTGCCTAGAAAACAACTTGCACCTAAATATCAGTAAGACAAAGGAGATGGTGTTGGACTTTCGGAGGAAGAGAGGGGAACTGGCCCCGTTGTATATCAGGTGGGGCTGTGTGGAGAGAGTCTCTTCCTTCAAATTCCTGAGAGTTTACCTTAGTGAAGACCTCACTTGGAAAATCGATACAACCCAGGTGGTTAAGGAAGGCCCAACAGAGACTCCATCTCCTTAGGGTCTTGCGTAAGAACAATGTCAAACAAAAATTGATGATCTCTTTCTACCGGTCCACAATAGAAAGTGTCCTTTCATACTGTATTACAGTGTGGTACACTGGTTTGACAGCCACAGACAGGAAGGCCCTACAGAGGGTGGTGAATACAGCACATGATATCATGGGCTGTCCCCTGAGTTCGGTAGATGACATAGCAGAAGACCGCTGCCTCAGGAGAGTGAGGAAAATTCTCAGGGACGACTCACACCCAGGCCAGCACCTCTTTAATCTCCTACCTTCGGGCAGGAGATATAGAAGTATAGTCAGCTGCACCAACAGGTTAAAGAACAGTTTTTATCCGTGGGCTGTTGGGCTGCTGAATAGAAAAAAATAGTGGTGCAATTGACTTCCGACAAGCATACAGAGTACGAACAACACTGAATGTATGAGTGGGCGGAAGGGGGACTCATTTAATTTCACTGCACACAGGTAGTGTAATGACAATAAAGGTATTATTATTATTATTATTATTATTATGCAGAGCTCTGCAATAAGGGAGTAGAAAGGTGTAGTCCTGTGTACAAACATAATTCTGCTCATGCAACGTTGGATTTCGCCATCTGTATTTCTGACAAAAAAATCTTTTTACTTTGTTCACAGTCATCTTTTGGTAACAGCAACACATATGTACTGTCTGAGGGAAATTGCCTCCCGAAAGGGATTTGCTTACATACAATCTCGCCAGGCACTAAACTCTGTAGTTAAAATAACATCCAAGAAAAAACATCCTGAATTAATAACCTTCAAGTATGGAAATAGCACCACTTCAGGCATAGAGATTTTGGCAATTGAGAGGTAAGGTTGTTTGTTTGTATTTTGCTTCAGACTCCTCTACACATAACTATTCCCAATCAATTGCAGTGCATTTTCTCCCCTGAAATCAGATTGGGAAATCCAAATAGTGTGGTACAGACAATTAGACACTCTTAGCATTCCATGCTGTCTCTGCTTTTTAGACATCACCTTGCTGACAAAGGTCCGTATAGTTAAAGCTATGTTTACCCAGTAGTGATGTATGGAAGTGAGAGCTGGACCATAAAGAAGGCTGATCGCCGAAGAATGGATGCTTTTGAATTATGCTGGAGGGGACTCTTGAGAGTCCCATGGACTGCTAGAAGATCAAACCTATCCATTCTGAAGGAAATCAGCCCTGAGTGCTCAATGGAAGGACAGATCCTGAAGCTGAGGCTCCAATACTTTGGCCACCTCATGAGAAGGGAAGACTCCCTGGAAAAGACCCTGATGCTGGGAAAGATGGAGGGCACAAGGAGAAGGGGACGACAGAGGACAAGATGGTTGGACAGTGTTCTCGAAGCTACCAACATGAGTCTGACCAAACTGCGGGAGGCAGTGGAAGACAGGAGTGCCTGGCGTGCTCTGGTCCATGGGGTCACGAAGAGTCGGACACGAATAAACGACAACAACAACAACAACAAGCATTTCTTGCTATGTATCTCCTCTGAAAGGCTCTTTTGCCTTTTCTGACTTAAAATCCCTCTACATATTACTCAACAGTGTTAGATGAACCTCAGTCTGCAAACTATTATTCCATAGTTAGTGGTCCACATGATCTGCACTGCTGGACTTTTATGAGATTTTCTTACCAAAGCCTCAAACTACATAGCTTCCCAATATTTTTTTAAAAAATGTGGAGGTAAGATATACAAAGTGCTAAAAGTTTCCATTTCAGTGGCTTTTCACCTAAGTTGTTTAAAGCCTGTGCAAATTGCCATGTTTATTAGGTGATAACTATTACTGCTAACATCACATGATTACAGGATCATATTAAATGGCTGTCTCCATTCAACCATCATGAGACAGAGTTTTTATTTCTCACTTCCTGCAATGGGTTGGATGCAAAGAACTTTTGAGTATGCAGAAAACAGCTTTTACATAGTCTGCTATATATTTCGGAAAGTTGCTTTCCTACTCACTATGCATTTGGATACCTCTTAAGATACAGTAACCAAATTTTGTATGATTAAGGAGAAGGTTGTGATTTGTGTTTGGATACAATTGGGTGCCATTTTGAATCAATATGGCAGACTGGACCTTTCAAAACTACTGATTTTAACCTCTTGTTTCAAAGCTGCTGGGTTTTTTCTTCGTTAGAATTCCTGAGTAATCCAGGGTACAAGGCTGCTAATACTGGTAAAAGTCAATTCTTTAGTAGTTTTCAGGTTTTTACTTGCTTAAGAATATCACCTTTAGACCTATACAAGGAGTGCAAAACATCCATTTTTCTCACGTGGTACATGAGGTGCTCTTCCAAGATGCCTTTGGTTATAACTCATTATATGTCAGTAAGATAAATTAGTGTACCCGCAGTGGGAATTACACAACCATTCACACAAGGAAATTCTAGATGGATGGGCTGTGATACAGTAGTTATTTTGCAAATTGCATATGAAAGCAGCAAACAGGGATTAACGTGGCTTAGTCATTATGAAACAATATTTTTAATCCTTTTATTAGCTCCATCTGTCATGGATGCTTTAGTTGAGATTCCTGCATTGCAGAATGTTGGACTAGATGACTCTTGGGGTCCCTTCCAGCTCTACGATTCTATGACGATTCTATACTGTAAATCAGGCATCCCCAAACTGTGGCCCTCCAGATGTTTTGGCATACAACTCCCATGATCCCTAGCTAACAGGGCCAGTGGTTGGGGAAGATGGGAATTGTAGTCCAAAACATCTGGAGGGCCGAAGTTTGGGGATGCCTGCTGTAAATATTTGATCAACAGTACATTTGTTCAGCATGTCAACAAATGTTCTTTCTGTTTCCATTTCTTAAGGTACTTGATTCCAAATGCAGGGGATGCTACCAAAGCCATAAAGCAACAGATTATGAAAGTTCTGGATGCCCTGGAAAGCTAATGAGAAAAAGACTTTTTCAGTTGTGTCTTAAAAAAAGAAAAAATGACAACCTGGATACTGCACATGGACCTAAAATGAATTTTCCAGAGGAATACTAACCTAAGAGGACATTTTCAGTTTACTGATGGGAGTGCCTGGGTAGCAGGTTTAAGATAGGAGTAAATTATACATTTTGAATATATTTTTAAAGTCTTTTTCTTTAACACTCTTGGATTTTGTAAAAGTTGTTTATTATAAATGTCAGTTATTTTTCAAGTAGCTTTTGAGGAGCTGACCTGTTCTTAATAAGAGCGATACAATACAGAGATCACTTTGAAGAATTGTATTGAAGCCACATAGCACTTCTAAGATAATGGGAAAATATTTGAAACCCATTTTCTTCTTAATATTACAAACTTTTAAGTAGCAGCTGTTTTTTAAAGGCCCAAAGCACTGAATATGTGGTTTGATCTGCTGGGTGAAACATCAGGGAGTGACGACAATACATAGGATAGGAACTAGAACTAGGAAAAATTGGGAGCCAGCTAAAAATAATATTGCAGTCCACCAAACTGAGTGGGTGCGTAACGTCTTCTGTGTGCTATCAAGTAAAAAAATAGTTGCTAAAGTAATAAACTTGAAATGTTGAATTGGATGCAGTAATGAAAAGTTTACACTCACAAGTATGTGGCTGGGTTATTATGAAAGTGGAGGTTTTATTGGGCCATGGTCAGCATTAGAATGGATGCTGAAATCAGAATTCATGTGACGGAATATTGAAGTTGGCTGCCATGATGGGGAGACAAACATAATTGTTGGATTATCTTTTCAGAAACTGTCTGGCACAGGCTGAAGGTGTACTGTTTGCAAGTGAGGCAAAGTGATCAGAGAGCTACATATTTGCAATGATTTTTTATACATATGACATGCCTTTTCCCCCCCTCTTCAAGTCATGTCAGTTAAGTTTTTGAAATAATGTCTTCACTGCTTGAGTATTACAAGTTTTTGCTGCAAATCTGTAGCTATCACATATTGACCAACTGTTTAAGAGGAACTTGAATGCTCTTCATATCCTGGAACAAGTTCAGTACATGATGACATGAAAGGCTGCAAAACTGTTGGGATTAAATGTGCTGTGCAAAACAAAAACAAAGCTCAACACCTGCAGTCGCATAAGATTCTGTTGCAGTACCATCACAAAATAAATTAAGCTGACCTTTATCACAAATCAGCTCTTTAAAGTTACATTCTTAGTAGGAATCAAGTTATGGCACCTTAATCCTGAGACTAACTCCCGTTTTTAAACATATCTAAACGAACAACACTAAAAGAAGTATTTGACAATGCATTGCATGAACTGCACCTCTGCCAATGCTCCTGTATTTATAATTCTGCCCCAGAACTGTCATTTTATGTATTTTTTTCTCTCTCCAATTCTTTAAAGTAAAATCTCCTGAAGAGCCTCCAATTTGTGCCTACTTCAACACAGAGATTTCCCCCCCTACGTAGTGTTAATGTAAAGATGTTTGTGATTTTGTTTATAAACTGCAGTTGTAAATAAACCAGTACTATTTGAACACAAATGGTTCAGATAAAAAATGCTTGATCCAACGATGTCATTTCTGTGGATTTAAATATTTTAACACTTTAAAAATGTACTGTAATCTGTTTTTCTTTATGATTCAACAAAATCAAACATGAAGGGTGATGGATTCAAACTTAAGCTTTCCATGAATGGAAGGACTCCTCCTGCTTGTGACGGGAAGGTAAAGATGAGAAGACCATGTCTTTGGGGACCCTGCCATCTTCCATTCTGTGGGCATGACCAAGCTAGCGTAGACATCACTTGAGACAGAAGTGTGAACATGTAAGAAAATATTTAAAAGAAATGAGGGCATTCTTTACTAAGCTATGTTTTCCAACATAGCCAGAAATACTGTGCTTTTCACCCTAGGAACAGGAATTGGGCCAAACAAGCAACACAATGCATGCCCACCTTTGTCCAAGAGTTCCTCATAACACCTCAAGAGAGAGATTTAAGGCTGCAATCTTTTGAACAGTTATGTAGGGACCAGTCCAGTGGAACAGAATGAGACATGGTATTGATGCATGTGTAAACTGGCACAGCAAGTGGTTGCTAATTTGCCAGATAATACTGTGATCTGAAACAACCTGACCTCATTCTATTCATTGAAGGCAGCGTTGGCTATTTGCCTGCGACCCTCTCATCAGCCCCCGCCAGCATAGCCAAGGGTCCGAGGTGAAGGGAAGTGTAGTCCAACAACATCTGGAGTGCCTTTTCCTGCAGGCTTCTTCATTTCAGCGATCTAAACCTGATTGCCTGCTAACTGGTGTGATCAAACGGCTACGGTAACTTTGCGGGAAGCCTTTGGTGCTGCGTGTTTGGTTTCCATTTCTCCTCCTCCTCCGGATAATAGCCTAATTTTCCAGTGCCTTTAGTGTGCCTACCGTTGGGAAGATTTGAAGACCTAATAATAAAACCTAAACCGAATATAGCGACGGGACAGCTGTGGTTGCCACCTTTTCAGAGGCCGTCTGCCTCTTGTGGCTTGCAGATTAAGCTGAAGCTCAGCAAGAGCATCTTTTTCCCAGCATGAAATAAATAAATAAAAATGTCCAGTAGGATCTTAGAGACCAACTAAGTTTGTTCTGAGTATAAGCTTTCATGTGCATGCACACTTCTTCAGGTACACTGAAGCATGGCCGGGACGAAAAACTTTTTGTTTTTCTATACATATGTGTGTGTGTGTATGAATTTATTTCTATACGTATATGTACCCGCCTCCTTTATGCGCCACTGCTCTTGCAAGCAACCTTAATATTCTCTCTTAATCCACTCCTATGATGCTTTATGGTGCTGGAGGAGACTCTTGAGAGTCCCATGGACTGCAAGATCAAACCTCTCAATTCTGAAGGAAATCAGCCCTGAGTGCTCACTGGAAGGACAGATCGTGAAGCTGAGGCTCCAATACTTTGGCCACCTCATGAGAAGAGAAGACTCCCTGGAAAAGACCCTGATGTTGGGAAAGATGGAGGGCACAAGGAGAAGGGGACGACAGAGGACGAGATGGCTGGACAGTGTTGTTGAAGCTACGAACATGAATTTGACCAAACTGCGGGAGGCAGTGGAAGACAGGAGTGCCTGGCATGCTCTGGTCCATGGGGTCACGAAGAGTCGGACACGACTAAACGACTAAACAACAATGATGCTTTAGCAGAGAGCACTACATTTAGCAGAGAGAACTACATTTCCCAGCAACCCTTCGCTCCTACGGAGCATGCGCTGTACTCCAAGCCCGCCCTCCTCGGAGAATGTGCATTTGCTGGGACACGGAGGATCTTTCGTGGTTATGCAGCTGGCGAAAGGCGTCATGGCCAGTGAGTGACTGACTTTCCTACCGGGGGGACCCTTGGGCTTCGTTAGGGGCTCTTAATTTCCGGTGCAAAATGCTAGTGGGCGAGGAGGGGGAGTTTGCTAGGAAAAGAAGGTTTCTCTTTCCTGCCGCTTTGCACTGATCTAGCTTGTGCACGTCTCTGTTCAGAAGGAAGCGTGCATTCGGAACATAGCTGCCAAGTTTTCCCTTTTCTCGCGAGGAAGCCTATTCAGCATAAGGGAAAATCCCTGTAAAAAAGGGATAACTTGGCAGCTATGATTCGGAACTGCACCCTGAGATGCTCATTCTATCCATAGCCTAATCGCTGCTATTTTCTAGTGAAATCTTTGTAGCGGTTTTTTTGGTAGGAGACCGCTCCGCCTCCCCCCCTCCCCCGTGTAGATGTTACACGTGGTGTTTCGGGGCGATTTTCAGCGTGGTTGGAATAAAAGTGCGTGAAATCCTATGCCAGACTACTGCGAAGTAAGTCTCAGTGGGGCAATGGGATTGCAAGCCCAAGTCTGTCATCTCCCTTAAGTGGATTCTTCTCCGAGGCTGATTTCACTCCCGGCCCCCGTGAAATACTTGCTCTCCTTTCTGCAGGAATGAGGAGGGAATACACATTTTTAATATTTAGCCATGCCAGTGAAGAAATTCCATTCTATACCAGTGGACCTGTGGTTTGAAACCAGAACAGGGTTTCAAGTGGTTCTGGTGTGCCCTGGGATGGTTGTCCTAAAACGAATGGCAACGATAAAGGTCACACTTTACAGTTTCATCCTTTATATTTCTGTCTACTAGTAAGCCTGAGTTTATTGAGATTTCCCCAGTTTAGGGGTCCATAGCCTCACTTTGCCATCCTTAACACTGCTAGGGAATAAGCCCACACAGTTAGACATGTCTTCTCCATAAATATGCAGAGGATTGTGCTGTTAGAAAGCTCCCTAGGCGTCTGCGAAGTTTGTGCTACACATGCTTACCCCACAAAATATTTAAAATTAAATTGACCTTTGTTACCGCTTCCCTTTCCCCTTTGACTAGAGGGAGGCAAACATTTCTGCTACTGTGCAAGTTTTGTTGGCAATTTTCCAGGAAGTTTAAAGGACTCTGTTTTGGAGTTTCTTTGACTACTGGTAGATTTGGAGAGCTCTGTGGCTGTGCAGGAATAAAAGGCTGCACTCTAACTTGTCCACATGAGAGACATCATTATTCATGTATTACCTAACCTCCATCTTAAGGTCACAACAGTTTGAAATGTAGCACTACAAACAGTTTAAAACAGGCATCCCCAAACTGCGGCCCTCCAGATGTTTTGGCCTACAACTTCCATGATCCCTAGCTAACAGGACCGGTGGTCGGGGAAGATGGGAATTGTAGTCCAAAACATCTGGAGAGCCGAAGTTTGGGGGTGCCTGGTTTAAAACAAATGTTGTTGGCATCTGTCTTGAGAGACAATGGAAGAGTGCCATCGGGGGTAAAGTCAAACCGTTGGAGAGGGCAACTCCAGTAGCAACTTGCTTGGCCCCTACCAACATCAGCCCTGCCTACAGGATGGTTTACCTGCATTTTTTATTCATCTCAACTCCACACCTCCCCACCCCCGGCAAGCATCACATCCTTGTCAAAATTTCTGTCATAATCCATAAATTATTCTAGCAGGTTGTCTGTGCATCATTTGAAGCACTACAGGTACAATAATAGTTTTGGGGTTTTTTAAATGATAAATTTAGGAGTATTTTCTGGGGTCTTTCCCACTAGTTCATTATCTGCCTTCTTGCTTGTTAGATTTTCGTATCGCGCTCATCCAGCTCCACGTGTCTGCTGCCAAGACTGAGAACCTGAACCGAGCCTGTGGTCTTGTGAGGTCTGCAGCGCAACAAGGAGCAAAACTTGTGGTTCTGCCAGTGAGTACTTTCCCTGTTTCCTACAAAACCTCCAAACTTGTTTACTGTTTGTTCACAGAGTTTCAGTCTTCCTCCCTGATAATGCGAGTTTCCTTCAGTAGGGTTTGAAATAACGGTATTAGAGCGGTGTAAGTTGTTCTTAGTTCTGTACGTTTTGGATATGGCAACTAAAACTGCATTTCTGGGTTTTGTTTAGGTTATTTACAGCCTGCCTTCAACATATTTCCCAAGATGGCAAAATATAAAATACTGTATCTGAAATGCCAAATACAAAATTAAAAACCATTTCTAAAATGTGGAACAGTAGCCTGTAATTCCACAGAGGAGAGAAAAGTGATTTTGAATTGAGCAATAAAATAATTGTAATAGATCTATAGATGGTGCTGAAGAGACATCAGCAAAGACACTAGCTGAGCCATTTATTTATTTATTAGGTTTATATCTCACCTTTGTTTTGTTTTATTCTTCCATGTTTTGCTTTACTACCTTTGACACACAAGTGATTACACTAAATGCTTTTTTGAAAACACAACATTTTCTGGCTTTGTGCAGCAGCAATCTTAATTGAGCCAATGGTTCCTTTCCTGTTGGGTTGATCCTCTTTGCCCACTGAGTTCTCTTGCCTGAGTTGGTCATTAGCCTTCTGAGTTGGTCATTAACCTTCTGAGTTGGTCATTAACCTTCTGCTGCCTTGTATGCAGCTCCAAAAGTGCAAAGTTCTTGATAAACCAGCCAGAATGTTTAAAGTGTAGGATGTTTCCCCTCTTGGAAATATCAGAATGGATATTCTGATGTCATATAAATATTCCCTTATTAGCTATAAACAATGGATGCTGCCTTTGCTGTTCTTCAGTGATGACGTATACATACTTGTGAAATTAGCATGTTTGAATGTGCCAAGCATTTCATGAATCTTGAAGAACATGGACTATCTGTGTTCACCAATTTCTCCCTTTGCGTAGCAGCTTTAAATAGCCTTTATTCCACAGAGTAATTGGCTCCTCAGTGAGCCAGGAAGCAAAGTGGGGAGGTAAAGAAACTTGATTAACTTGGGCCTAGATACACCAGATTATGGAGGTAGCTATGAGCGTATCTGCCTGGTGAAAGCGAAGGCAACTCTTGTTTCAGATTTAATCCAAATAATGTTGCTTCTTGTTACCCAAATCTCAAGGCTAGACTTCTATACAGTGGTACCTCTGGTTACGAACTTAATTCGTTCCGGAGGTCTGTTCTTAACCTGAAACAGTTCTTAACCTGAGGTACCATTTTAGCTAATGTGGTCTTCCGCTGCCACTTGCGTGCAATTTCCGTTCTCATCTTGGGGCAAAGTTCTTAATCCAAGGTACTACTTCCAGGTTAGTGGAGTCTGTAACCCGAAGTGTTTGTAACCCGAGGTACCACTGTAATGCATCCTTCTGATTTCTGTGAGGAAGTAGACCGTGGACCAGGTTCTGTGGTGAATCTGCCATTGTTATTGCCATGGCTTTTGTTGGGGCCTACAGTGCACCGACTTCTTGTTCACTCCCAGACCCAGCACAGGCTCTCTTTACTAACTTCCAGTAGTGTCGAGGCAAATTCAGAAGTGCATGGTCCCTTCATGATAGTCACAGCCATACCCCCTTCTAAGATTATACATTATAATCTTATAAGACTATTCAATAATGTTATGCTTATACAACAATTATAATTAGGACCACTACACCTCTGCCTGCTTCTGTGGCCTTGCCATAACATATATCTTAGTTATTATATCCTGGCCTGTGATCTTTGTCTCCACTCCTACCAACATCCAAAGGTCTTCTGCTCATGCAAGACTCCACCATTTCTCCTTTGCTTCCCTGCATTCTTGAAACTACCTGCCAGAACACCTGTCTGATAGCACCTCTCTTGCTTTACTTCAAATCCTTGTTTAGCCCACCTTTTCCATGAAGCCTTTGACACTGCCATTGCTCAACCCCCACCCATCTCCCAAACCCTCCTGTATCTTGACTCATCATGAAGCCTAAGCATTTCCCAAAGGAGCTGCCTGATGTAAGCAAGTCAGATGCAAGAGGGCTGCACCTCACGTTTAAAGATACGTTGTGTGTGCTTGCGTAGAAAGTAAGAGCCATATTTTATTCTGTAAACAATTCCAGTTTTGGAAGTTCATCCATGTTTTGGCTTTGTCAAGAAGAAGAAGTTTGTAGAGCTCTTTTGCGGCCAGCCACATTTGTATAGATTACTTCAAAAATCTTCTCAGACTTTAAGAGGGCCGTCAGAGGCATATCTACTCAGCCGTAGGCCCCACTCAGTTCAGTGGGACTTGCTCTCAGGTAAGTGTGCGTAGGGCTTGCATCCTGAATATGCTACACAGATGGCTGTTTCATTTTGCTTTCAATTTTAGGAATGCTTCAATTCTCCCTATGGCACAAAATATTTTCGAGACTATGCGGAGAAAATTCCTGGCGAGTCTACACAGAAGCTCTCGGAAATTGCAAAGGAGTGTGGCGTTTATCTGATTGGAGGTAAACTGCCATATTGGCGTATTGGTGATTGTGATGAGTGTTAAAGTTTTGCCTATTCCTAAATACAGATGTAAGATTAGAACTAGCATTGTGTTTCAATATCTGCCTAAGTCATAACAGTTTTCTTCTCTTTAATGAAAGGATCTATTCCAGAAGAGGATGCTGGGAAGCTGTATAACACATGCACTGGCTTTGGTCCAGATGGTGCTATGATAACCAAGTACCGAAAGGTAAAATATGATATCTATGGCCATGTTTGGATGTAAAGGAAATCCACTATTATTTGTATAATGTGTACATTATGGTTAAAACAAAACATGCTTTGTATCCACATCCTACCTGTAGGTTTCTGATTCAGCTATGATAATAATAATAATAATAATTTATTATTTATACCCCGCCCATCTGGCCGGGTTCCCCCAGCCACTCTGGGCGGCTTCCAAAAAAAACAGAAATTCTAAAATACAGAAATCCATCAAACATTAAAAGCTTCCCTAAACAGGGCTGCCTTGAGATGCCTTCTAAAGGTCTGGTAATTGTTCTCTTTGACCTCTAGTGGGAGGGCATTCCACAGGGTGGGTGCCACTACCGAGAAGGCCCTCTGCCTGGTTCCCTGTAACTTGGCTTCTCGTAATGAGGGAACCGCCAGAAGGCCCTCGGAGCTGGACCTCAGTGTCCGGGCAGAACGATGGGGGTGGAGACGCTCCTTCAGGTATACCGGACCGAGGCCGTTTAGGGCTTTAAAGGTCAACACCAACACTTTGAATTGTGCTCGGAAACGTACTGGGAGCCAATGTAGGTCTTTTAGGACCGGTGTTATGTGATCTCGGCGGCCGCTCCCAGTCACCAGTCTAGCTGCCGCATTCTGGATTAGTTGTAGTTTCCGGGTCACCTTCAAAGGTAGCCCCACGTAGAGCGCATTGCAGTAGTCCAAGCGAGAGATAACTAGAGCATGCACCACTCTGGAGAGACAGTCAGTGGGCAGGTAGGGACTCAGCCTGCGTACCAGATGGAGCTGATAAACAGCTGCCCTGGACACGGAGTTGACCTGTGCCTCCATGGACAGCTGTGAGTCTAAAATGACTCCCAGGCTGCGCACCTGGTCTTTCAGGGGCACAGTTACCCCATTCAGGACCAGGGAGTCCTCCACACCCGCCCGCCTCCTGTCCCCCACAAACAGTACTTCTGTCTTGTCAGGATTCAATCTCAATCTGTTAGCCGCCATCCATCCTCCAACCGCCTCCAAGCACTCACACAGGACCTTCACCGCCTTCACTGGTTCTGATTTAAGAGAGGGGTAGAGCTGGGTATCATCAGCATACTGATGGACACCCAGCCCAAACCCCCTGATGATCTCTCCCAGCGGCTGCATATAGATGTTAAAAAGCATGGGGGAGAGGACAGAACCCTGAGGCACCCCACAAGTGAGCGCCCAGGGGTCTGAACACTCATCCCCCACCACCACTTTCTGAACACGGCCCAGGAGGAAGGAGCGGAACCACTGCATGACAGTGCCCCCAGCTCCCAAGCCCTCTAGACGGTCCAGAAGGATGTTATGGTCGATGGTGTCAAAAGCCGCTGAGAGATCCAGCAGAACAAGGAAACAGCTCTTACCTTTGTCCCTAGCCCGCCGGAGATCATCGACCAGTGCGACCAAGGCAGTTTCAGTCCCATGATGAGGCCTGAATCCTGACTGGAAGGGATCCAAATGGTCCGCTTCTTCCAGGCGTGCCTGGAGTTGTTCCGCAACCACTCGCTCAATCACCTTGCCCAAGAATGGAAGATTTGAGACTGGGCGATAGTTGGCCGTATTGGCCGGATCTAAAGATGGTTTTTTAAGAAGCGGTTTAATAACCGCCTCTTTCAGCGGGTCTGGGAAGGCTCCCTCATGGAGAGAAGCATTTACCAACCCGCGAAGCCCATCGCCCAGCCCTTCCTGGCTAGCTTTTATAAGCCAGGATGGGCAAGGATCAAGGAGACAGGTGGTTGGTTTCATTCGTCTAAGCAGCCTGTCCACATCCTCGGAGGTAACAGATTGAAATTGATCCCACAAAACTTGACTAGACAGGACTCTAGCACTCCCCCGCCCCGGCCCTGCTCCCACGGTGGAGTCTACCTCTTCCCGAATCTGAGCGACTTTATCTGCAAAAAACTTTGCAAAATCATTGCAGGAGATCATGTGGCCCGTACTGGGCCCGGATGGAGCAGGTGGTTCCGCTAAATTGCGAACCACCTGGAAGAGTCTCCTGCTGCTGTTTTCTGCAGATGCGATGGAGACGGTGAAGAAGGTCCTCTTCGCCGTCGCCATTGCCACTTGGTAGGCTCGAAGTTGAGCTCTAGCCCGTGTCCGGTCTGATTCAAAATGAGTTTTCCGCCACCGGCGCTCTAGCCGTCTCAACGACTGTTTCATTGCCCTCAGCGCCGGGGAAAACCACGGGGCTGTCCGGGCTCCATGCAATCTGAGAGGGCGCTTCGGAGCCAGACAGTCAATAGCGCTGGTTAACTCCGCATTCCAGCGGGCCACCAGGGAATCAGCTGAAAGGCCATCGACATGGGATAAAACATCCCCTACCACTCTTTGGAAGCCAATTGGATCCATTAAGTAGCGGGGGCGGACCATCCGAATCGGTCCCACCTCCCTGCAGAGGGAAAGGGTTGCGGAGAAGTCCAGTTGCACCAGAAAGTGATCTGACCATGGCACTTCTTTTGTTTCGCTTTTACTTAATGTCAGATCACCAACATCCATAGAGGTAAACACCAAGTCCAAGGCATGTCCGCGGCTATGAGTTGGGCCAGACTTATTCAGGGACAGCCCCATGGTGGCCATGCTTTCCACGAAGTCCCGAGCGGCTCCTTGTAAGGTCGTGTCGGCATGGATGTTAAAATCCCCTAAGACAACCAAGCTAGGTGTCTCCAGGAGCACATCCGACACGACCTGAAGCAGCTCGGGCAGGGAATCCTTGGTGCAGCGGGGAGGTCGGTACACCAAAAGGAATCCTGTACTGCCTCTATTGCCCAACTTCCAGAACATGCACTCAGAGAACTGGGTCTTCCCAATAGGACGCCTGGTGCAAACTAATGACTTCCTAAAAATCACTGCAACCCCCCCTCCCCGCCCAGATGGCCTGGGTTGCTGTGCATAAGAGAAACCTGGTGGGCAAGCAGCGCCAAGAACGGGCCCATCGGCTTCCTCCAACCAGGTCTCTGTCACACATGCCAGGTCAAATCCTCCATCCACAATCAGGTCGTGAATGGCGGTGGTCTTATTCATCATCGACCTGGCATTGCACAGCAGCACCTTCAGGTCATGTGGGTATCCCTTGCCTATTCCAATATCCGTCCGGTCAGGACCAGACCTGGAGGCAGGGATAGTCCTCAGACAACGACTAAGTCTGCCTCCTCGGTAATGACATGGTCTGGTCTTAGCGTAACTCCTCCTCCTACCCGTGACCACTGAGATCGGTTGTTCCAGTGCACACACCCCTGTGGAATCTGCCCCAGCCATTTTGCTTGCTGGGACCCCCTCCCGGGCAGCCCTGACCCCTCCCCTTAAAAACAAAATAAAACCTCTGTAAAAAACAGCAAGAACTCAACAAAAGAAGAACACAAAAAGACAATAAAACAATAAAACCAAAAACAATAAAAATTACAAATACACTAAAATTTAACAGATTCCCACACCCAACTAAAAATCCCTCCCACCTACCACCCCAAACACAATAAAACAATAAAACCAAAAACAATAAAAATTACAAATACACTAAAATTTAACAGATTCCCACACCCAACTAAAAATCCCTCCCACCTACCACCCCAAAGAAGATAAAAACATTAAAAATTCTTTAAAAAGCATTTTAAAAAGGACTCTGTGCTGTTTCAAGTTCCCCTGGGCAGCACCAGCAGCAGAGCGGCGGCAGCAGTCCTTTATGAGGCCTTCCAGGCCCCGCCCTAGACCAGGTGGAAGGAGGCAGGGACAGGGCCTGTGGGCACTCACAGCAGGAGAGAGTCCTGGGCAGCACCAGCAGCAGAGCAGCGGCAGCAGTCCTTTATGAGGCCTTCCAGGCCCCGCCCTAAACCAGGTGGAGAGAGGTAGGGACAGGGCCTGTGGGCACTCACAGCAGGAGAGAGTCCTGGGCAGCACCAGCAGCAGAGCAGCGGCAGCAGTCCTTTATGAGGCCTTCCAGGCCCCGCCCTAAACCAGGTGGAAGGAGGCAGGGACAGGGCCTGTGGGCACTCACAGCAGGAGAGAGTCCTGGGCAGCACCAGCAGCAGAGCAGCGGCAGCAGTCCTTTATGAGGCCTTCCAGGCCCCGCCCTAGACCAGGTGGAAGGAGGCAGGGACAGGGCCTGTGGGCACTCACAGCAGGAGAGAGTCCTGGGCAGCACCAGCAGCAGAGCAGCGGCAGCAGTCCTTTATGAGGCCTTCCAGGCCCCGCCCTAAACCAGGTGGAGAGAGGTAGGGACAGGGCCTGTGGGCACTCACAGCAGGAGAGAGTCCTGGGCAGCACCAGCAGCAGAGCAGCGGCAGCAGTCCTTTATGAGGCCTTCCAGGCCCCGCCCTAGACCAGGTGGAGAGAGGTAGGGACAGGGCCTGTGGGCACTCACAGCAGGAGAGAGTCCTGGGCAGCACCAGCAGCAGAGCAGCGGCAGCAGTCCTTTATGAGGCCTTCCAGGCCCCGCCCTAAACCAGGTGGAGAGAGGTAGGGACAGGGCCTGTGGGCACTCACAGCAGGAGAGAGTCCTGGGCAGCACCAGCAGCAGAGCAGCGGCAGCAGTCCTTTATGAGGCCTTCCAGGCCCCGCCCTAAACCAGGTGGAAGGAGGCAGGGACAGGGCCTGTGGGCACTCACAGCAGGAGAGAGTCCTGGGCAGCACCAGCAGCAGAGCAGCGGCAGCAGTCCTTTATGAGGCCTTCCAGGCCCCGCCCTAGACCAGGTGGAAGGAGGCAGGGACAGGGCCTGTGGGCACTCACAGCAGGAGAGAGTCCTGGGCAGCACCAGCAGCAGAGCAGCGGCAGCAGTCCTTTATGAGGCCTTCCAGGCCCCGCCCTAAACCAGGTGGAGAGAGGTAGGGACAGGGCCTGTGGGCACTCACAGCAGGAGAGAGTCCTGGGCAGCACCAGCAGCAGAGCAGCGGCAGCAGTCCTTTATGAGGCCTTCCAGGCCCCGCCCTAAACCAGGTGGAAGGAGGCAGGGACAGGGCCTGTGGGCACTCACAGCAGGAGAGAGTCCTGGGCAGCACCAGCAGCAGAGCAGCGGCAGCAGTCCTTTATGAGGCCTTCCAGGCCCCGCCCTAGACCAGGTGGAAGGAGGCAGGGACAGGGCCTGTGGGCACTCACAGCAGGAGAGAGTCCTGGGCAGCACCAGCAGCAGAGCAGCGGCAGCAGTCCTTTATGAGGCCTTCCAGGCCCCGCCCTAAACCAGGTGGAGAGAGGTAGGGACAGGGCCTGTGGGCACTCACAGCAGGAGAGAGTCCTGGGCAGCACTCATTTAAATATATATATATTGTGACTTGTTTGGTATAATTACAGTGGAACCTCGTTTATGAACACCTCTGTTTACGAATTTTCGGTTTACGAACGCCGCGGACCCATCTGGAACGGATTAATTCACTTTTCATTACTTTCAATGGGAAAGTTCGCTTCAGTTTATGAACAGACTTCCGGAACCAATTACTCCCATGCTTCGGGTTAAGTATGCTTCAGATTGAGTACTCCACGGACCCATCTGGAACGGATTAATCCACTTTCCATTACTTTCAATGGGAAAGTTCGCTTCAGTTTATGAATGCTTCAGTTTATGAACAGACTTCCGGAACCAATTGTGTTCATAAACCGAGGTACCACTGTATTTAAAATTCATCCAGCACCGGAGAGAAGCCTGTTGGCCATGTATTTAGAATACTTGGTGGCATTGAAGAATAGTTTGCTACATTTGCATCCTGAACTTTCTGCCAAGATTAGAATGGAGTCACAACAAAGGGACTTTGCCCAAGGCTTTCCAGTTTGCTCCATGGCAAATACCTGAAGTTTCCCATTCCCACATTTAGATCCAGGTTTCTTACATCTAAGTGCACATTTATTGCTGCACCACGCTGACATTCTCACCATAGTTCCATAAGTTGCAGTAGTTTATCTTTGGGCTAAACATTGCTATGGGCAGAAAAGCAAATCTGGATCCAGCCCAGTACAGGTGTCTTCCCCACTTGCATGCATTCAGTACGCATGTTCCAGCTGACACACATGTTGAAAATGGCACCCAAAGGAGTTGAGGGAACCCCACCCCCACTTGCGCTTGTCCTGGTGATGAACACAGCGGCCTGGAATGGAACCCCTGCGGAGGTGGGGATTCCCTTGTATATACTTCTCAAATGAAGGTGTTCTTCTGGAAAACTGAAGTTATTTAGAGGATACATGCAGAGCATAGAATTGCCTGTTGTGATATAACTACAGTGGTACCTCTACTTATGAATAACTCTACTTACGAATGTTTCTACTTACGAATTGAGCTCCGTCCGCCATCTTGGATGCGGTTTAGATAGGATTTTTTCTACTTACGAATTTTTTCTCCCAATGCATTCCTATGGGATTTAACTTACATTTTTTTTTGACTTACGAATGTGCGTTCGGAACGCATTAAATTCGTAAGTAGAGGTACCACTGTATATATGAATAGATAAAGGGCATATAGAGAATGCACAATTAATGTGGAATAATTTGCAAGCAGCGCACCTTTTTTTATTTTGAAAACAGATTCATTTGTTTGACATTAATGTCCCTGGGAAAATCCGGTTTCAGGAATCAGAAACGCTGAGTCCCGGTGCCACATTATCTGTGATTGATACACGTAAGTAAAGCGTCTTCATTCTAGTGATTAGTAATTCACTTCAGGATGTATTGTGGCTCATGTGTGGTCAAGAAATGGCTGTGCCGTTAGCTTCTGTATGTAAACTGAGTGTCTTTTCATTGTGTATAGGATCTTCTTGGCCATATTTTTAATAAGGAAGTATTGTGTGTGTGTGTGTGTGAGAGAGAGAGAGAGAGAGAGAGAGAGAGAACGAGAGAGGTAAGCATTTATAGACTGAGTTTTCTGCTTGGACTTCCCAAGGTAGTGACATATCTGGCATATTTTTAATGTTTTGGAACAGCTTATTGCAAGATAGGCCTTGGGATCTGTTACGACCTCCGCTTTGCTGAGCTTGCTCAAATCTATACACAGAAAGGTGAGGACATCCTGCTGAGTTGAATGAATTTGTGGTGGGGGAGAAGGGTGCATATGGGACCTCCCCATGGCTGGGACATGACGATTCCTTGTAAAACACCCAATTTCATACCCTAAAGTTCCATACACTAGCAAGGACAATGTGCTTGCATCCAAGCTACAATTTGGCATATTCATAATTGATGAATATGGGAATCTCCTTGTCCCAATAGACAAGCATTTATTTGCCTCATTAGGGAGGTTCCCCATTAAGGTGCAACAACTAAAAGTCATATAATGGACGCTGAACGAAGAGGACACCTTCTCATTGGTCTGTTAGTGGTTGCCCCTCTGATAAAAACTCATGTTTTCTCTCCACCTTCTGTCAATTTCCATGAGACACTCGGTACGGTACCTGTAGTTGCTACTCACTTTACTGCCAGCAGGGGGCTTGGTTGAGCGGTGTAGCTCTTCCAAAAGGCCCCAGCTGATTTGGGCACTGACTGGCCATAGCTGCTGAAAGGATCTCTGGACAGTGACTGCAATGATAAACTTCATACAGAGCGCATTTCCAACACAGCTGACATTTTATTAGGTATTCTACCCTGGCCTATCTTCTGGGCTTGGAGCAGGTTGCATTTTCTGAAACTTGTGGAATCGCCTTACCCTTTATATGCCCTCCTGGCCACTTCAATCTGCAGAACAATTACAGGTGCCACATTTGTAAGAAATCAGTCTTTTGGTGTGGCATCATCTACACTTTGGAACTCCCTGCCTATTGATATCAAGAAGGTATCTTTGCTCTGCTCTTTCCAGCGCTTGCTTAAAGACAAGCCCATCCAATCATGTGGACGATAGATGTGTTTTAATCAGTTTTTAGCTTATTGTTGATTTTAATTAGTTTTGGGTGCTTTTAAATACCTGGGTTTAACTGTCTTTTACTGATAAGGTCAATGCTTTGTTTTATTCCTTCTGTAAACAACTTGCAATGAAACCTCATTCGAGCGGTGTATACATTTTTATTACACACAAAAATATGTTAAACAGAATGTCCAATGGCGGTAGAGGAGAGCAAAGCATAACCAGAAGACTTGACCAAAGGAAGAGAAACGTCTCAAAAAAACCTAGTGGTGAGATTCCTGCTGCTTTTCCATGACTATGCCTTTCTCTCCCAATAGTATAAATGCAACTCAGCCACCATCTCCTTCCTTTTGAACCAGGTTGCCAGCTCTTGGTGTATCCAGGGGCTTTTAACTTGACAACAGGGCCAGCCCACTGGGAACTGCTCCAAAGAGGACGGTGAGATCCAGCAAATTATCCCTTCTCCCAAGTGCATGTACAAAAAATAGTTTAATAGTGACACTCATTACGTTGCCGAAGGTGCTGTTCATTTTAAATAGGAAAGCAATTTAGAGATTCTCTCACTAAATTAAAAAAAATACAGTACTTGTTTACACTGAAGCAGATATATGGATGATGATATGTATTGCATACATAGCAAAATAGAACTTCAAGCTTGCTCCATTCCAGTCATCATCTGCATTTTCTCCATTGCACAAAGATTCATACTGAAGCCTTCTCTTCCTTTTCATGCAGAGCCGTCGATAACCAAGTCTATGTGGCAACAGCATCTCCTGCCAGGGATGAGAAGGCGTCTTACGTAGCCTGGGGACACAGCACTGTGGTAAATCCGTGGTAAGTAGGAAAATTGAGTGTACTCTGAGCATGCCTAGCATTCAATACCATCCCATGTCATGCTTTCTGACTCAGTTTCTAGTTTTATCAAAGTTTTTGAATTTGTGGCACGATACCAGACCAATTCATTCAGATAAAGCCTTGCTGAGAATCTGTTTTGTACTATAATATTTTAGTAAAACTTTGAAACAGCAAATGCTGGCAAGGCCAATAGGAAAGGATGTGTGAGAGAAACATTGAACGTGATACGTTTTCAAAAGTGCATTTGGAGCCTTGGATCCAAGGATTACCTTGAAAGCTTACTTCTTCAGAATTCTTTGCCCTACTTCTTTTCTTGTTCGCATCTAGTTTGGATGGGAATCAAACGGCTGAGTCAGGAACTTCCATTTCCTATCAGCCTGTCCTTCTGGAACTCTTTCCCATTCCACCATTGGGCTTGGAGGGTTGAAGAAGTAAATGGAGGTTGAAGGCCTTGGTTTAGGAAGTCTGTGGCTCTTAAGGGGTGCATGTAATGTGTTTATTTTAAATAAAATACAAAACAAGCAATATTTTTTTAAGTTTTAAAATATTTTCTTTAACCTATAACAAGGTAAAGACCTATTGACCGTTTCCTCCCAGCTCCCAGAGAGCTTCTGTAATGGCTATAGTGTCATTGCTGTGTTTTCTTTTTCAGGGGGGAGGTAATAGCCAAAGCTGGCACTGAGGAAACTATTATCTATGCAGATATAGGTGAGTCCGCAGTAGTGTTTTTTGTCCTCCCATGGCATGGGCTTCTTCTGTAGCATTAAACCGGGACAGAGTGACACAGTTCAGGTCCTTGACTATAAAATAGGAATAAACAACCACCCCCACAAGGATATTTATGAGTGAGAGCGCAAAGCAGGCTCAATAACTTTGCATGTCTTTCATGCAATGGTAAATTAAAATTAACCATTGGATCTGCCAAGCTAAGATTTGACTGACTTTGCATGTGAAAATTAAGGATTTAACCTTTATCTTGTTTTCTGGGATAAAAACTTACCCAGGCACACTTTTCATTGTGCAGTTTACTTATAAGTAGACATATATGGCAGTCCTTCTAATCTAGGACATTGTCACCTCACATCTCCAAATTTCAGCCAGTTGCCACTTACCAGGCGCCACTGTGGTATAGTGGTTAAGAGCGGTGGATTCGTAATCTGGGAAACCGGGTTCATGTCTCTGCTCCTCCACATACAGCTGCTGGGTGACCTTGGGCTAGTCACACTTGAAGTCTCTCAGCCTCACTCACCTCAGAGTGTTTGTTGTGGGGGAGGAAGGGAAAGGAGATTGTTAGCTGCTTTGTGACTCCTTAGGGTAGTGATAAAGCGGGATATCAAATCCAAACTCCTCCTCCTCCTCTTCTTCTTCTTCTTCCTGTTTTCCTTCTGAAAGCAAAAAGAAACAAGAAACCACCCAGGGAATAACACACTTAAGAAATGCACACTGAATGTGACCATTGGGATACTAAAATACTCCATTTTTTCCATCAAAAAATGGTCAGAGAAAGGCCAGGAAATATGGGGGGCATAGGCTGTCAATAGGTTGGCACAAACCATAGAATCTAGTTTGGGGACCAAGGACATTGTCATGCAGGTTTATCTTTGGGGTGAGATATAGGTTAACCAGTTTTGAGTTGAAATACTGTTTTTTTTCTAGAGGGTATACAATATTTTCATAGTTTTACATTAAAAGGTAAAAAACATAGCTTAGTTAAGGAACAGAAATTGTGTTGTTTGCTCAATATGCAGGGGCAATTGTTTCCTGATTGGATAAATGCTAAATTATAATGGCTACAGGGCAGTGTGAGGAGCAGTGAAGAAGAATTGGTGGTAATATGGGCCTTTTTATTTCTGTTTACAGACCTAAAGAGGCTTGCAGAAGCTCGACAGCAAATCCCCATTCTTTCTCAGAAGCGGTCTGATCTTTATGCTGTAGAATCGAAATTTGCATGACGTATAGAGACTTGGACCAGTACAGAAAAGTCACCTTTCTTTTCCTAAATCTTTAGTCAAATGATGTAGAAAAAATGAAGTGTCTTTCGGATAAAAATCTAGGAAGGATAAGAAACCCAATTTTATAAATTAAAAATTCTGTATAAAATCTAGTGGTAAGCTTTGAATGAGGGGTTCATTTGAGTTTTTTATATTAGGGTACTTGCTTAAGCCACTTCACAATGCATTTAAATATATGTGTATCAGCATAGTACTGTCTCCACCCTCATTGTTCAACCTGGACACCGAGGTCCAGCTCCGAGGGTCTTCTGCTGGTTCTCGCACTGCGAAAAGTGGTTACAGGAACCAGGCTTCTCAGTAGTGGCACCTACCCTGTGGAATGCCCTCCCAGCAAATGTCAAGGTGATAAAGAATTGCACAGCTTTTAGAAGACATCTGAAGGCAGCCCTGTTCAGGGAAGTTTTTAATGTTTGATGTTGTATCGTGTTTTTACTATTCAGCTGGGAGCTGTCCATCCAGAGTGGCTGGGGAAACCCAGTCAGATGGGCGGGGTATTATTATTATGTTATTAGCAGCAGCACTTGGGACAATATATTTTGACCTTACAGTATTTTGCAAAAGCTGTACCATCATTCAGTGAAAAGGCTCTGAGCTGTCCTTCAATCTCTTCTCCAATCCCCCCCCCCCCCGTTAGCTGATTTCTGTTGTTTCATATCAAGGCAGGTTCAGCTCTATCCCACTTCAGTCCAAGGGCATTGCTCTCCCTATTTTATGTTAAAGGGGAAGTTACCTTGTTTAGGCTGCATTGTCCATCAGTTCAAAAAAGCTAACACTGCCACAAGTAACTAGTCGTGGAGCACTGAGTTGCTTCTTCCATGAGATGACAGGTTTATTTATGTACAACACTTGTTTGTTCATACAAATGTTAGGTTGGGGAACCTCAGGCCTGGAATCTAGAAGCAACCTTCCATGTCTTTCTCCCCAGGTCATGGCCTACTCCAGGCATCCCCAAACTGCGCCCCTTCAGATGTTTTGGCCTACAACTCCCATGATCCCTAGCTAACAGGACCAGTGGTCAGGGATGATGGGAATTGTAGTCCAAAACATCTGGAGGGCTGAAGTTTGGGGATGCCTGGCCTACTCCAATATTTTTGCCTGGCTGGAATGTGGCTTTGAATTGTGCAAATCCCCTAAATATGAGTTTGTAAGCACCTGTGGTTAACTACCAAAGCCACAAAGATTACATGCCTCTGCTGCATTTAACGTTTATTTTCTAGTGCTTCAGCAACAAAGAGACACTGACATACGCTGTGTTGTTTGCTTGGGGGTGTATTTATAGAACCAAAATCAATTACTGTATTAGAATAAGTCATCCTTGGGGCAGGGGGTGGGGGCTTTTCTTGGAGGGAGGGAGGGAGGGAGGGAGGGAGGGAGAGGTGCTGTAGTCAAGTCATAAAGCACATGTTTTGTAAACAGAAGGTCCTTAGTTAGTGTCAACAACTGAGCTAGATAGACCAGTAGGCCAATTTGAAATAAGACAGCTTCTTGTGAAGGTCTTCTTGACCCTTGTGGTTGTGATGACAGTCCAAAGCTGTCCTTGGAACCTTTGAAGGTGGGGGTGCAACTCAGTTAAAATACTGTATATTCCTGCGTATAAGACTACTTTTTAACCCAGGAAAATCTTCTCAAAAGTCGGGGGTCGTCTTATACGCCGGGTCGTATTTCTTATACAACAAGTATATCCCAAACTCTATATTTTAACTGGAAAAGTTGGGGGTCGTCTTATACACCCAGTCGTCTTATACGCCAGAATATACGGGTATATAAAAAATAACAAAATTATATATAAAAAATATAAAATTAAAACTTATTATGTGGATAACATTCCATTGCAAATCCTAATGTAATGAACTACATTGTCTCGTGTCTCTCAGTGAAGAATTGAATTAACATAGTTTTAGGCTGTTTTAACATATATACAGTGGTACCTCGGTTTATGAACACAATTGGTTCCGGAAGTCTGTTCATAAACTGAAGCGTTCATAAACTGAAGCGAACTTTCCCATTGTAAGTAATGGAAAGTGGATTAATCTGTTCCAGATGGTCCATGGAGTTCTTAAACTGAAGCGTTCATAAACTGAAGCGAACTTTCCCATTGAAAGTAATGGAAAGTGGATTAATCCGTTCCAGACGGGTCCACGGAGTACTCAACCTGAAGCGTACTTAACCCGAAGCATGGGTATAATTGGTTCCGGAAGTCTGTTCATAAACTGAAGCGTTCATAAACTGAAGCAAACTTTCCCATTGAAAGTAATGGAAAGTGAATTAATCCGTTCCAGATGGGTCCGCGGCGTTCATAAACCGAAAATTCGTAAACCGAGGTGTTCATAAACCGAGGTTCCACTGTATGTTCTATATATAGAACATATATAGATATTATCTTGCATTCTGACATTCAGGTGGTATTTGTGGCCAGTTTTGCCGACACCATGCACTGTTCATTGCTCATCATCAAACAGCAAGTCATAAAAATCTGCAACAATTTACACCTGTTGGGAATTTTACCTGTGTAAAGGTAAAGGGATCCCTGACCGTTCGGTCCAGTCACAACAACTCTGGGGTTACGACGCTCATCTCACTTTACTGGCCAAGGTAGCTGGCACACAGCTTCTGGGTCATGTGGCCAGCATGACTAAGCCACTTCTGGCGAACCAGAGCAGCGCACGGAAACACCGTTTACCTTCCCTCCGGAGCGGTACCTATTTATCTACTTGCACTTTGACGTGCTTTCAAACTGCCGGGTTGGCAGGAGCTGGCACCGACAACAGCTGCTCACCCCGTTGTGGGGATTCGAACCACCAACCTTCTGATCGACAAGCCCTAGGCCAGGCATCCTCAAACTTCGGCCCTACAATTCCCATCATCCCTGACCACTGGTCCTCTTAGCTAGGGATCATGGGAGTTGTAGGCCAAAACATCTGGAGGGCAGCAAGGGGTGCCTGCCCTAGGCTCTGGTTTAACCCACAGTGCCTACCAGTCTTTTGATCCTGTAAAATATCTCGTCAGAATGATTAGTACAGCTAGGACCATGGGCAAATTCATGGAGTTAGTGAAAGCATAGATTAAAAGAGAACGCTACTCTTAATAGGGATCACTGGTTCATAACCCACTTCTAAATATGCTTTCAACAAAACAGGAATTTTGCTTCCATTAATAAAACACTTACAGGTTTTTAATACTTTTAATTTGTAAGTGCTCAGCCCAATAGTACAAATGTGGAATTACTGCTGCCACAACCAATAACTGCTTTTCTTTTTGATGGAATACCAAGTTTGTTACATTTTTTTAAGCAAAATGGCACCTACAGTGAATTTTTTTAAAAAACAACACACACACTATGTATTCAGTATGCCTTCGTTTAAAGCCACAATGTAAACTGCCCACTGTGCACAAGCACATATACTACCACCCACACTTGAGATTTAATAGCCGTCATACTAGCTGCTGTTTTCCAAGTAGCTTGGACTTGATAGTTCTTTTCTAGCACCCCCTCTTCTTGCTCATTCTCACTGATTCACACATCTATACCTGCCAAAAAAGCAAAAAACCCTCAGTATGTATAGTACAAATTTTAATTCCCTCTGGAGAACAGAAAAATCTGTTTTATAGGGCTCTCAAGTTAGCCTTTACATATATAAAACACAGGAGTTCTAGTACTGTGTAATAAAAAATTGATTCTAATAGGGGAGAGGGGTCTTACAGAAATTAAGGCTATAATCCTATACCCACTTACCTGAAAGTAAGCCCCACCTAACGCAGTTACAGGTATAGGGTTACACACAAATTACAATTCAGCTAAAATAAGGCCTATTAAAGTGCAATTGATCTCAATGGGATATAGTCAAGAATTTATTTAAATTTGCCAATTAAATGCTTCTTACCTTTGGCTAGATCACACCTTTAAATTTTGAAATGTTTGTATTTCCACACTGTAGCATGGACCACAATAGGGTGATGGCTCAAATATCAACTTGACAGCTGGTATAATGCCTAATCTTTCTTCTTTTTTGCTGACTTAACATTAATTCTTATTCTCCAACTACGGTAAATAAGAGAAACTACAGAAATCTTGTTACCAAGATGTAATGATTGAAATAAGCCTGATAATGAATTCCACTATGCCCTAGTTTTCGAGAAGTTCATCAGCTTGTATTTCATTTGCTCCCTTGGATAAAACTGGCGAGTGTACATTGTTGCAATATCCAGTTCTGAAGAGCCAGTTCTTCAATGAAAACTGAGCAGTCATTTTCCAGTTCTCAGCAATGCTACTTTGATAGATAGAGATCAACTGTCAGCACCAGGGATGGGCATCCTGTCATTTATTATCTGGTTAAATACCCAAGTAATCAAAGGACAACCCCAGTTGTACGTGGGAAAGCAGCGTTATTTCGAAGTCTCAACAATTATATTCATGTGTGTGTGCATATTTACAATTTAAATAGAATCAGCACAAATAGTTGTGCTAGGTATATTTCTCCAAATTTTCTAAAATATTTATGGCTATGGCCTACTGTGCTTCTGAATCCTGTTAACATTTCATTAATAAAAAATATTTCCTAGAATTCTCTTTTAACTTTTTTTTTGGGGGGGGGGGTTGATAAATCTTTTTTTTTAAATAGTCTTCCTCCTTCAGGAAGCTGAATTTCCTTAGCAATACATATGCCTAATCTGAAAATACTGATCCCAGGGTAGACAAAAAGTGCATTTTTCTTTACATTTTTATACGTTACTGTATCATGTTATGTGTAAGGCTTTCATTCATTAAGAGTCCTACATTTCCAACAAAATAGACCACTTGTTCATTATAATTTATTCCACTATGAAACTGAAGATTGCATACATGGGGTTCTCAAATGGTCTCCCATCACGGCATTGACAAGACCCAGAGTAGCTTAGATTTCATTAAGAGCCTTCAGACAATGCCCATGAATAACCATGATCCTGGAGCAGATTTCAGATCTCTACATGCTGTACAAAACAATTCAGTCCCATGTTGCTTAAAAGCATGTTGTATGTACTTTTTCACATAAAGAAGATTGTATGTTCACCTAGTCCTTCCCAAATTAACAAGACCAGGCAGTTCTATACCATCATTACATTTGTTAATACAGACGGATTGATCAAAGTTCAGTATGGGTATGGCTTCCTGCCATAAATAGTAAACACATTTGCTGATGTGTATCGGTCATACTTGTTTTGTTTATCATGGAATCAGAGACCTGCTTGTCCAGATCCTCTGTGACTTTTGACGGAGTATAGTTTTCAACCACTTTTCTAAGCTGCTCTTGCAGGCTAACAGCACAATTTTAAAAAAGTCACACCCCATTGCACCGGCAAAAAAATGGGGAAATAAAACATGGTTATTTGAAGTTTCACGATTCCATGCAGAGAAGTTAGCAGCACATTCACATATGATTGTCTTTTTTTGTATGCTGATTTTCCAAGGAAGCAACTTTCCAACCAATACCCTAAATCTTACATGTATAAGAGATATTTGAATGTAATATTTATTTGGTGACTTTACAAGTGTAAGTCATTTACAAAAAAATAACAAACAAATGTAATTCTCAGTGCAGCTTCAAATATCTGAAAACAGGAAACAATCTGTGATGATTTGGAATGCTAGTATCAGACAGCACATGCTTAATTCTTAATTGTTTTCCAGAGACAGAAGTGTCAGTGTACATAGAGCCACACAAATAAAAACCCTTTTGAAAAACATGATACAATTACAGATGAGAGGGATACTTCAATAGAAAACTCAAGAACTCAAAAATGCTTTGTCTCCTTCCTTCCTCTCTCTCTCTCTCTGTAAGCAGCTGACTTTCTAAACTGAACATAATGGAAAGATTAAAATTATCACTGAATCTTGTCAATTAACTGACCTCAGAACACAATCTTAACATACCTGTGCTATACAATTAATTTTGTAAATCTGAAATAGTACTATTACAGTTACACATTCGCTTCAGTAGCTCCTAGGAACAGTAGGACAACTGAGAACAGTGGACTGGTGCAGATTGCCTCCTCTTCCTGCAGCCTCTAGCATCATCTCCCACTCTTCTAAAGGGTCTCATAATTCTCTGGAACAGTGTGGAATGTGATACTGGAGGAGAAGGAAATTCACCAACAGTAGCATCCTCTGGGCAAAACCCCATTCAGGAGAGGTTTCTACTGATGGGAGCAAAGTGTGGATCCAACCCAGTATATGCAGTTTGCTAAGCACTCAAATAGAAACAGCTCTTAAAATAGAGCTGAAAAAGTAACAAAACTGCAGGTGGATGCTTTGTGCCGCAGCATAAGCCCAAAAGCATCTTTTGAAGCGTAAGTTACTGTTTCCAATTCAGTTGGACCCTTTCAATTAAACTTCACCCCAACAAGGTCCGATACCTATTTCTACAACAATTCTAGCACACATACTAACCTGCCGAATCCAAGACCAGTGTTGGCAGTGTCCTTAACAGAGACAATTTTGCTCTCCTGAAAAACGTTTTGACAAATAGGCTTTTTCTAGTGACTTTCAAATTAAGACAAGGGAAAGGAAAAGTTGCTTTTGGGGACACGGGGCTACTGAAAAATGGTAGTAAACTGCAAAAGATCTTAAAAGTAGTTCTCTAAACCATGCACTAGAACACAGCAGATTGAGAACTTCGGTTTCTGTATAGCTGCCACTGTCCTATTAAATGAAGCAGAAACTGTAAACGGGAAGAAAGAAAATTATTAAGCTTCACCCACAATTGCCTTAAAAATCCCTATTATTCAACAACTTTGCAAATAATGTGTTCTTTGCAAAAATAAAATCAAGTGAGGGATTCATTGCATATAAAAATTACACAGCATTATTAATTTTTAAAATCAACATAATAAGCAGTAGTAAAACATCCTGTAGATAGAGCCAGTCATTCACAACATCCACCCTCAAAACATGAGTCAAAACGGTTTTTATTTGCATGGCCAAAATAATATTTGATCCCCTTGCAACTCTTTTAACCTCCCTCTAACAATTATTTGCTGCAGGGGGAACAAACTGCTTACTCTGTTGGACAGCCACTCCAGCAACACCTAAACATTTAACAGATAATTACAACACCATGGACCAAAAAAAATAAAAAATCCCAAAAAACCACCCCCAGATTAACTTCCACCATTCAACACACTGCAACAGTGTCTTTAGGACTAGGTCGAAGGGGGCAGCTTTACTTTTAAAAAGGTCATTTCCCTCCAATTCTTTCTTTACAATGTTGGTGGTTTCAATCCATATTTCTTTGCAACTTCTGTCTGGGCATAGGCAGCATCACAGAGTGAGTAGAGGTGAGCCATTTCCATCTCAGATTTGGCTAGGTTAATAGCTTTATTGAACATTTCAATGGCTTTATCCAGATTGCCTCTGAAATAAAGGGGAAAGGTTGCATTAATATAAAGGAAATAAAGCTTGATATGACAAGAGAAAAGCCCATTCTAAAACCAGAGACTAAAAATAATCCAAGGACAATGCCTGGGTTAGAGCTGCATTCTGAAAGCTGAACTTTCCTCCTTAGCAGTCACCAGTATTGTTATGGATATACAAGTCCTTTATCAAATATCATAAATTAAAGCTTAGCAGTTACATGTGGATGTTAAAAGAATGTATGGTGCAAGTAGATGAATAGGTACCACTACAGTGGGAAGGTAAATGGCGTTTCCGTGTGCTGCTCTGGTTTGCCAGAAGCGGCTTTGTCATGCTGGCCACATGACCTGGAAGCTATACGCCGGCTCCCTCGGCCAATCATGCGAGATGAGCGCGCAACCCCAGAGTCGGTCACGACTGGACCTCATGGTCAGGGGTCCCTTTACCCTTTACCTGTATGTATGTATGTATGTACTGTAAATATGACTCTGCTTCCGTAATTCCTGCATTGCCTACAACACTTTTTGCAGTTTAGGCAACATCTGTTGGGGCCCACATCCAGACCTATATGCTATGAGCAGTCATAACTCCAAGGCTGCAATCCTAGGCCCACTTCCCTAGCGCAAGTTCCATTGAATTCAGTGGGACTTAAAGTAGCTTACATATAACTACCCTGCAATTGGGTGTGGGTGGATGTACACATATCTCTCTGTGTGTCACAGACAGACACAGATACACACTGCACTATTACCGTATATTCCGGCGTATAAGACAACTGGGTGTATAAGACGACCCCCAACTTTTCCAGTTAAAATATAGTTTGGGATATATTCTCCATATAAGAAATATGACCCGGTGTATAAGACGACCCCCTGACTTTTGAGAAGACTTTCCTGGGTTAAAAAGTACTCTTATACGCAGGAATATATAGTATATACTGCATCATGGTGCTTCAAATGTCAGTGAGACCACATTGTTCTCTACTACAGAACTGGCCCAGGGTTATAGTGGTTTTGTCCGAGGTTGGTTTCCAGCCAGGAAGCTTTTCAAAGTTTAGTACCGTAGCATGGAATGCATAATAGCTGCTTGTCTGTTGACAAGCTGTAATTGTAATTGCACCAATATGATAGTATGGTAGAGGAGAGCTGATACTGATGCCAAAAGTGCACTCCAGCTGAAGAAAAATCAACATCAGTTCTGCAAAGGAAGTTGCTAATGGCTTAAAGCACTTGTTTTCAACTAGTGCAGCATTTCTCAACCTTGGGTCCCAGATGCTGTTATTCTACCAATCCTATCATCCATAGCCAGCAGGGGCAGCAATCATGGATAATGGGAGTGGTAGTCCAACATCATCTGGAGACCCAAGGTTGTGAAAGACTGTACTAGAGGACCAGAACCTGATCCAAGGGATATTCACTTGGCACCTAGAGTACAGAAGAGGGAGACAGACAATGACGCGTATCCCTTTCCTATACCAGCAGGGTTGTAGTACTGGATCAAGCTGGTGGTTGGATCCTTAACTTCCCAAACCCCAGAGGGTCACTTTGACAAGTGTGTGGGACCATTTCCTTTGCAGACTGGCTTGACAGTGTCAGGGGACAGATAATTATTATGTGTGCCAGAAGTTCCCCACTGATGTGCTATAGGGCTATCTGCTTCCAACAGTCTTGAAGGAAGAAATCTGATGACAGTAATGTAGCATTCTAGACTCCCAAACTGGAAAAAATATGGTACTTACCTTTGCACTTCAATTGTCCCCATAGTTTCATATGCAAAGTCACATTTGTTATCAATTTCAATGGCTTTGCTTATAAGTTCCAAACCTTTATCTAAATCCTGCTTCCACTGAAGTTGAAGTAAACTGCAATAAAAACAATTGCAGGCCTAAGTGAATTGTATGAAAACAACAGACCTAACATGGTAGCATTCTAAGAAAGAAAATACAGTCTGAAAAAGTAAAGAGCCCTGCAGTCAAGTAGGCTCTGGATCCAAGTCAGATGTAGTCATTTACATATACAGTGGTATGTTGGTTTGCAAACAGTCTGGTCTACATACGTTTTGGATTACAAACACGTCAAACCCGGATGTGCGTGTCCCAGTTTGCAAACTTTTGGGGGATTACATCCCTTTTTCTTTTTTTTGGATTACAGACAAAAGAAATTTGGAGTCCCCGTTGCTGAAAGCACGCCTTGGGTTACAACCTGTTTTGGTTTACAAACGGACTCCTGGAACGGATTATGGTTGTAAACCAAGGTACCACTGTATACCTTTTGTGACTATATGATTGACAAAATAGAGGCTGGATTCTATTTAATCCTATAAACAGATACCTATTTATAAATTAATGATTATAGCTTGAATCCAGTGTGTCCCTACCACGAGGCTCCAATTAGAATAAATCAGTTTTCAGCCCTCTCTGCAATCCCCCACACGTTTCAAGAATTTGTTGTTGTTGTTTAGTCGTTTAGTCGTGTCCGACTCTTCGTGACCCCATGGACCATAGCACGCCAGGCACTCCTGTCTTGCACTGCCTCCCACAGTTTGGTCAAACTCATGTTCATAGCTTCGAGAACACTGTCCAACCATCTTGTCCTCTATCGTCCCCTTCTCCTAGTGCCCTCAATCTTTCCCAACATCAGGGTCTTTTCCAAGGATTCTTCTCTTCTCATGAGGTGGCCAAAGTATTGGAGCCTCAGCTTCACGATCTGTCCTTCCAGGGAGCACTCAGGGCTGATTTCCTTAAGAATGGATATGTTTGATCTTCTTGCAGTCCATGGGACTCTCAAGAGTCTCCTCCAGCACCATAATTCAAAAGCATCAATTCTTCGTTTCAAGAATAGAGGGGGGAAATAAAACTAGCAACGACGATTATTTCACTTCTTCTACTGGGAGCATCCCATAAGCAGAGCTCTGTTCATGGGAACTTTGGATCCAACCCAATAATATTACTGTACCTTTAAAACATTTTAATGTTACATTATTACCACCAATAAAGTGAGCTTTCCAGAAAATTATGAATTTTCCCAAAAAAATGTTTACAGCTGCCCTTAAATGCTGGAGAGCTGATTTAGCATGTTTAACTTTCATTTAGTAAAACAAAATTATAAGAAGCATGTCTTAATAATTTAATATATTGCATAAATATCTGAGTAGATTTTCCAGTAGCAATGAACTGAAATATGTGATTAGGAAAAAATGGAAGTCCAAGTAGTGTGATTTTAATTCAGTATTCAAACAAACTCAAAGTATCACTTGGAATTTTTTATTGAAATGAGTATGTGTATCAATACTTTTAAAATACACATAACTACTCAAAAACATACTGTATTTGATTTCAGTGGAAGGGTTGGATGTGGAGGCACTGTTAACATATTTATTTTAGTATGCCTGAAAAGTTGCACATATATTCATCATGTCACTACTACTGCATAAAACTAAGTGGAACATTTTAACAAAGATAACATAGTGGAAATTTTTCCAAGCCACATTCATTTACTAGGGAAGGATTTTATCCCTCTGTCACCCACCTGATGGAAAGGCTTCCATCAGTGTAATGGAGAACAAAGCAGTTTTCAGTGATTCTCCTCCCTCCAATATAACCTGTTTAAGAGTCTCTTAACCTTCTGGACCATAGGCTAGAGCACAAGAGGTACAGGTCATCCAAAATTGCTTCAATCCCCATTTTGTTAACAGAAGCTTTACCATCAGTTGAGCGACAGAACTGGATACAACTCAATATCTTTTTAGACAGATTATTTCAGATCTAAAATTTAGGAGAAGTTTTCACAGACACAATAAATCACATAAGTGGACCTGCAGATAAGTCATAAATGTAGCAAGCAAGTATAGTACTTACCCTTTATGAACATAAGTAGTAGCATTATCTGGCTCAAGATCAATACATTTATCGTACATTTCATCAGCTTTGCCAAATTGCTGCTGATCTGTTAATGCCTGTATGAATAAACATAATTGAATAATGAAAGAAGATGTAGTTTAAAGACTAAGTTCAGATTCTCATATACCTCTCAAAAATAAGTGGAATATACTAGCCCAATCTGTTAGCACATGAAGTATTAAGAAGTATTATTTATTGAGTTGGTTCATAATAGACAATTTTTTCACAAATGAAGAGTAACATATACCTGGGCATATAGTGCATAGCCTTCAGCACACCTCGGGAATTTTTTAATAACGTCTTCGAAGCCTTTCATTGCCGACTGTACTTGTAAAGCGTTATTTCCAGTATAGGCTTGACGATACTGTTAAAAAAAAGTGACTATGTAAAAAATAAAAACATGACAGAAAACTAATTTATTGTCATCTAACCTCCCAGCAATAACTAATACATTCTGAAATGTAAACCATCAACTTCCTGAAAGCGAAACAGTATTTTGACAAAATATGTGACTGCTTGACAGTAAAATCCTAATAAAACCCCATATACTCACCAATGCAAAGCATTTCTGTGCTTGTGCCAAGGCAGAATCTGGCCGCAAACGGATACATTCATCAAAATCTTCTACAGCATCTTCAACTTGGTCAAGCAGAATTTTTAGCTAACACAAAGAAAGAAGTATGAGCAAAGCTCTGCATGCTATACAAGGAAAAGTCAATGCCACTGATAGAAATACAGTGGTACCTCGGTTTATGAACACAATTGGTTCCGGAAGTCTGTTCATAAACTGAAGCGTTCATAAACTGAAGCGAACTTTCCCATTGCAAGTAATGGAAAGTGGATTAATCCGTTCCAGATGGGTCTGCGGAGTACTCAACCTGAAGCGTACTTAACCCGAAGCATGGGTGTAATTGGTTCCGGAAGCCTGTTCATAAACTGAAGCGAACTTTCCCATTGAAAGTAATGGAAAGTGAATTAATCCGTTCCAGATGGATCCGCGGCGTTCGTAAACCGAAAATTCATAAACCGAGGTGTTCATAAACCGAGGTTCCACTGTATCAGAAAAAAATCATTCCACACTCTTAATTACCAGGGAAGATAGGCCTACCCCAATTAGAAAATATTTTTTGCATGGGTAATTTCTAACCAGCTGCCTAGCAAGTTTAGCATCCGTCCCCATTTAACACTAATCTTGCACTTCTCTCCAGTTGCTTACTTATTAGCAGTTAAGAGATATTTAAGAACTACTCAAATCTCAATGCACAGTTGTCAATCTCTCACTCTCTCTAATATTCTGTAACATTATACTCTATTTATCTAGATGTTACAGAGTATCTGATTTCAAAGGGGAAATAATCAAAATAGCTCCTACCTACTAGGAACTATCCCTGAATTATCACTTTACATTCTACTATTTTAATACAGTATTATATAGATCAGGATCCCCAAACTCAGCCCTCCAGATATTTTGGGACTACAACTCCCATAATCCCTAACTAACAGGACCACTGGTCAGGGATGATGGGAATTGTAGTCCCAAAACATCTGGAGGGCCACGTTTGGGGATGCCTGATATAGATATTTGTATTGGTATGTATGCCACCCTGGAATGCCTTTGTGGATGAAGATATGGGTAGGAAATATAATAATAAGTAAAATAAATACCTGCCCTCTGTGATGGTATACATCTGCATTCTGAGGATCAATATCGGCAGCCATATTAAAATCTTGGGTGGAGAGCAGAGGTTGTTGTTGTTGCATATACATACTGCCTCGCTTGATGAGAGCATTAGCACGAAGCTGTTAAAAGGAATAATGGAAATTATAGCTGCCAGCTACGAAGTCTTTTCAGAGTTTTAGGCTGCAGGAGTCATCCCACTTACCTGTACCAAGGAATTAAATGGTACAGTCAGTTCTGTATCCAGGGCAGCTGTCTACCAGCTCCATCTGGTACGGCTGAGACCCTACCTGCCCGCGGACTGTCTCGCCAGAGTGCTGCATGCTCTAGTTATCTCCCACCTGGACTACTGGAATGTGCTCTATGTGGGGCTACCTTTGAAGGTGACCCAGAAACTACAACTAATCCAGAATGCAGCAGCTAGACTGGTGACTGGGAGCGGCCACCGAGACCATATAACACCAGTCCTGAAAGACCTCCGTTGGCTCCCAGTATGTTTCTGAGCACAATTCTAAGTGTTGGTGCTGACCTTTAAAGCCCTAAATGGCTTCAGTCCAGTATACCTGAAGGAGCGTCTCCACCTCCATCATTCTGCCTGGACACTGAGGTCCAGCGCCGAGGGCCTTCTGGTGGTTCCCTCACTGCGAGAAGCAAAGCTACAGGGAACCAGGCAGAGGGCCTTCTCGGTAGTGGCGCCCGGCCTGTGGAATGCTCTCCCATCAGAGATCAAAGAGATAAACAACTACCAGAAAGGGAAGTTTTTAATGTGTGACATTTTAATGTATTTTAATATTTGTTGGAAGCCGCCCAGAGTGGCTGGGGAAACCCAGCCGGATGGGCGGGGTACAAATAAATTATTATTATTATTACTACTATTATTTACTTCTGAGTAGACCTAATTAGGACTGCAGCCCAAGTTCTGATAGCATAGTTTTGATCAATCAGTCATGGAGCCCTATACTTGGGTAGTATTTGCAATCTGAACATGATACTGAACAGAATTACTACCGTTTAAACTGTTAAGAACCCCCAAACAAGCCTTAAAGCAGGCCATGACACAGTTACAGGAAAACAAATACCCTAGATCCGAAGAACTGAATTGGGTGCCCAGCTAAAACTGGATTCTGTGTTCTCCATCCCTCCCAAGATAACTCAAGGCTAGTCATATTATGCGGATATCCCCACAGTAGAGGATTGGAGGGTAAAAATGGTTGAATATATAGAGCTGGCCAAATTTACTGGGAAGTTAAGGGAACAAAGAGATCAAAAAGTACAATCAGAGTGGAGTAAATTTGTGGAATATCTGGAAACGTATTGTAAGACTCTAAAGACACTAACAGGTCTGAAATAATACCTACAACAGGAATTAGAGAGTTAAATATAAATTATGGATAAAGAAGGGGACTGATGAAAATAAGATAAAAGAAAAGCGCAAAATGTAAGAGATAAACTGTAAAACTAAACGTGAAGTGAAAGGGAAGCTGGGTTCGGCAGAACTAAAATTGGGTATGAAGGTAGGGGGGAATGGGACCATTTAAACATTTGTTTGGTGATGGCTTATGTATTGTATTTGGCTTAACTTTGCATCTTATAAATTTATGGTTATGTGTATGTCAGAAAAAACAATAAAAAATTATTTTTTTAAAAAAGGCTAGTCATATTATGCTGAAGACCCAGGCCCCCTTGTCATGATCTGCTATTTCTCTTACTCCTTCTGCAATTTAAGTTTCATATATAGTACAGGCATGGGGAACCTTTGGACCTCCAGATGTTGCTGAACTAAAACTCTCATAAGCTCCAGCAAGCAAAGCTGGGAGCTGTAGTTCAGAAACATCAGGAGGGCCAAAGGTGCCACATGTCTGATATACCCTAAGGCAGTAAATACAAATGTTGGCTCATGGCCAATCAGTGGTTAATAGAACCTTTGTGAGCAGCTTGTCAGGAAATGGTTATGCAGGGTTTCACTTCCTGGTCAGGAGTCAGAAATGCTTTAGAAGTCTGAATCAAAGATACAATCTATGGCCAGGTCTCCTTGGCCAAAAAATTGAAATTTGCCCATTTCTAGGATAATTTTGCTTAATGTCTGTAACACAATGGGTGAAAGCAAATATTGGGCAGTGAGCATATAATGCCAATCCTGCGCTTGCAAGGAACTGAATAGGAGAAAAAGCTGGCAATATGCTAAATTTTTAGTCCACCGCTTTTCTTCTATATATGCCCTCCACCCCCACCAAAGGGTAGTGGGAATTATTTTGAACATTCATTTATTGAAAAAACACTTAAGCCTACCACACTTGAACCCACACTTGAACCCTGAGGTCAGATAAGAGGCAACATAGTTACTTATATATTCTACTCAACAGCAGAATCACAGAAATAAATGGACAGAATATCACTGCTTCATCAACTGCCAAACATTTCAGGAAAATAAACACATTCATCACTCACCTTTACATTGGCATCTTCCATACCAATAACCTGATTCAGATCAGGTTTGGCAGCGTTTGCATTACCAATAAGCAGGTAGAACGTAGCTCTTAATAGTAAAGCTTCTGCCATATATTTTCCTTTAGCCTCAATTTCTTTAGTACACTCACTAATTATTTTGTCATAGTTTTCTTCTTCCATATATTTCTTTGCCTTTAAATAGCCAGAGCTGAAAATAACATGCATATTGGTCATTAATGGACAGTGAGAAATTCTTCCTAGTTCCAAAATATGGAGAATACATTTTGGGTGGTATCACTGGCCTATACATTAACTCACAAACCAATTGGTCCGAAATATCCTATTCCTCATCAATCCAGCTTTTAAATTTTCAAATATGCAAATTAATCATTTACTTGGGTGTTATCAGAACTATTTCAACAGACAGCACATATTAAAGCACACAATCAAATAACAGATAAATGTTCAAAAATGTTTCAAGAATTTATCTTAAAAAAAGGTTTCAGTAGCCCAAGTACTCTGACTTTGTAAGGTGGTGATGGCCTTGAAACTAATGGTTTGAGTAACCTCCAGTTCAGAATGTTCATGTGCCCTGACTGACTGGTTGAACCAAATGTACTGTGTGTGCGCACATGCACACCACTCTTCAATGTGTGGCTTATGGTGCCATTCCTTTGCTATCTATGACTCATCTTCAGCAAAAGTGAACACTCGAATTAACAGCATGTGCACTTGACATTCTCTTGAAACTGAACAACTGTCACTTCTCTTTTTGTATGCTCCCATATTCAAGTATCAAAAGAATAATTTCTGCTGCTCAGAAAATAAAATGTTGGTTTTATTTCAAAGACTTTAATACCAGCCTTCAACAACAAAATTCCCAGGTAGTTTGCAACCAGTCATCATTCCTAAGAGATAAAAAATATTTGATAGGGAGCTGTAATTATAGAATTGTAGAGTTGGAAGGAACCCAAGGATCATCTAGTCCAACCTCCTGCAATGTTTAGTCTCCTTTCTTGTATCTTGAATCAATTGAATCAATTGGTTCAGGTCCTACCCTCCAGAGCAGAAGAAAACAAGCTTGTTCCATCCTGCATGTGACAACCCTTTAGATATTTGAAGATGGGCTGTCACACGGAGGATGGAGCAAGCTTGTTTTCTGTAACACAGCTATCAGAAATGAAGCTAAACACAAACCTTTGTTCTAGTAATACCTGAGATTTAACCTCTAATCCCACTATTTGCACATTTATAAACCAAAGTGGTGGTGCTTAGGGTCCCATATTCCTTCCAAACGAAAGCAGCATTTGTTTTTTAAAAGCAATAAATGTTTTTGCTTATTGTTTAAATTTATACATTTTCTTTTTGCACATATGCTCAACACTCTGAAAATGATTCCCCTCCTGCACTACAAACATATTCTACAGTGCCTGAGCAGTATCAGGCAAGTTGGTAGTGTACAGAACTTAAGCAGTGTTCTAAGCAATTATTTTCCTTACAGATTTTCAAAGCTGAATATGTACAGCACCATGCATTTTACCTTTCTTATAAAGCATGCTTTAGAAACATAACGGTTTGTTCTACTTAATTCTAAGAAAATGTCACTTTCCTTACAGGTAGGTAGCCGTGTTGGTCTGAGTCGAAGCAAAATAAAAAAATTCCTTCAGTAGCACCTTAAAGACCAACTAAGTTTATATTTTGGTATGAGCTTTCGTGTGCATGCACACGAAAGCTCATACCAAAATATAAACTTAGTTGGTCTTTAAGGTGCTACTGAAGGAATTTTTTTATTTTGTCACTTTCCTTGTACTTCTTGGATCGATACCTATCTTTTTGACTCAGTAGACCACCACAGAGGGAGGTGTATACCTAATATTCCTGATGACTTAAGCCAAGGAAAGAATCATAAAAGGGATGCAAAATGTCATGCTCCCTCTCCCCAGCCTTCTTTCTTTCACTCTTTCCTCCTGCTAGCTCTAGCCATGTTAAAGTGTTATGATGGTACCAACTATAACCAGGCTTCAATTAATGCCTAACTAGGATTTGAAGATAGTAAAAAACAAATCCTGGTTAATATTAACTGTGTCTGACCCACAGTAGGGAAGCAAATATCCATTTGTCACAATGCTAATATTTTAAGCACAGTTAAAGCAACATCAGGATAATTATGTCCAGGCAAGTCCACAGATCAGTCTCCGTACCTGAGCACTGGAAAATGCACAACTTAACATCGATTTTTTTTAAAAAGATATTTGAGGAGCGGAGATCCTGGAAATTACAGGCTGGTTCCTGGTGTAATGTATTGTTAAAGATTAAATAACCAAGCATATAGGAAAAACAAGTCTTGTTGAAGTAGAACCAGGATGCCTTCTGCTAGGATAAGACCTGTCTCACTAACCTATTAAGAGTTATTTAAGAGTGTCAGGAATTATATAGATCCTCTTATGGATCAGGAATTAGTTGAGTAAAAGGAAGCAGAGAGTAGGAATAAATGGGCTGTTCTCCCAATAGAGGGATGTAGGAAGCAGAGTCCCACAAGCATCAGTATTAGGACCTGTGCTTTTTAATTTGTTCATAAACAGCCTAGTTAAGGGTGAGTAGTGAGGTGGCCAAGTTTGCTTTTGATATTAAGCTGGTCCTCACACTGGATGCAGACCCCTACTACTGGAAGAAATGTAAGCACTGGCTTTATTTAAATTTTCCTGTTTAATTAATTATATGTGATAGCACAGCAAAAGTCCATAGTTATAAAGATGTAGAACAGACAATGATGCAAACTAGAAAACCGAAAATTTACTCACTTAAGTTTATCGTTTACTTACTTTTCTTTTATGACAGAGGCTTCTCCTTCTTTATCTTTATCTTCATCAGATTTCTCTCCCCTAAGAAGTGGTTGGGAGATAATATCATCCGTGAAAGAGCTGAAGTATGATTTGATAAATTGTGGTGAAGGCATCAGAGGTTCTCTGTTCTGAAATAAGATGGATAGTGTTGGTTCAAATGCGATTTCTAATTTTTTATCAGTCAATGGCAAGTAACTAATCCAACTGCAATCAGCACACAATTTACAGTGGGGGTGGGGAAGTATTTGATTGCCTGTTAAATTTGCCCGTTTGCCCTCTGACGATGAAATGACCAGTCCATAATTTTAAAGGTAGGTTTTTGTAGGTGTGAGAGACAGGATTACAAGAGGAAACCCCCCAGAAACCCAGAAGACAAAAGTCAGAGATTGATGTGCATTATAATGAGTGAAAGAAGTATTTGATCCCCTATCAACCAGCCAGATGTCAGGCTACCTGGTATCTTCACTGTATGTAAGGAGCTGAGATTAGAAGCACCTGCTGTAAGGGAGAGGTCTTACCTGTAATCCCAGCTCATTACAGTACCTGTACAAAAGATACTGGGGGTTTTCCTGTTGTTATTTTGTCTCTCGCAAATGTACAATAAACCTACCATTAAAATTATGGACTGGTCATTTCTTCGTCAGAGGGAAAACAGGCAAATTTAACAGGGGATCAAATACTTTTCCCCCTCACTGTAATTACACTTTTAAAAAACTGATTTCCGGTTCAATCTCTAAGTGCAGTTTAAGTGCTGGTGGCAGCCTATGAAGTACTAAACAGTCTGGTCAGGATTTTTGAAGCACTATTCGTTCCTTATCAGCCTGCTCATTCTTTTCCATCTTCATGAAGACCCTTCTTCTATTCCCACAGCTAAATTAAGGGGGTGCTAATGAGGGAACTAATGAGGGTATCACTTGAGAATACTCTTTCAAGGAAAATCTGGATGAACACCATGCTGTTATTAATATTCCAGGTCAGGAGGACTCTTTTCCTGTATTATTTATATAACTGCTGATGTCTTGCTGGTTTACCATGATCACTGGTATTGTAGTTGATTCCTTGGTACTGAAACTGAAATTTAAACTATCTACAACATAATATCCTACTGAAACCAAAGTATGTGTAACATAAATAAGATGTAACTTCATTTTCCTTTCCTTCCTGTTTTTCTTATGTTTACTTTTAAATAGTAAGCTGATTAGGGTAGGAAGCTGGTTTTTGTTCTTTGTGGAGAGCCATGCATATACCAGTACATAGTTGTTTTTTGGCATGTTATGCAGAAAAAGAAGGATAAATATCGTAAAGTATCTGACTTGTGGACTTGCTGCTTCTATTGCCTGTATCGGCTACTCCCACTGTGGTTATCAGCAATCCTTACTTTCACTAGGACAAGTTTTCAAATCACTTCACACTTGCTGTAAAAACCATTAGCACAGCTTTATTCTTGTAACCACCACCAAATGGCAGGTGTGTTACTATCACAACCAATATTGAAGACATACCTTATATTTTTCTTTGGCCTTTTCTTTCCCAAGAAGTTTAAGAACTTTATCAGCTAGCAACATACTTTGCTGATTTTGAAAGCCTTCTAAAATGCACACTGCAGTGACATCTGGGGATTATGAACAGAAAAAAATGATATGAATTATGAGTTCTTTAATGCCTTAAAAAATATATAGCCAGTTGCCACAATGTACATTTTATTCTTCTGAGCAAATGGCTTATACATAACCCTCTTTGCAGCCAAGGATTTTGAAAATAAACTTATATTCTTTTGCTGAATTCAAACAACTTCTGCATCTTTAACTTCATTTAAAGTACAACATACTCACCTTCTAAACATTCTTTCTTATTGTCTAGCTTCTCATGTGCCTTTGCACGCCTGAAGAGGGCTTTTATGTATCTGGGATTTAGCTCAACTGCCTTTGTACAGTCTTGTGCTACCTCTTTCCATTTTTGCTGTAGATACAAGAATAACCAGTTACAAATAAGCTATTTTCTCAAAGGAAAAAAATTACAGGAGATTTCTACCACTTTTAACACTGCAACCTAGTATGCTTTAATAGTTTTTAGTCTGAAACAATCTTAACTTCAGATGCTGCTCTAGATTTAAGTTACCAATCCATCTATGCAAGCCTATGTGTGTTTAGTCAAGAGTTAAGTCCCAGTGTGCTCTATGCAATTCACTCCCAGGTTGATGTGTTTAGGATTGTAGAAAATGGTTACAACTACAGAGTAGTCTTACTAAAGTATTAGTAAACAGTAAACATATGAATTTTTCACTCTCAAAGTAGCATCTTGGAGACACATGTCCGGGAAAACAAAGAGCAGAAGCAGCCAGTCAAAAAGGAAATCAGGAAACTTTGCAACCCAATAAGAAAATGAGTGTGTGCATGCTAAAACAAGGTTTTTTAAAAAGAGATACAGCTGGTAGGAAGAAGTATTCAAAGCCTAGTGAACTCAAGACCTGGTACTGTACTATTTAGGCCCGAATAATGCAAATAAAAAAGAAATACTTCTAATAATAATAATAATAATAATAATTTATTATTTATACCCCGCCCATCTGGCCGGGTTCCCCCAGCCACTCTGGGCGGCTTCCAAAAAAACAGAAATTCTAAAATACAGAAATCCATCAAACATTAAAAGCTTCCCTAAACAGGGCTGCCTTGAGATGCCTTCTAAAGGTCTGGTAATTGTTCTCTTTGACCTCTAGTGGGAGGGCATTCCACAGGGTGGGTGCCACTACCGAGAAGGCCCTCTGCCTGGTTCCCTGTAACTTGGCTTCTCGTAATGAGGGAACCGCCAGAAGGCCCTCGGAGCTGGACCTCAGTGTCCGGGCAGAACGATGGGGGTGGAGACGCTCCTTCAGGTATACCGGACCGAGGCCGTTTAGGGCTTTAAAGGTCAACACCAACACTTTGAATTGTGCTCGGAAACGTACTGGGAGCCAATGTAGGTCTTTTAGGACCGGTGTTATGTGATCTCGGCGGCCGCTCCCAGTCACCAGTCTAGCTGCCGCATTCTGGATTAGTTGTAGTTTCCGGGTCACCTTCAAAGGTAGCCCCACGTAGAGCGCATTGCAGTAGTCCAAGCGAGAGATAACTAGAGCATGCACCACTCTGGAGAGACAGTCAGTGGGCAGGTAGGGACTCAGCCTGCGTACCAGATGGAGCTGATAAACAGCTGCCCTGGACACAGAGTTGACCTGTGCCTCCATGGACAGCTGTGAGTCTAAAATGACTCCCAGGCTGCGCACCTGGTCTTTCAGGGGCACAGTTACCCCATTCAGGACCAGGGAGTCCTCCACACCCGCCCGCCTCCTGTCCCCCACAAACAGTACTTCTGTCTTGTCAGGATTCAATCTCAATCTGTTAGCCGCCATCCATCCTCCAACCGCCTCCAAGCACTCACACAGGACCTTCACCGCCTTCACTGGTTCTGATTTAAAAGAGAGGTAGAGCTGGGTATCATCAGCATACTGATGGACACCCAGCCCAAACCCCCTGATGATCTCTCCCAGCGGCTGCATATAGATGTTAAAAAGCATGGGGGAGAGGACAGAACCCTGAGGCACCCCACAAGTGAGCGCCCAGGGGTCTGAACACTCATCCCCCACCACCACTTTCTGAACACGGCCCAGGAGGAAGGAGCGGAACCACTGCATGACAGTGCCCCCAGCTCCCAAGCCCTCTAGACGGTCCAGAAGGATGTTATGGTCGATGGTGTCAAAAGCCGCTGAGAGATCCAGCAGAACAAGGAAACAGCTCTTACCTTTGTCCCTAGCCCGCCGGAGATCATCGACCAGTGCGACCAAGGCAGTTTCAGTCCCATGATGAGGCCTGAATCCTGACTGGAAGGGATCCAAATGGTCCGCTTCTTCCAGGCGTGCCTGGAGTTGTTCCGCAACCACTCGCTCAATCACCTTGCCCAAGAATGGAAGATTTGAGACTGGGCGATAGTTGGCCATATTGGCCGGATCTAAAGATGGTTTTTTAAGAAGCGGTTTAATAACCGCCTCTTTCAGCGGGTCTGGGAAGGCTCCCTCATGGAGAGAAGCATTTACCAACCCGCGAAGCCCATCGCCCAGCCCTTCCTGGCTAGCTTTTATAAGCCAGGATGGGCAAGGATCAAGGAGACAGGTGGTTGGTTTCATTCGTCTAAGCAGCCTGTCCACATCCTCGGAGGTAACAGATTGAAATTGATCCCACAAAACTTGACTAGACAGGACTCTAGCACTCCCCCGCCCCGGCCCTGCTCCCACGGTGGAGTCTACCTCTTCCCGAATCTGAGCGACCTTATCTGCAAAAAACTTTGCAAAATCATTGCAGGAGATCATGTAGCCCGTACTGGGCCCGGATGGAGCAGGTGGTTCCGCTAAATTGCGAACCACCTGGAAAAGTCTCCTGCTGCTGTTTTCTGCAGATGCGATGGAGACGGTGAAGAAGGTCCTCTTCGCCGTCGCCATTGCCACTTGGTAGGCTCGAAGTTGAGCTCTAGCCCGTGTCCGGTCTGATTCAAAATGAGTTTTCCGCCACCGGCGCTCTAGCCGTCTCAACGACTGTTTCATTGCCCTCAGCGCCGGGGAAAACCACGGGGCTGTCCGGGCTCCATGCAATCTGAGAGGGCGCTTCGGAGCCAGACAGTCAATAGCGCTGGTTAACTCCGCATTCCAGCGGGCCACCAGGGAATCAGCTGAAAGGCCATCGACATGGGATAAAACATCCCCTACCACTCTTTGGAAGCCAATTGGATCCATTAAGTAGCGGGGGCGGACCATCCGAATCGGTCCCACCTCCCTGCAGAGGGAAAGGGTTGCGGAGAAGTCCAGTTGCACCAGAAAGTGATCTGACCATGGCACTTCTTTTGTTTCGCTTTTACTTAATGTCAGATCACCAACATCCATAGAGGTAAACACCAAGTCCAAGGCATGTCCGCGGCTATGAGTTGGGCCAGACTTATTCAGGGACAGCCCCATGGTGGCCATGCTTTCCACGAAGTCCCGAGCAGCTCCTTGTAAGGTCGTGTCGGCATGGATGTTAAAATCCCCTAAGACAACCAAGCTAGGTGTCTCCAGGAGCACATCCGACACGACCTGAAGCAGCTCGGGCAGGGAATCCTTGGTGCAGCGGGGAGGTCGGTACACCAAAAGGAATCCTGTACTGCCTCTATTGCCCAACTTCCAGAACATGCACTCAGAGAACTGGGTCTTCCCAATAGGACGCCTGGTGCAAACTAATGACTTCCTAAAAATCACTGCAACCCCCCCTCCCCGCCCAGATGGCCTGGGTTGCTGTGCATAAGAGAAACCTGGTGGGCAAGCAGCGCCAAGAACGGGCCCATCGGCTTCCTCCAACCAGGTCTCTGTCACACATGCCAGGTCAAATCCTCCATCCACAATCAGGTCGTGAATGGCGGTGGTCTTATTCATCATCGACCTGGCATTGCACAGCAGCACCTTCAGGTCATGTGGGTATCCCTTGCCTATTCCAATATCCGTCCGGTCAGGACCAGACCTGGAGGCAGGGATAGTCCTCAGACAACGACTAAGTCTGCCTCCTCGGTAATGACATGGTCTGGTCTTAGCGTAACTCCTCCTCCTACCCGTGACCACTGAGATCGGTTGTTCCAGTGCACACACCCCTGTGGAATCTGCCCCAGCCATTTTGCTTGCTGGGACCCCCTCCCGGGCAGCCCTGACCCCTCCCCTTAAAAACAAAATAAAACCTCTGTAAAAAACAGCAAAGAACTCAACAAAAGAAGAACACAAAAAAGACAATAAAACAATAAAACCAAAAACAATAAAAATTACAAACACACTAAAATTTAACAGATTCCCACACCCAACTAAAAATCCCTCCCACCTCCCACCCCAAACACAATAAAACAATAAAACCAAAAACAATAAAAATTACAAATACACTAAAATTTAACAGATTCCCACACCCAACTAAAAATCCCTCCCACCTACCACCCCAAAGAAGATAAAAACATAAAAAATTCTTTAAAAAGCATTTTAAAAAGAACTCTGTGCTGTTTCAAGTTCCCCTGGGCAGCACCAGCAGCAGAGTGGCGGCAGCAGTCCTTTATGAGGCCTTCCAGGCCCCGCCCTAAACCAGGTGGAGAGAGGTAGGGACAGGGCCTGTGGGCACTCACAGCAGGAGAGAGTCCTGGGCAGCACCAGCAGCAGAGCAGCGGCAGCAGTCCTTTATGAGGCCTTCCAGGCCCCGCCCTAGACCAGGTGGAAGGAGGCAGGGACAGGGCCTGTGGGCACTCACAGCAGGAGAGAGTCCTGGGCAGCACCAGCAGCAGAGCAGCGGCAGCAGTCCTTTATGAGGCCTTCCAGGCCCCGCCCTAGGCCAGGTGGAAGGAGGCAGGGACAGGGCCTGTGGGCACTCACAGCAGGAGAGAGTCCTGGGCAGCACCAGCAGCAGAGCAGCGGCAGCAGTCCTTTATGAGGCCTTCCAGGCCCCGCCCTAGACCAGGTGGAAGGAGGCAGGGACAGGGCCTGTGGGCACTCACAGCAGGAGAGAGTCCTGGGCAGCACCAGCAGCAGAGCAGCGGCAGCAGTCCTTTATGAGGCCTTCCAGGCCCCGCCCTAGACCAGGTGGAAGGAGGCAGGGACAGGGCCTGTGGGCACTCACAGCAGGAGAGAGTCCTGGGCAGCACCAGCAGCAGAGCAGCGGCAGCAGTCCTTTATGAGGCCTTCCAGGCCCCGCCCTAGACCAGGTGGAAGGAGGCAGGGACAGGGCCTGTGGGCACTCACAGCAGGAGAGAGTCCTGGGCAGCACCAGCAGCAGAGCAGCGGCAGCAGTCCTTTATGAGGCCTTCCAGGCCCCGCCCTAGACCAGGTGGAAGGAGGCAGGGACAGGGCCTGTGGGCACTCACAGCAGGAGAGAGTCCTGGGCAGCACCAGCCATGTTTCTAAGTATTTTATTAAAGCATGTTTAATAAGCATGTTTCTAAGTATTTTATTAAAGGTAAGTTTGCTACTGCAACTAAATTTAATGCAATCCTCCCACTATGACTCTTAGAACTAAGACCACTGTGTTCCATGTGGCTTCTTCCCTTGTAAATGTGTGTAGGAATGCAGCCTTGGGCAGATTTTTTGCTGGAGAGGTAAGCTTTCAAATATATTTTAATATTAATATATTCACTTGTTTGGAAGGCATTAACCAGTTTCCCAGTTTGTATTTATTATGAACCAATAGTTAACTGCTCCTTCATGGTTTGTTTCCCTACTCACATGAAGAGGATGTGTCTTAGTGCATGGAACTCATGCATATCCTGAATTCTTAAGTCAGAATTTGATCATGAAAACAAGGCCTATGTGCTGCTTCTCCCTACCAATGAATTGCAAACAGCAAGTAGCACTTGTGAATTAGAAGAATTTTAAACCTCTGCATGTGCGGAGTTCAATGCCTAGGGGGCTAGAACAAATAAAATGTCTAAACATACAAAAAAGCAGGTGAAGTCTATATTAATCATGTTTGTATTTAAAATACATACCAGTTGCTCATATGCTGCAGCTCTGTTCTGATAAAATGTAGAAAGGTCAGCATTTTTCTCAGGCGGACATAAACTGATGGCTTCAGTATAGCACTGAATGGCTTGCTCATATTTCCCAGCTTTAAAATATTTGTTGCCTTTGTTCTTTGCTGCTTGGGCTCTATCAAGAGGACTCTGGAAAAAAAGATATATTTACCATTCATACATATTTTGAAAATACAAAAGGGCGGTCTTAATAAAACTTTAAAGTCTCCAGAACCACCTTATAGAAACTGAGATATGAAAGCTAGGAGCTAAACGCCACCTTAAACCTAGGTTATGGGCGCAACAATGGAATGCCTAGGCACATTTTTTAATAACAGTGTGGTGTAGTGGTTAAAAGCGGTAGACTCGTAATCTGGGGAACTGGATTCGCATCTCCGCTCCTCCACATGCAGCTGCTGGGTGACCTTGGGCTAGTCCAGGCATAGGCAACCTTGGCTCTCCAGATGTTTTGGAACTACAACTCCCATGATCCCTGACCACTGGCCCTGTTAGCTAGGGATCATGGGAGTTGTAGTTCCAAAACATCTGCAGAGCCAAGGTTGCCTATGCCTGGGCTAGTCAGTCTCTCAGTCCCACCCACCTCACAGGATGTCTGTTGTGGGGGAGGAAGGGAAAGGAGATTGTTAGCCGCTTTGAGACTCCTTTGGGTAGTGATAAAGCAGGATATCAAATCCAAACGCTACTTCTTCTTCTTCTCTAACAAGAATACAAAGCTGAAAATGAATGAACTGCAGTTAAAATATTATGTTCATTTTTCACACAGTCTAGTCCTTCTCCTGCCCACCCCCTAATATTCTTAAGAGGGTCTCTTCTCCAGTCTTCAGAGTAGCTGGAGGAAGACAGGAAAATGTCCTCTTTTCCTTCCACTGCAGTTTTAATCTGAAATCTTAGGCGCAGTACAGTCCTGAGCTCAGAAACTGCTCACGCTAATGAAATTCCATAGCAAAATGTGCCTAGAAAAATGGGGGTTTTGAACACTGCTGGGTGCTGATCACAATTAAGCCTCTATTTTATAAAGGTGCTCCTTCTATAGGTAAACAAAATACAGCATTCAAAATGTGACAAAGATTTAAACATTTCCCCCACCTTTATTTAGATGAATCTATATATAGAGCATCTTCAGAAGAGGCCTATATGAATCTCAGCTACATATGGTTATAAGATGATGTGCATACAAGGCTACCACAGCTGCCAGCTGAGAGGAATGTTTAAAATATTTCCCTAGCTTATGAAATATTTGTGGTGTAGATCTTGCTACCAATTTAAACATAAACATACTCTATCACACAAAGATTATTATTTTAATAAAGAAAATAGAAGTAGAAGATAAGCCTCTTTTTATTACCAGCACAGGAAGGCAATATAGCTTACACATGTACCTCCTTTCAAGTCCAAGAGAATACACAACTTAAGAGAGAACACTGTTATGGTCACTGAACATTCTGTGATGCTTCTTGCTTGCTAATAGTTATGAATGACCATTTGATACTTGTACAACGACAGCTAACAAGACAGCCTTCATGCTTTCCTGTTGACTGGGAACCTATGACAAGCCTTTGAAAGGCAACATTATCCAACTGCAGTGGTACCTCGACTTCCGAATGACTCAACTTCCAAAGGTTTCAACTTCCGAAGTCGGCAAACTCGGAAGTCTTTTTGCCCCGCGCGCGGTCCGGCATGCGCAGAAGCGCAAAATTGCGCTTTGCGCATGCGCAAAACGGACGCTTCGACAACCAAAGACTTCGACTTACAAAGAGCGCCGCGGAACGGATCGCCTTCGTAAGTCAAGGCACCACTGTATAAAGGTGGCGCCAAGAGAAATTCAAGTCAGTTTGAACTTTAATTTGGACTCCTAGAGAGGCAGACAAGAGAGCTGAGTTTTAAGCTGGAGTTGACTAGAACTGGGTTCAGTGTCTTGGAGTTGAGTGAACTAGTTATTCTCTGGGAATCTCAGGCATGATTGGCAGCTATATTACTAGCTTGCTTGCTTCCATAATGCTTTGATTATTTTTTGTAAACTAAAAACAAGTATTTATAGGATACCATGTATCTCTAGGGTTTGTTTAGATAAAAAAGTACTTACCGTAACTCTGTAGCACTGAACCTAGACAATTCTCTGCTCAAGGAAATGAGATGTGTGTTGAGGATGTTAATATGGACTTTTTAAATGAAACTGCTCAATGTGCAATAAATGTGGTGACATAATTACATTCTCACTTGCAGCGATAACTAAGAATCACTATGAGTTTTGTTTATTTCTAAGGGGTCAATTGGAAGAACTGACTTCTTCAAAATTAATGTTTTTAAAATTAAGACTCCTAGTTCTGGGAGTATAACATATTTCATTGGTAAAATTTACATTATGGCCTCAATCCAAAGCTTTGTGGATTCCTTTGCAAACACAATGGCTTCATACATGAAGCAGGCACAGGGCTGTATTGCATGACTTAGAAAATTATGTTGCTCACAATGGAGAAACCCTACAAGCATGCAAAATATCCTTTAATTTCTACATTGAAAGAAAACACATCATAACAGAAATGTTAATTTAGACATTAGTTGCTAGCAGATGAAATCTATATTACCTGTCCAAAACTGCTCAAGTGCCATAATATAGACTTAATGTCATTTAGTCTTGCAAAGGCTGTTTGAATAGCACTTTATGATTGCTACCTTGTCTCTCAAACACAAACTCCCTAAATGAGATAATGCAGAAGAGTTGTTCATTTGTAAAGAAAACTATGGTAAAACCAAGCTGATAAAAAGGTTTGTGGTCAAAAGTAAACACTAAAGGAATGTGCATTGGTCTTCATTATTTTTTCATGTCACAAAGCTTATGAAAAAGGCCTTTGTTTTTAGGGATGGTGTCTTCTCAAGCAGAATGAGGAATTTGCTGTCATTTAATAGGCATGATCTCAGTGAAGCCAACATATGACAAAAATTGACTAGAGATATATAAAAGGACAAGTTTCCCCTTTTTCCTTACAGATCTCTAATTAAAAACTGTCTTCCAAACACCACAGGCATTTTTTTATTATTGTGCTCCAAGATCAGTACCAAAATGCCGGTGAAAAATAACTGGCACTAACCACCTATACCACAAAATGCCTCTCCAACAAAAATGCAGTGATTTTCGCTATAAGATATGAAAAGCTTGAGATTTGGAATACCTTCGGCTAGAAAAAGATTTCCAAATTCTAGGCACCTACATCATTTGTTAAGAGGGATATATGACTTGGGGACTTTTTAATATTTTCCATTCATTAATACAACAACAACAACAACAACAACAAACTAACAACAACAACAAGATACAAATGTAATTAAGCTGCCTAAACAACAGAACAGGGGTCAGCAACCTTTTTCACAACAACAACAACAACATACAAATGTAATTAAGCTGCCTAAATAGAACAGGGGTCAGCAACCTTTTTCAGCTGTGGGACGGTACACTGTGCCTCAGACCTTGTGGGGAGCCGGACTATATTTTGAAAATTCCTATGAATTTTCTATGCCCCACAAATAACCCAGAGATGCATTTTAAATAAAAGCACACATTCCACTCATGTCAAAACACCAGGCAGGCCCCACAAATCACCCAGAGATGCATTTTCAATAAAAGGACACATTCTACTCATGTCAAAACACACTGATTCCCTGACCATCCGGGGGCTGGATTGAGAAGGTGATTGGGCCGCATCTAGCCCCCGTGGGGGCCTTAGGTTTCCTACCCTTCAACAGAAGATACTTATCCTATTTCACATTAAAGAAAGGAAAAATATATAACTACTCATAAGATCAATAAGTTTTAAAAGTGCACTTTTAAAAATTGTCATCAATTATTTAACCTGATATGGAAAGTCCTAATATTCATTCTCTAATGCTTGCAAAGAGAATGCAAGCATTCCAATTTCACAGTATTTCTTTAGATAGATAAAAAAATAAAATTCCACATTGGAATCAGAATTAAGCAACTGTTCACATCATGCAGTTGGACCACACATTTTCAGGGTACAACAATGTAGGTAGAGCTACTTTGAGAGCTAGTGCACCATGTAAAAAATAAAGCCCTTACTTTAACCCATACTTTATATTCCTAATCCATGGCCTGGCATAATTGGCAATGCTTTCGTGTTAACAGCTCCCATCAAATGCAAGAGACTATATACATTTTATTCTAAGATTAGAATGACTAGATTAGAATGCTGGCAGATTCCCACTATCAAATGACTGCACTCCTTAGAAATCTCAGAGACACCACGAACTTTCATTTTTTTATCTATAGGAACATTTACTAATACAGAAATAAGATGCCTGACTACATTAAAACAAGAACTGTTTCCAATTAATGTATGTATCTCTGCCTTTCTTAACTTGCAATAATTACCTTGTAAGATTTAGACAGGGTACTAATTCCCAAACTGTGTGGTTGTAAGTGCTAAAGTGTGACTTGAAAAAAAAGGCAACAGTTTAGGAGCCGCAGACCAGGCCATGGGGAAGACCCAATGCAGCTTTAGCTGCCACTACTGTATGTGAAATGAGACACCATCCTGAGGAAGACAAAGATGCACTTGGATTTCCCCAGTTATCAGTACAGATGGCAAGAGCATGGAAATCTCTGAAGCATTCATTACCACTGCCCAGAAAGCATACCTCCATGCTCTGGACACCCTGGGCCATGAATTAATTAAGCACAAGGGAAAGCCTCCACTATGATGCACTTTGAACTGGAGCATCCTGCAGTTACAAGGTATCTTTTGAATTTAAAAAGCAATTTCCTCCTATTTTAATCAAAAGTTGCTTATGGAATCAAAAGTTTGAGAAATATTTACATAAAATTTCAAAATATAGGTCTCTAAGTCAAAGCTATTGCATTTTATTTCAAAGCAGTCTAGCTGAATCAGACCAAAGGCCCACAATAAATATATGAGAACAACAGCTTTCTCCCCACTTGTGTTCTGGAGCAACTGCTAATCAGAGGCATACCACCTCTGAAACTGGATGTAATACTCAGCCATTGTTAGCCTTATCCTCCATACATCTGTCTAACCCAATTTTAAAGTCATCCAAGCTGATGGTCATAACTACCATCCTGTAGCAGTGAATCCTAGTTTAACTACCGTGTTTCCCCTTTTTTAATACGTAGTCAGAAAGTAAGCCATGGCAGCATTTTTTAGGAGTTGCTATATACAAGACACCCCCCGAAAATAAGACATACCTCTCATACTGTGTACAGCGAGACCGCCGAGCGCCCCAGCCAGCCAGCGGAACCCAGCCATCCAGCGGGGCCTGGAACCGGCTGCTGCCGGAACAGGCGGCTACAGAGTGGAGCGCTCCGCAGCGCCGAGCACTCAGAGCGCCCCGCAGCACCAGGCGAAGCGCCCAGCCAGCGGCCTGGCCTCTTCCTGTCCCAGCCGAGGATGCCTGCCGCCCCGCCGCCGGAACAGGCGACTGCAGAGTGGAGCGCTCTGCAGCGCCGAGTGCTCGGAACGTCCAGCAGCGCCCAGCCAGAGCGGTGAGGCAGAGCGGCGGCCGGAGGCCCGCTGGCCCTTCTACGCCACTGGAACGTTGTGGGCCGCATGGCCCGAGGCAGAGTGGCGGCAGGAGCCCTGCTGGCCCTGCCATGGTGACGGGCGGCGGCGGGAGACCTGCTGGCCCCTTCCACGCCGCCGGAATGTTGTGGGCTGCATGGCCCAAGGCAGAGCGGCGGCGGGAGCCCCGCTGGCCCTGCCAGGGCGACGGGCGGCGGCGGGAGCGCTGCTGGCCCCTTCCGCGCCACCGGAACGTTGTGGGCCGCATGGCCCAAGGCAGAGCAGGCAGAGTGGCGGGAGGCCCGCAGGCCCTTCCGCGGCGCCGGGGCACGGACAGCGGCAGGAGCGCTGCTGGCCCCTTCCACGCCTCCGGAGTGTCATGGGCTGCATGGCCCGCCGCCGGAATTTTGTGGGCAGGGAAGCGGGAGGCAGGCGGGCTGGGCGATGGGCCCATGGCTGCGCTCGGTGGGACCGGTAGTGGGCTCAACGCTGGTCTGCGCCGGCCTGCGCCAGGGGCTTTGGCTCTGTCCGCTGCCGGCGCACGGCACCTCGCCGTGGCCGGGATCTGGGTCCTGGTTGCGTGAATGCCCTCCCCTCCCATAGCAGCGCCCGGGACGAGGCTGCCTCTGAACATGCACAGAGAGACACCCCCTTCCCACCCCACCCCCGCTAGTCCAGTGCCGGGGAAAAGGTGTCTTGGAAAGCCGGGTTGGGTTTATAGCTCGGGATGGGGTCGGTCTCTGAGCACGCGCAAAGTGCCTCCCTCGCCGCTGCCTTTGCACTTTTTTCCTTGTCTCTTTTTAAAAGAAGTTGCTCCCCAGGGTGGGTCCATAATAAAAACCTAATAAAAAATTAAGACATTCCCTGAAAATAAGACACCTTGTGTTTTTTTGAGGAAAAAAAGTTATAAGACGGTGTCTTAAAAAAGGGGAAACACGGTATGTGCTGTGTGAAGTATTTTTTTCTTTTGTCCTGAATCTTCCAACATCAGCTTCATTGGATGAGCCCTGGATTCTAGTACAGTGGTACCATGGTTGTTGAATGGCTTGGCTCCCAAACAAATCAGCTCCTGAATGCCGCAAACCCACAAGTGAGTGTTCCAGTTTGCGAACGTTTTTCGGAAGCCAAACGTCTAACACGGCTTCCAATTTGAGTGCAGGAAGTTCCTGCAGCCAATTGGAAGCTGCACCTTGGTTTTCGAACGGTTCTGGGAGTATGTTTGACCGGAACGGATTAAGTTCGACAACCAAGGTACCACTGTATTATGAAAGGTGAATAATGCACTTCTAGCCACTTTCTCCACATGGTGCATCATTTTACACATCTCTATAATGTCTCTTCTTACCTGTCTTTTCTTCCAAACGGAGAAGCCCCAAATGTACCGTATATGCTGGCGTATAAGGCGACTGGGCATATAAGACGACCCCTTACTTTTCAAGTTAAAATATAGAATTTGGGATGTACTCCAGCCCTTTTTTGGCGGGGAGGGGAGGCTGTCTTCTCCAGCACTCAAGTCTGCAGCCGGGGAAATGGTGGTTTGTTTGTTTGCTTGCTTGCTTAGTTATTGAGAGGGGGAAAGAAGCCAGAGAGCGGAGAGAGAGACAACGAGGCTGGCTCAGTGAGCAAAAGGGGAATAGAAGCCAGGGAGAGGGAGAGAAACCATAGAGAGGATAGCGATAGAGGGGCAGAGACATCGGAGGCTCACACAGCCAGCGAAAGACGCTGAGCAGCAGTGAAAGAGAGAGCGGAGAGAGAGAGAGACGGAGAGATCCCTTTGCTTTGCGCTGACAAAAAAAGAAGAGGCAGCAGCTTGACACCAATGAAATACACAAAACTGTATCTCTGCGCTGATCCAGGTCACAAAGCCATGAGGGAGCCATTCTCCCTGGCGGGGAGCAGCCCCCTCCCGAGCGCGCTTCTTTGCGTTCATATGGTCACTGCATACAGTGGGGATGCGGCCGTTTTTGAGCTCCCCCCACCGTATGCGGTGACTGCAGATTCTTGGACCCGGTGTATAAGACGGGCCCCCAACTTTTGAAAAAAATTTCCTGGGTTCAAAAGCCGTCTAATACGCCAGTATATACGGTAATATAACTTTTCCTCATAGAGGAATTGCTCCAGGGCTTTGATTATCTGGTTGCACTTTTCTACATCACTTCCAGTTCTGCAATGCCCTTTCTGAAGTCAGGTAACCAGAATTGTACAGTTCTGTACACCTATTTCAACAACTACTTATCCCTGTTTTAAGAACATAACAGACACAGGAGTACAAATTTTAGAATCTGTACTGTATTAGAAATAACTAGCCTGTGGCCCTCCAGATGTTGCTGGACTACAACTTCCATCATCCCTGACCCATTCAATATACTGTATGTACTTGCTGGGAAGTGGAGCTCAATTACATCTGGACAGTCACAACTGGTTAGCTGTCCTGCTCTATATCCTCCAGATGGATAAAAATCAGTTCATAACTGCACTGGTTTTTCATGTGCTCAGAGCTCTTTCAAAGAAGCAATAGGCATTATCTGCAAGAGGACTGTACCACATGCATGACTACATAACTGAATTACAGTAGCTGCACAGCCCTCACAGACAGGTCACCAAAAAGGATTTTGCTGCACTGGGGTTCCATAAAATGTAAGTAAAGCATAGTCCAATGATATGCAGTATATTCACATCACCAGTGCATATCCCTGTCCATGTCTGTGCTGCCATGACCAAAGAGACATGCTTAACACACTTGGAAAGTCCTACACCTATAACAGTAAGAGCTGCCTTGAGGAAGGGCTTTCAAAGGCCCTAACCAAGGCATCCATACTCTTAAAACCAAACCTATGAAAATATATATCAAGTGGATCCTCCATCTCCCAGTGATAGCATAGAGTCTTATAACTGGATTCCCCTTATTCTAGTAATAGCACCGGGTCTCACAATTGAGGGGTTTGTAAAGGCTAACTCAAGTTCCTATCCAAAGTCAATTACAAATTGGGACCAGACCCTGTCTGAGGTTTAGGGCCAATTTCTAACGGGTATAAAACCATCTCAGTCCTTTCGCTACAGCAGTCCCACCCCACCCCACCCTGCCAGGGCCAGCAGCAAGAGGCTAGAATCAATGGCGGGGGGGGGGGGTCAGCAACTGGAGACCGCAGAGGAAACGAGGGCCCTCATGTGCTACGCACATTTAACTCCAACGATCATTCCCGCCCATCCAAAGGTGAGGAGGGATTGGCGGAGGCGACGATGGGTTGGGTGTCTTTTCTGCCAACCCCTGGGAGGGGCCGCGCGGTTCCACACAGCCGAGGGCCGCTGGAACCCCAAGGAACCAGGTTGGGCTTCGGCACGTGACCGGCCTCCCGCCGAGCACACGCGGCCACCGCGACGCCCGCCTCCCAACAGCTTCGCCTCGCCAATGTTCCATTCCCAACGGCCGCCCTCGAGGCGCTGGTCGAGCCCCGTTCCTCTCACGCACCGTCACCCCAGCCCGAGCCGCCCTTCCCGCCCTCTTCTCACCATCTCGTCCCCACTGGGGCCATCGGGGTGTCCGGCCCCTGAGCCGTCGGCGGGCCCCGGGCTGGCCCTTCCCTCGGGGGTCTTCCTCTCACTCGCCCCTTTGCCTCCGCCCCGCGGGGCGCGCCTCCGCCGGCCCCACAGGTACAGGGCTCCGGCCCCGAGCAGCAGCGGCGCTCCCAGCGCCAGGGCCAGCTGCCAGCGCGGCATCCCCGAGCCACTCCCGCCCCCGCTGGCCTCCACGGGCTTCGAGGCGGCCATGATCCCCCGAGCGCCCCGCAGCAGCAGCTGCTGCTACTGCTGCTGTTCGTCCGGCGGCGGCAGCAGCCGAATCAGCCCAGGAGAAAGAGAGAGCGAGGGGTCAACGGAAACGAGGGGCATAACGGGAAAGGAGGCCTATTAAAGCTTCCGCTCGCCGCGTTCCTTCCCATTACCAGCAAGTCCTAGGCTGCAGCGCCACCGGCTGGCCGGATGGAGCCGGCGCAGACACGGGAGAGGCGGAGGAAGGAGGAACACCGGTCGGTCCACCTGCTGGAGGGAAGCGGTGTAAGCGGAGAATGCAGAATCATAGAATTGCAGAGTTGGAAGGGACCCTAAGAATCATCTAGTCCAACTGCTTGCAATTCAGGACTGTGCAGTCACGCAAGGGAATGTTATTGAAATTTAATTTCCTGCAGGGATTAAAAAAAATGTACATCCCGCTGACACGTGACATATCTTAGACATGTATGTATGTCTATAAATACATACATGTATATGCAAAACATATATACCTGTAAATGCGAACATTTTTTAAAATTATGAAATAAAATCACATCAACAAACACCACATTCAGACAATAAAATAATGAACATTTGTGGGGATCACATTAGCAACCTCTACTCCATCTAATATACTCTAGTAGGAAAACAGCCTCCCCCCCCCCGGTAAGGTTGAAACTTGGCAATTGGTTGGTACGGTGGTACCTTGGGTTACAAACACCTCGGGTTACAGACGCCGCTAACCCGGAAGTAGTACCTTGGGTTAAGACCTTTGCCTCAAGATGAGAACAGAAATCGTGCAGTGGCAGCAGGAGGCCTCATTAGCTAAAGTGGTATCTCAGGTTAAGAACGGTTTCAGGTTAAGAATGGACCTCTGGAACGAATTAAGTTCGTAACCAGAGGCACCACTGTACAAACTAAGAACTTCAAAAGAAGGCTGCAACATGAAACTACTCAATTGCAGTTCATCAAGAGCAGGCACCCCCAAACTACGCCCCTCCAGATGTTTTGGCCTACAACTCCCATGATCCCTCGCTAACAGGACCAGTGGTCAGGGAAGGTGGGAATGGTAGTCCAAAACATCTGGAGGACCGAAGTTTGGGGATGCCTGATCAAGAGGTTCAGTGCTCTCCTTTGTGGATTGAGTGCTGGGAAGTGTTAACTGGTGTACTAATGCCAGGGTATTTGTGCTGACAACTTATTTTACTTTGTGAAGGAACTGGGAACTCTACTCACAGAGCACTGTTGACAAACTACAGTTCCCGGGATTCTTGGGGTGGGGGTGGTTGCATATTTCGTGCAACAGCCTTATAGTTGTTTATATTATCTGACCTTAGGAAATATATTTAAATGTGCAGTGGATTACTATAAAAGCTACTTTTTTCTTTCTAATTTTACTGTTGGTCTCCCACAACATTCAAACTTCTACTTTTTGCTTGGAGATGACAAATCTGAAAAATATTTGTCTGGTGGTGCTGGATTGCCTGGTACACCCACCAGAACAAGACAACTAAGCGACTGTTTTAAGACCAACATGGCTGCTCACCTGCAAACAAATTGATTCCTGTGTTGCTTCCGCTTGTTTGACTGTAGCATTTAGTGGAGGGAGCACATTGCATTTTCCTCCCATTTTCTTGCCTGCAAAATGCAGTGGAGGAAGAAAAACAGGGTTTGTCATTGCGGAAGAAGATGGTGCCTGCTTGTTTGAACCTCTAGTTGGATGAGAAGGAGTTGTGGCCGACAAGGGTGCTGGTGTTTGTCTGGCTGATGTTTTCACTGGTGGGAGATGCACACTGAACATTGATGGTGGCTTTACTGTTGGTCTTAATGGTGGAAGAGTAAAATCTGCCATTGCATATACTTCCGTGAAGCTCTCCTAAGAAGAAGAAGAAGAAGAGATATCTCTCAGATTTTATTTTATATAATCTGAATTCACTCTCTCTAGCCTCCTCCCCGGGAACTATTTTTACATTATCAACAACTAAAAACAAATCAGAAAATGTAAAGTATATATGACTGAGATAATAACCATAGACCTATGGAGAACAAGTCTAATCCTTTTCTTTAAAGCTCACCAAGGTAATAGCCCTTACCATGTCCTGTTGCTATGGGCTTCATAAGTTAATCATCATTAATGAAGGAGGAGGAGGAGGAGTTTGGATTTGATATCCCGCTTTATCACTACCCAATGGAGTCTCAAAGCAGCTAACATTCTCCTTTCCCTTCCTCCTCCACAACAAACACTCTGTGAGGTGAGTGAAGCTGAGAGACTTCAAAGAAGTGTGACTAGCCCAAGGTCACCCAGCAACATGTGGAGGACTGGAGATGTGAACCCGGTTCCCTAGATTATGAGTCTACTGCTCTTAACCACTACACCACACTGGCTCTCATCCAGTTTCATGTTCGTCCTAAACATCCCACCAACTGATTGAACCTGATGGTCTCTTGAGGGAGGAAGCAGTCTGTTACAAATGTGTATAGTTTCTTCACCAGACAGTGTGGTCAGATAAATGTTTTGCATGTTTATGTACTAGACCTATATAATTCAAAAGTTTGTGTTTATATTTTCCACAGGTGGACCACTCCCCCCTCACAATTGTGTTGCTAAGCATGGTACTAATTCTGAATTGTTAAATTATACTCCATAGTATTTTGTATCTGCAAATACACTTCTTGAGGATAAATGAATATAAATGATGAACATACTCCAAAAAGCCAGTCAATCTACCAGATCCTGGTTGCTGTACCAATGCTGGTGTACTATTATGAAGAATCTGTGATTTGGACTTTTTCCTGGGTTTTTCTGTTTTGGAAATATCAATTAATAAACCCTGAGACATAATTATAAGAGGAATAAATGTACAAATGCACATACAGTGACAGACTGGAACCAGTCTTTGGTTGGCACAATGTAGTGTTAGCCAAATTCTAGAATCTTCCCAGGAGAGCCTTTTTGTATAGATGCAATGTGTAATTTGAATATTGGAAGAGAGAACATGTCATTTAAGATCTATACTGTGCTAGTTCCTGAACATGGTCAATACATCAATTCTGCTGCCTGAAATTGCAAGCCAGATCTAAATCACAGCCTGAGCCTTCCAGGCATGTTATCATGGAAAGCTCTCCATTGGTATTGACAGTTGGTGCACTCAACAGCAAGACTATGAAGCAGGCGGCCCAGTTCTCTTGCCACCCTGCAGGGTGTGTGACATTGGGAATTTCTGTAATGGAAAGGTTAGAAACAAGTAGCAATTGTTAAAATAGATTACCAGGGCTTGGCTTGTACATATATAGACAAGACCAAGGGCAGCGCTCAACTAATATATATTTGTTGGGTTGCTTTTGGGTGGTAGGATTTTCTAAATAGAAGGGACCAATTTGAAATTACAGCACTATTCCCTCATAGTTGTGTGGCTATAATTCAGCAGTGCTGTTTCACATACATATTTCCCGTCTGTACATGGACTATGAAGAGGATGATGATCTTTCCTTTGCAAAATGGATGAGTAGTTTCTGGGGCCATAGTGTGACTGATGAAAGAGAGAGTAAAGCACACAGGAAGCAGCAGACAAGATCGCTGAGTGAAAGGAGAGCCTCTCTTCCGGTAAGACCGTAAGTAGAGAATGTCAAGAGAAAGCAAAAAAATGGGAGAGAAAGGATCATGCCCTGTGGTTGTGTACTTCAGACCTATGGTTGAATTATTGAACGGGGTTTTTATTTTTTATTTTTTAAAAATCCAATACATAGCAAGATGTGAATCCTAAATGCTTTTCAGCATCCATGTCAATACAGTAAATTTCCACAACCAGAGCTAATAATTAAAATATAGATGAAAATATTGTAGAACTCAAGCATGAGATTTGTTCAGGATTCAATGAAGAAAATGCCTTTATCCCATAAGACCCTGAGTCAAATTTGCACAGCCAAAATTAATGGACATGTTTTGTTTGTATGTATGAATCTCAGCTGATGGAAGAAAAGTCAGTATAAAGTTCATTGTGAAAATACTTTGGTTTCTCTTCAGATCATATAAATATTTCGTCTTTTACTAATGAAGTTCACTGTGAAATAGGAGGGTGCCTTAAATTCTGCTCTGGCTGTGTTAGTTACTGTATTTTTAAATTTTGTTTGGAATTTCAGAGTCTGCACAGAATTAGTGGGGAGCTGGGAAATTTCCCATAGCAGATTGCAAATTCCATGGCTACATAATTTGCTCTAAACAAGATCATCAAACACAGTCCCTTGTCTATGTTTCCATAAGCATACCATCTCTTGCATGTAAAGGATCCTTGCAAGAGGGCATGATTAAATAATGTTGGGGCAGAGGAAGGTTCCTCCCCCAATCCTTATAAATCTCCCCACAAGCCCCAACTAATTTAGTTTCAGTTGGATCAGAACTCTTTAATAGGTTAAAGAATCCTGAACTAGAGCAGGGAAGATTTGGATGGGAAGAGGTGTATCTCACAGCATGCATCTTCTGACCACAAGCCACTCTCCCTTCTGTTTATCTTTTTCTCAGCTGACCTTGAAATAACCTCAGCATTCCCCAGATCTTGGAAGGCAATGAATATGCTCAGTCTCCATCAGGCTTTTTTTTTTTTTGCGCAGAAAGGGGATGGAGGTTGTTTTGGTTTTTTGTTTTAACTAAGAATATGTTTCTGTATACCAGCAGAGTCCTTTGGGTATACAAAACCTTTGGCTTTCTCCATGGGTGGTCCAGTTCCACTGCCTTTCCGATAGGCATGGGATCTCCAAGTTCATATTACCATATACTGTACAAGTGGTGCAACAAAAGGTTATGATGTATCTCTACGGTACCACCTAACCGAGTTCCTGTTCAGGGTGTGCATCAGCCAGCTATGCCCTTCCCTAGGACACCCCATTCCATTCCACACACACCTTTGTTTGGATTTGCAAAAACTTTTAAGTGTGATGAGATATGAATCACTAGGGGGAACACAGAGTTTTGAATCTGTTCCAACATGTGCCCAATTGACAGTTCATCATTCTATCCACTATCCATCCCACTTTTTCTATCTAATAGGAAGATTCCAGATAAATTCAGTACTGTGCTGGAGTACTTGGTATTTTCCATCTGGGGAGAACAGGGCAAGAAGAATGTGTGCATGTAAGAGTAGTGGAGTCCACACAGGTTCACTTTTTGTGAGCAAAATTTTTAATGCATACAATGTGTGTGGGAGAGAGAGAGAATATAAATATATATTATTCATTTAATTTACATCAAGAGTGACTACTAAAAAATGATATACAAATGCTTAAGGTATGTCATACTTAAAAACAATTATGACACTTATTATTTTTGAACATTTTAAAATATATTCATTACTCTTGTAAAAAACCCAGCACCTGTGTCACCTTTTATGAGGAAAGGCAGTAGGACATTTTCCAGTTCCAGTTTCCACACTATAACACTATAACACTGCTAAGGAATTATTTGTCAGCTAAGAACAGAATTAAAATGCAATATATTATGAAGCAATGCTCTTCCCCATGGCCAAAATCCTTATACAATGACTATTCAAAGTAAATATCAGCAAAGATCTTTTGCCACATTAATTAAAAGCTTCTTGTTTGCCCTTTCTGTCCCTTTTATTGCTTCCAGATGAGCCTGGCAACAAGATTACGGATGAATTACCTGTTAATTGCCTCTTCATTGGCCTCTCTTAATTGCCAGCCTCTAAAGAAGGCTTTAATGACTGATTTCATCCCATTTTTAAATTGTTATTTTTATATAGAAACATAAATCTATATACAAATGAAAAGTCCACTGCCATGGTTAACAGGAAGCATTAAAAGAGCAGAACATATAAATTGGAAGGTTTTAATTAAAGGTGCATGAGTCCTAATAAGCTTCAATAGCACTTTTTCAGTCATCACTGAATAAACTTCAAAATCCATAAATCGAAAATGGAGGACAAAACAGACAACACTATAATGTTCATATTTGTTCATATGATTGTCTGGATTTGCCATATAAAGTGAACAAACGATAACAATTCTAGAGTAAAGTGGAAATGTGAAAGCAACCCATTATATATGCAGTCCACTACTTTTTTCCTAGCCACAACCAACCACATATCTCTGGAAGCTTACAAAATGGACATAAATGTCCCTAACATCAATTGTTCAGAGGTATATGTAATCTGAACATGGAAGTTTTATTTAGCTAGTATGTCCAACATCTAGAAATGCATCCTCCATGATTTTAAAAATCCTTTTTAGAGGCCAGCGCTACAGCCTGTCGTAGTTAATTATCATACTAAAAGTCTTTCATAGGATCAGTAGAACAGCAAGGAGGGAAATGGGCCTCTCTTTACACCCACATTGTACTCTAATAACTAGATTATCATTCTGTGAGATTACAGCATTTGTCCTCAGCCTCTCACCCTCTTTGGTTTTAGTTAAAAATAATTCAGTTAAAGCTACTTGTCCATATATGTAGTACCTTCTTTAAAATTATAACTTGCTTTTAAAACATCAGAAGATCTAGAATCTTTCAATTAACTCATGTACAGCCCATTTCCTAAAGGCGTGCTTCTATGATCAGATCAATATTCACTGCATAGTCACAGTGGTAACAATTCACTAAAAGCTTGTGATAGGAAATCATGTTCTTTGAATGGCTTTCCAGATACAGATACTGTACATGCATATAATACAGTGGGACCGAATTAAGGAAGAAATTTATTAAAGCTAAGGCTGGGGTTACAAACAGGTATCGGCAAATACAAAGGGCTCTTCAATCTAGTTTTTGAATATTCATCCTGATTTGCTTGCACAGAGCTTATGTGGAAATTTAATTATATCAACTATTTATTGAGCATGTGTTCTGATCTTTTTATATGGTAAAGTTATACAACGTTGAGCATTCATCCTAATTTCCTTGTGGAGTGCTTATACCCCTTCCTGTTATTCATTTATTCCATACTTGAGGGTGCATTTCTCTCTCACTTTCCTCACTGCAAAAAGTCCATTTCTTTGGGAAGTTTTTTACAGCAGACATTAGTGAGCCTGCAGCTATACTATGTTGCCCACATTTGTACAGCTCCTATGAATTTCCAATGCAGCAGCTACTGAAGGACCAACCTAACCTCACAGTAAGAACTTTGTATCATTATCACAGAATGCTTTCTACCTGAATTGTTCTCATATTTTACCTGAACAACCTGAGAACTTCAGTATTAACTGTTGGAGGTTTAAAAATCAACAAATAATGACTTTTTAAAACATGAATGCCTTTGTATTCAGCTGTCACATGAAAACTATCCTTTTTCTCAAGTTTTGAGACATTTTAATCAAGGGCACTTACAGAACCAGATATAAAAACATTAGGAGAGAAAATACATATGGGAGGTAAATATTATAAACTAGAATGTTGCTCCTAGCCAGAAGTCCAAGACATCTGACAAAAATCCTGGCAGGAAATTCCTGTGGAGAGGCTTTCATTTGAACCCAATAGCTGGATGGCTGCAATAATCCCTGAAAAAAGGTACATAAGGAAATACTTCCAGTCAGATATCAGTCGAAGGCCTCATCTGCGCTGAACTTTTGAAGCAGTATTATACCACTTCCTCCAAAGAAGCCCGGGAACTGTAGTTTGTTAAGGGTGCTGAGAGGTGTTAGTAGATCCCTATTTCCCTCAGAGAACTACAGTTCCCAGAAATCCCTTGGAAAAGGGATTGACTGTAAAACCACTCTGATGATACCGCTTTCAATTTATACGGTAGTGCAGATGACGCCTCAGGGAAAGAGTTTTTCCCAATCTAGCACCTGAAGGACAACCAACCTCAATGCATGCTTGGACACTGGGCAATTAAGTAGCTGGTTCCAGGTCATTGAAAAATAATGAGTCCATTTCCACTCTGGCACAATATTGGTATGACTAAAGGTTGCAACCCTATATCCACTGACCTGGGAGTAGGACTCATTATATTCAATGGGACTTAATTATAGGATTGTGCTGTAAACCATTAGAAAGGGGATTTGGCTATCAGCCTTTAACAATGCCACTAGATTACTAAAAAAAAATGGCTACCTCCTAATTACCTACAAGCAACCAAGCAGGAATAATGCTGAAAAATAAAGATAAATGGCTGGTGTGGGGAAGAAAGTTATTTTCCCCCCTTTGAACTCAGTGTGTGTCAATAAAAATATCTTCCTTACGCATAACAAATGAAATGATAAATAATAAACATTTATCATTTATTTCATTTTTTCAAGACCTGTGACTAAAAACCGTGTTCATAAGGAAAGTACCGGTACTGTATTATTTAGACTGCCCTACAGTATGTAGCACCAGCCTGAGATCTATATTCTCTTCAAGAATGTAGACATGTGATTTAAAACGCACACATGTGTGGGTGACTTCATATCATAGATGAAATAGAGTAATGAAACCTATTTTGTGTCAAATTTCTGCATAAAGATTATTTTTATTTTTATTGTATAATGATTCTTTTTTTAAAAAAAACAGGCCAGGCTTTCTTCCATCCATATGACAAGGCTTCATGGTTCTACCAAGACCCCATCCTCAGGCCACCTAAAAGAATTGCAAGAAGATCAAGATACACAATGCCATTGTCATAGGAAGGCAAGCAAAAAATCCTCAAATGGTGATTCTTCCCAGGGGACAAGTGGACCAAACAGTAGATCAAACTCCATCCAGGAATTTTCAGAATCCTTTGAGAAGCAACTGCATTTCAAAAACAAGCGCTCAGTTTCTTTGGTAAGTGCAACCATTTGTATATGCTAATCTAATTGAACAATGTGTTTAATTTTAAGTGATTTATACTTTTCAGGTGGCAAAGTGGAACGGATATAAAAAGTGCTTAGCCCAACCACAACCACTTCCACTTTCCTATCAATATGGAATAATTAGTTGGTCTGGGTCAACCATGATGTCAGCTACATTTGAATGGCTTCTCCAGCTATCCTGAGCTATTTTACTCAGCTATTTGATAATGCAGTTCTGTTTCTTTAAAGGTCCCTATATTATATTTAACCTTATAGTAAATCAATATGAAACGGCGTTTCCATGTGCTGCTCTGGTTTGCCAGAACCGGCTTTGTCATGCTGGCCACATGACCTGGAAGCTATACGCCAGCTCCCTCGGCCAATAATGCGAGATGAGCGCGCAACCCCAGAGTCGGTCACGACTGGACCTAATGGTCAGGGGTCCCTTTACCTTTACCTTTAAATCAATATGAAAAATATTTAATAATTGGAACATTTGTTTGGCAAGTTTCTTCAGCAGATGCAACCTTTAAAAATGCAACTGTCCCCCATTCTGCCTTCTTCTGAGTCCAAGAGGACCCAACTAAAATAGCTGCCACCTGAATTGGGCTTTCCCCATTTGTCACTAAAGGAAACACCACACTCTCAGCCACCAACCTCAAGGTAGCCACAGCACTATTAACAACACTAGAACTGGACTGTCCACCTGGGGTTATTGATTTTTTGGAGCAGCAAGATGGTGAATTCATAGGCGAAGATAACCAAGCTCAGGAGTTCAGATGGGAGAGCTACAGGAAAGCTAAAAAAAAGCTATCAAGGAGAAGAATGGGACAAAGAAGAGGCAGCATTGCACGTATTTCAGAAGGGTTACTACACTCTCAAATACCTAGAAAATCAACAGAACTATTACAAGGCTAGAATGTTGCTTAAAGGAGGGGGGGGGGAACCCTAATCTTCTCTAGAAGTGAATCAAACTGGAATGTTCTGAAAACATAAATATCTCTAAGGTACCTGGAGATTTGAGACATGAGGTTTAAAACAAAATGTCCACTTTAATCTACCCTATCATTTACTTGCTTAAAATATGTTTGATTTTTATGCTTCTTTACTCTATACCCACATGCCCTCTGTTGTTGAAAGAGGACATACACCATGCTGTGTGTTTTAAAGGTTTTAGGTTAATAATTCAAAGGTTTTTTTTCCAAAGTTGTGACATAAGTAGTTTTTATTATGGAAATAATTGAACTGCAGAATCAGAGCAAAAACATGGAAAGCTTGGATTGGCAAATGACACAATTCATTACAGTGCCTCTCCAATTGTGACTGAACCTTAACTACACAACAGGAGTGGGGGAGAGGGCCCAAAGCCCCTCCGGTATCAAAGGAAGGCCCACCCAGTGAAGCCTGCCTTTCCTTGGCTATGAAGAACTCTGAAAGAGGGACAAAACTGGCAGCCCCCAATCAGCTGCAGTACATGCAACATCCAGCTCTAGAGAAAGAACTCTACAGAAACAATCCATTTGCTTTTTTAACTCTACTGACTTTCATGAGAGAGATACATGTGGCTTCATCTCCTTTGACATCTGTATTAATCTTGTCTATCTGCCTGGAAACTCTTTCTCTCTCTCTTACATGCTTTGAGTGTTTTGCGGTGGCCCACCCCTGGACTGAATGGTTTTTGTTGACCATTATGTGTGTGTACAAATGCTTCTTTCCATCTCCTGTAAACTATTTTCTTGATTGCTTTTTGTGTAAGAATAAAAGTGCAGTAGAGGGGAGGTTCCAATTAAACACAGCTTAGAAAATGAAAATCACAATCACCACTCCATCTATTAAATACTGTTGTCAGTTTGACCATGTTACCATATACAGTGGTACCTCGGTTTATGAACACAATTGGTTCCGGAAATCTGTTCATAAACTGAAGCGTTCATAAACTGAAGCAAACTTTCCCATTGAAAGTAATGGAAAGTGAATTAATCCGTTCCAGACGGTCCGCGGAGTAAGCGTTCATAAACTGAAGCAAACTTTCCCATTGAAAGTAATGGAAAGTGGATTAATCCGTTCCAGACGGGTCCGCGGAGTACTTTAACTGAAGCGTTCATAAACTGAAGCATGGGTGTAATTGGTTCCGGAAGTCTGTTCATAAACTGAAGCGTTCATAAACTGAAGCAAACTTTCCCATTGAAAGTAATGGAAAATGAATTAATCCGTTCCAGATGGGTCCGCGGCGTTCATAAACCGAAAATTCATAAACCGAGGTGTTCATAAACCGAGGTTCCACTGTACGTGCCATAAAAAGGTAAAGGGACCCCTGACCATTAGGTTCAGTCGTGACCGACTCTGGGGTTGCGACGCTCATCTCGCTTTATTGGCCGAGGGAGCCGGCGTACAGCTTCCAGGTCATGTGGCCAGCATGACAAAGCCGCTTCTGGCGAACCAGAGCAGCACACGCAAACGCCGTTTACCTTCCCGCCAGAGCAGTACTGTACTGTACCTATTTATCTACTTGCACTTTGATGTGCTTTTGGGCTGCTAGGTTGGCAGGAGCTGGGACCGAGCAACAGGAGCTCACGCCGCCACAGGGATTTGAACCACCGACCTTCTGATTGGCAAGCCCTAGGCTCAGTGGTTTAACCCACAGCGCCACCCGCGTCCCAATACGTGCCATAGACATATTATTAAATTAATTTTCAGTGCTCTTTTTCTTTCAGGAACCTGAAGGGATGAAAGAGAGGAGAGAAAGAGAAAAACTGCATATTCCCAAGAGCAGGCCTTGTAAGAAAGCAGGAGAGAAGAAGGAGCCAAAGAGAGAGCAAGGGGAAGGAGAACACAACACGCAATTTGCAGCAGGGAAACATAGTTAATAATTTCCATGATACCCAGGAATAAAGAGGAAATGTGTTTTTATCCATTAGGATAGACTGACTTTTTAAAGAAATGACGATATAAAATAGATTCTGACACTTAGTTTTTATTCCCTAAAACTACAAGCGTTATATAAGTAGAACAAAGCATAAACATTAAAATTAAAATACTTTGTATTCCTTTGAAGCGGTTTGTATAGACCTGTCTAAAAAAATCTACATTCAGTCAGAAACATTTATCTAACCAAAGTGAGCAATAAATTGTCAGACAACCATTCAATGTGTTAATTTACAAACACAAATATAAATACGAAAGGCTTGATGGTTGTGCTAAGCCATATGAAGATGGCTTTTGTTAAAGCTGGAAGCTGAGCAAGGATTCAGCAGTAGGCTCATGAAAGAAGAAGGATCATCCATATGTACTGAGTACTGACTACTGACTTCTGCTGCATGATTTTAAGTTTCATAGATAACAATACAGAGGTACCTCGGAAGTCGAATGGAATCTGTTCTGGAAGTCCGTTTGACTTCCAAAATGTTCAGAAGCCAAGGCACGGCTTCTGATTGGCTGCAAGAAGCTTCTGCAGCCAATGGGAAGCCACATCGGACATTTGGGTTCCAAAGAACGTTCGCAAACCGGAACACTCACTTCTGGGTTTGTGGCGCTTGGGAACCAAAACGTTTGACTCACAAGGCGTTCGGAATCCAAGGTAAGACTGTATAGTAAACACCTGTATATAGTCATGTATGGAAACAAATTGGGAGTTACTCTGGATATTCCATGTCAAACTTTGTTTTTTCTGTTTGTATAAAAGTAACATACATGTTTTAAATATTCACCCAAAACAAATGTATAAATTAAATTGCTTTGTATGTTTAAAATTCTATATAAAGGGAACCAAAACTTTACCGAAGATATCTAAAGTCTAAAAAAACAACCTCTTGTTGGGTCACCTGTTACACTTCTTTTATTTCTTCCACATCTCTGCTGCCTCATTTATTCTTTTTCTACCACATTCTCATACCCCTCTCCTGGAACAAACATATGTTTCCACTGCCCTTCTCCTGTCTCGCCGATCACATTATGGTACCCCTTCCCAACAGTCAGTGGCACTTTGTTCTTTCCGGAATTCATATTAACGTACTTCTAAATTCTAAACTATTCTTATATATATAAATCACTCAGTGGGCTTGGGTCAAGGAGTAGTCTATGAAGCAGGAGTGGGGAATCTATTTCAGCCCAGGGGCTATATTCCCTTCTAGGCAACATGCCATAGGCCATAGACCACTGGGTAGTTGTGGCTAGAGGCAAAAGTGGTTGCAGTATATACTGCTCTATACTGTAATATCCTTTTTGAGGTGTGGCAACTAGAACTGTACACATTTTTGTTTCATGCCATGATATTGGCAGTTTTATTTTCGGTTCCTTTCTTGACAATCCCTAGCATGGAATTCACCTTTTTCACAGCTGCTGCACACTGGCATCTTCGTCATTCAGCCCGGACACTGAGGTCCAGCTCCGAGGGCCTTCTGGCGGTTCCCTCCCTGCGAGTAGTGAGGTTACAGGAACTAGGCAGAGAGCTAGGATTAAGGGGATGGAGTGACCCCTTTATGAGGAAAGTTTGCAGCATTTGAGACTTTTTAGTTTAGAGAAAAGGCAAGTGAGAGGTGACATGATAGAAATTTATAAAACTATGCATGGCATGGAGAAAGTGGAGAAATAATTTTTATTTTTATTTTTGCTCCCTCTCTCAGAACACTAGAACCTCTAGACATCTAATGAAGCTCAGTATCTCTCAGATGCATGGTTCTCTGTGGGGTCTGCTGTGCACCCAGGTGCCCTCATACTATGCAGAGAAGAGAGCTACTTCTCTGAAGAGAAAATCATAGAACCATGGAATCTCGGAGTTGGAAGAGAGTGCCCAGGGTCATCTAGTCCAACCCCCTGCAATGCAGGAATCTCAGCTAAAGCATCCATGACAGACAGCCATCCAACCTCTGCTTAAAACCCCCCGGGGAAGGAGAGTTCACCACCTCTCATGGGAGTCTGTTCCACTGCCAAACAGCTCTTACTGTCAGAAAGTTTCCCCTCATCCTTTCTTGTCACTCGAAGCCATTGGTACAAGTCCTACTCTCCAGAACGGCAGAAAACAAGCATGCTCTTTCTTCCGTGTGATAGCCCTTTAGTCTGGGAACTGCGTACACACATCTGAGCAGCTCTGCTCAATAACAAAACTAGCAACAGAAATTACTGGAGGAGAGATAATATGTCAACCTCCTCTTGCATACACTCTAAACAAAAGTTTTAAGAGGACCAATACAGCATCTGTTTCTGGCTATTTGTTATACTGCAACAATAAATCTCTTTCAGACAGCATATTTTTATGTTGTTAGTACATCTTCAGAAATAATTTGTGCCATTTAACAGAAAACAATCCCCCCCCACCTACCTGGGATTCAACTTTGTGTATCTGCTGCTTAGTAGGTTTCTCCATTGTTCCGAAGAGGGGAGCGCATTGGTGTTTTGACTTGCCAATCACACAGATGTTCAGTAGGAGTCAGATTTTGCTCCACCACCATTTGCAGAAAATCTTCATTGCTCTTTATTCATTGTTCATGATGTCCTTCGATTTAAGGGCTAAGCAAAAGAGGGAGGTTGTTTCTTAATTGGGGAGAAAACTGAAAAAGTAGTTATTTTCAGAATGGCTTCCTTCCAAAAATATGAACATAAACAACCATAGCCACTAAGAATATATTTCTGGAAAAGATAGATATGTATTGTTTGGTAGATGATCAAGTGTTGCTTATGGTAAGCCATTTTAAAATAGCAGGAGACAATAATACTGTAATGCAATATCTTTATATAATGAACGTAATTTAATTAATGGTTCTTCTTAATTTATTTCAACATGATCTTTCAAAAGCATTTGGTCAATACAGCAATGAACATTACATCTATAGTAAGGATTAAATCAAATAAATAGTGGATTTATGATCCACTTTTTGACTCACATCCAAAGTCCACACAAAGTCCACAAGCAAACTATCCTGGAATGGTTTGGTTGGGAGTGGTAAGGAAGACTTTATCACACATCAGTTGCATATGTGCGACAAATGCATAGTAGACGTGTGGCAAACACATAGTAAAGTCTGTATTCATCTCATCTGTACCTAAGCCATTGATGTCCCTAAATACTTTGGAAAGCATGGAATCTCCAGTGTGTGGTATATCCATTTTTAAAAGAAAAGTTTGCAAAATTCATGTTGAAAGGGGAAAAGATCACTTTATCATTTTAATTGTCTAGCTCATGGTGTCATGACATGATGTTAATGAATTCATAATTAGTCATTAATGAAACATCAGAACCCAAGGCTGCATAACTTGTGTGTACTTAACATTATTTGGCAAATGACAGCAAGGAATGTGTTCCATTTTAACATTTCTTCTCCCAGGTCTTTGCCTAATTAAACAATCTATGGCCTTTTAAATTGGGGGAGGGGTATATTGTTTTGCTTGTTATTACCGTATGTTATATATTTTTGTGTTTTTATATTGTTAACTGCCTTGTGATCATTGGAAGAAAAGTTTTTGCCTGGTCCCTAAATATATGTAATGAATGCACCTGGTGAGCCTCCCTTAAGATAACCAAAAGATGGTTGGTTGGCTTTTATTATATTTCCAGAAGGCAGGACCTAATTTTGAATAATTTCTTGAGTGACTAAGAATATATGTCAAAGAATATATTTCTTTGTAGTATATCTTTGTAGACCAGGAAAAGGAAACGTTTTGCCACTCTGTGCTTGGCTTTGTAATCTCCATATTTCAATGGGAAATAAATTGAGCTCCACTCTATTAAATTGTAAACCACAATAATAATTCAGAAGACAGGTGGTTACTGAAAAATACCCAAAACTTATTCATGAAGTAGCCTATTTACATCAAGCGACCTGATGAACCCAGCAATAGAACTGACAAGCCTTCTCTGCTCTTTTGCAATGAGAAAAATTTCCCCCGTTTATTTTCAAATAATGACTGAATCATGTTACTTGTTTTTTACTTTGCGTTTTTCAGCTGATTAAACAGTTTTAGTATATATTTTGTAAGCTCTTTGTGTTTTCAATGGGATGATTATGGCACATGGTAAGAATTATTTACATTGGTATCTACCTGTGCATTGTCTTAGCCACATTCACATGCATAATGTATCTAAATAGATGAGATTACCTTATTATTAAAACAGGTTTTGTCTGAAGTCTCTTTTCTCTGTAAGCCATCCTCATTGTTGAGAGTTGTTTAAACACCCAACTTATTGCCACATTTGTGATGAAGATCACAGGAGGCCCTGCATCAGCAGAATTATTAACTCAGCAGTGATGTCATTAGACAATGGCCTTGGACTAAGCCCACATCCTCAGTATACAGTCAGAGCAGTAGCAAAGCACTTACAATAGTTTTGGCTCTCCTGCCCCCCATCCCACCCCCCCAAAACCTGGGAGCTGCAGTTGGTTAAGGGGGTGGAGCTATAATTTACAGAGTGTGTCACAGTGGCCGGAGTGGACTACTTCAGAGTAACGACGCTACGCAGCTCTGCATTTTATTCTTTTATTGGTGCTGCGTATTTACAGTGCTCAAGTCATTGCTATTTACACGGAGCGATGTTGTCAGTCGGTTTCAGAACCTCCTAATGGCTTTTGGCGCGTCTTTCTCCAACACAAAAGCTTTGGCAGACCCATCCTCTTGCCCCTCCTCTTCCTGCGTAATTCTGGAGTTGGGGGGATGGGTCTTCCCCCCTTACTTGCCCCTTCCTGTCCCACCTGGGACCCTGGCTCCTCTACCTTGCCTGAGCCTCGGACACGACTTCCTGCTTCCCCACTGGAATCGGAACTCTCCCTGCTTTCCCCTTTGCTCGGGGACGGGCTTGAACTCAGGAGGGGAGGGACTTCGCGATATCCCCTGTCCCTCACATCCACCCCCCTCCCAAGCTCTCCTTCACCCCTCCCCAGGCCCCCCCCATGTGTCGGTGACGACTGGAAGCCTAAAAACTCGGTGCTCTCCGAGCCCGTTGGTGTGAACACCTCCCCCCAGTCCTGCGAGCCCCCCCCTTCCGCCTGGGAGGACGGGAATCCCAAAAAGTCCGTGGCGTCAGAGCTGGTGGGGGTAAAAATGTTTTGCCAAGCTGCTCCTTCCTCTGACTGGGTGGATCTTGGCGACACCCATACCTCATCCTCTGGTTCCTCAAACTCCGCTTCCCAGCGCCATGGTGAGCTGTTCTCCCGTGCCTCCTCCTCCTCCCCCTCCCTTTCCATGTGCCAGGGCTTGGGTCTGTGGGGAAAGAGGGCGTGAAATTCTTCCACCAAGAATTCCTCCTGTATCTGAGTGGCGGGAACCCATTCATTCTGGGACGGTGGAGCATCCTCCCATGCCATGAGGTACTCCAGGCCCCCCACCCCCCACCTTGAATCCAGGATGGCCGTGGCCTCATTGAGTTGCTCCCTGCTTTCCCTCTCCCCCCCTCCCTCGGGGGTTTGTTCGCTGTCTCTGAGCCTGCTGCTTTCCCTGTACGGCGACAGCAGCGATCTATGAAACACTGGATGCACCCTCATGTCCTCTGGCAGTGCCAGCCTGTATGCCACCGGGTTGACCTGTTGCGTGACCGTGAAGGGGCCCAGCCATTTGGGTGCCAGCTTTTTGCACCTCCCTCTGGTGGGAAGGCCCTCCGAGGACAACCACACCTTGTCCCCCACCCTGATGACCTCCCCTTGTCGCCTGTGGCGATCTGCCCCCTTTTTGTACGCTTCCTTGGCCCTCTCCAAGTGTTCTCTGAGCTGCTGGTGCACCGTCTCCAGTTCCTCTGCCCAATCCTCAGCCTGTGGGCCCTCCTCCTCCTCCTCCCTCTCCCTCTCTGGGAAAGATCTGAGGTCGCGCCCGTAATTGGCCTTAAAGGGCGACACCCCTGTGGAGACGTGCACTGCATTGTTGTAGGCAAATTCTGCTAGTGGCAAGCGATCCACCCAGTCCGTTTGCCGCTGGCTGACGTAGCATCTCAGGTACTGCTGCAGAATGGCGTTGACCCTCTCCGCTTGTCCGTTGGTCTGCGGGTGTCTAGCCGTCGACAAGCTGACCTCCACCTGCAGGAGGTTCATGAGCCGCCGCCAGAACCTGGAAACAAATTGGCGGCCACGATCCGAAATAACCCTTAAAGGTAATCCATGCAGTCTGAAAATGTGATCAACAAACAGTTTGGCTGTCTCTTCTGCCGAGACTGCCCTGGCACACGGTATAAAGTGACACATTTTGGACATGAGGTCCACCACCACCAACACTGCAGTCTTACCCCTGGACGAAGGCAGATCTGTGATGAAGTCCATGGACACCACTTCCCACGGCCTGTGTGGTGTGGCTAAGGGCTCCAGCAACCCTGGTGGCGCTGCTCTGACCACCTTCGCCCGCTGGCAGGTGGTACAGCCCCTTACATAGTCTCGAACATCTTCCCTCACCCCTGGCCACCAGAAGTGTCTCATGACTAGGTGAGTGGTCTTGTCCCTTCCAAAATGCCCCGCTGTAGGGTTGTCGTGCATCTGCTTGAGGACCGTACGTCGAAGCTGGGTGGTGGGTAGGTACAGCGCACCCTTGTAGAAAAGCAGCCCTCTGCGTTCTGCAAAGTCTTTTGCCTGCTCCCTCCCCCCTCTCAGTTCTCTGAAGATGCGGTTGGCAAATTCATCCGCTGCCGTCAGTGCTGTGAGTTCTGCCTCGCTCACCACTGCTGCTCCGCAGGACCATGCCGACGGGGGGAAAATGTGCCTTGGGGCTGGTGGCGCCTCCTCCTCCATGTACTCTGGCTTGCGGGAGAGGGCATCCGCCCTGACATTCTGCTCTCCTGGGATGTAGTGTATGGAGAAGTTGAAGTTCGAGAAGAACTCCGCCCACCGTATCTGCCGCTGGTTGAGCACCCTGGCAGTTCTCCAGAACTCCAGGTTCTTGTGGTCTGTGCACACCTGGATGGGGTGCTTGGCGCCCACCAGGAAGTGTCTCCAGTGCTGGAACGCCGCGTGGATCGCAAGAAGTTCCCGATCAAAAACTGTGTAGTTTCGCTCGGGCTGGGTCAACTTCCTGGAGAAGAAGGCACAGGGTCTCCACTCTCTGTTGGCGTCCAGTTGCAACAAAATGGCGCCCACAGCCTTATCAGAAGCATCTGTTTCAATGCGTAGGGGCGCGTCCTGAACCACGTGGAACAGGTTCTGGTCTGAGGCGAACACCCTCTTGAGGCTTTCGAACGCTGCTTGCGCCTCTGGTGTCCACCTGAACTTCTGCTTGCCTCTCAGGCAGTCAGTGATGGGAGCCGTAACTCGAGAGAAGTTCTTGATGAACTTCCTGTAGAAGTTGGCAAAGCCTAGTAGGCGTTGGGCATCTTTGCGCGTCCTGGGGCTGTGCCAGTCCAGGATGGTCTGCACCTTGTCCTTGTCCATTGCCAGCCCCTTGTCTGACAGCTTGTAGCCCAGGAAGTCCACCTCCTTGGTGTGAAACTTGCACTTCTCCAGCTTCACATACAGGTGGTTCTCCTTCAGGCGCTGTAACACCTCCCTGACGTCCTTCACGTGCTGCACTGGGTCGTTGGAGTAAATAAGGATGTCATCCAGAAAGACCAAGCATTTCCTGAAGAGTAGGGACCCCAGGACGTGGTGCATGAAGGCCTGGAAGCATGCTGAGCCCCCTTGCAACCCGAAGGGCATCACCAGATATTCAAAAGAGCCCAGAGGCGTGAACATCGTGGTTTTCCACTCATCGCCTTCCCGGATCCTGATCAAGTTGTACGCCCCCCTCAGGTCTAGCTTGGTGAAAATCTTGCCTCTGCGTGCCGCTGTCAGGAGATCATCCACTCTGGGCATGGGGAAAGCCACTGGCTCTGTCACCGAATTCAGCCGTCTAAAATCCACCACCAGACGGCGCTGTTGCGTGTCTTTCTTGTCCACCCAGAAGACCGGGCTGCCCCCTGCTGCCTTGCTTTCTCTGATGAACCCCCGCTTGAGGTTCTTGTCGATAAAAGCGCGCAGATCCTCCAGTTCCTGGTCTGACATGGCGTACAGCTTGGCTGGGGGTATAGTTGCCCCAGGCACCAGGTTGATCTGGCAGTCAAAAGGCCTGTGTGGGGGCAGGTGGTCGGACTCCGCTTCACTGAAGACCTCCTGCAGGTCCCAGTATGGTTTGGGTATCGCCTCACCCCCTTTGACGTGCATGGTGGCCACCGTGGCTATCGGAGGCCCCTCCCCTGGTTGGTGCTGCATGCAATGTTCCAGGCAAAAGTCCGATCCAAAAGTGATGCATCTCTGATGCCAACTTATGGAGGGGTCGTGGCGCGCCAGCCAGCTCATGCCCAAAACGATTGGGGGGTCTGAGATGGTGGTGACGTTGAATGCCAGTGTCTCTGAGTGCCTTCCAACCGTCATTCTCATGGGGGGGGTTTGATGAGTGATGGCCCCTCCCAGCAGCTCTCTGCCGTCAATGGTTGCCACGTGCAGAGGAAAATCCAGCTGCAGAAGCTGGATCTGGTGCTCTTCTGCAAAGTTTCTCGAGAAGAAGTTGGCTGAGGCACCACTGTCAATTAGGGCGAGGACCGTCAATGGATAGCCATTTGGGAGCGTGAGCGTCACTTCTAGAACCACTCCTGCTCTGGGAGGGGTGGGCTGGCTCTGCTCCTCTCTGTGCGGGTGGGTGGGCTGGGGCTGTTGTCTGCTGACTGTGCCTGGCTGCCGCCCCTTGTCTCCTGCAGCCAGGCTTTCCCGTTTCCCTGCTGTGGTGCTGCGTCAGTGGGGGAGGGCACAACCGTTCCCGCCTTTCCTTGCCACTCCCTGCGATGTGGGCAGTCTCTGACGAGATGCTGGGGGGAGTTGCAGAGAAAGCAATTCCCACCCCTTCCCTCCTTGCGTCTTGGCGCCGCTGGGGTTTGAAAAGCCCGCGCGCGCGCGCTATCAATCTGCATGGGTTCCTGGTCCTGACTGGCCCCAGGCGTGGCTTGAAAGGGTTGTTGAGGGAGTGGCTTCTCCTGCGACCGTGGGAACCAAGCCCGCTTTGCGCGCGTTGCTTGCTTGTCGCTCCATCTGGATTCCTGCCTCACCCCCACCGCCAGAGCCGCTTTGCTCAGTTGATCCATATTACTGGGCTTTGGACCTCTCGAGAGCTCATCCTTCACCTCCTCATGCAACCCCAAGTAAAACGCCGCTTGCATTGGGGCAGACTCCAGATCCCACCCCAATCTGTGCACCAGCATGGTGAATTTCGCCCAATACGCGCGAACTGTCATATTTCCTTGGCGTAAATTATGAAGTTCCTCCTTAGTCTGGTCCATATGACTATCGGACGAATACATCGTTTTCAAACCTTCTAGAAATAGTTTGACATTCTTCATGCAAGGATTCCTTGTTGCAATTAACGGTCTTAGCCACTCCCTGGCCGCCCCTGTAAGGTGCTCCACAATAAACGCTACTCTGTGCTCATCATCAGGGAACTCATCGTGGTGCAGCTCAAGAGCATACACAATCTCAGTCTCAAAGCCCTGAAACTCCTTCGGGTCTCCATTGAACTTGCTTACTAGGGTCCCGGCTCTCCTTCCTGGCAGCACTTGGACTTGGGGTGCCCCTCCCGCCTTGTTTTTCTCTGCATCCAGCTTGTTTTGGAGGTCTACCGCCACCGCCCTTAAATGCTGCTCTTTTTCCTGGAGCTCTCTCACCTGTTCCGCAAGTTGTAGCCGGTCGTCCTGGACCTTCTTAGTCTCCTCTTTAGCTGCCTTCAATTCTCCCTGCGCCTGCAGCGACAGCTGTTGCAGTTCTAGCTGGGCTTGCTCAGCGATCTGCCGCCACTTCTCCGCCTCTGACACGCTCATCCCGGCAACTCCAAAGTAGCCCAAAAATGATTAGGAGGTTGCTGTCACAGTGGCCGGAGTGGACTACTTCAGAGTAACGACGCTACGCAGCTCTGCATTTTATTCTTTTATTGGTGCTGCGTATTTACAGTGCTCAAGTCATTGCTATTTACACGGAGCGATGTTGTCAGTCGGTTTCAGAACCTCCTAATGGCTTTTGGCGCGTCTTTCTCCAACACAAAAGCTTTGGCAGACCCATCCTCTTGCCCCTCCTCTTCCTGCGTAATTCTGGAGTTGGGGGGATGGGTCTTCCCCCCTTACTTGCCCCTTCCTGTCCCACCTGGGACCCTGGCTCCTCTACCTTGCCTGAGCCTCGGACACGACTTCCTGCTTCCCCACTGGAATCGGAACTCTCCCTGCTTTCCCCTTTGCTCGGGGACGGGCTTGAACTCAGGAGGGGAGGGACTTCGCGATATCCCCTGTCCCTCACAGAGTGGTTTAATAATCACATCCTTCTGGACCGTCTAGAGGGGTTGGGAGCTGGGGGCACTGTCATACAGTGGTTCTGCTCCTTCCTCCTGGGCCGTGTTCAGAAAGCGGTGGTGGGGGATGAGTGTTCAGACCCCTGGGCTCTCACTTATGGGGTGCCTCATGGTTCTGTCCTCTCCCCCATGCTTTTTAACATCTACATGCAGCCGCTGGGAGAGATCATCAGGGGGTTTGGGCTGGGTGTTCATCAGTATGCGGATGATACCCAGCTCTACCTCTCTTTCAAATCAGAACCAGTGAAGGCGGTGAAAGTCCTGTGTGAGTGTCTGGAGACGGTTGGGGGATGGATGGCAGCTAACAGATTGAGGTTGAATCCTGACAAGACAGAAGTACTGTTTGTGGGGGACAGGAGGTGGGCAGGTTTGGGGGACTCCCTGGTCCTGAATTGGGTAACTGTGCCCCTGAAGGACCAGGTGTGCAGCCTGGGAGTCATTTTGGACTCACAGCTGTCCATGGAGGCGCAGGTTAATTCTGTATCCAGAGCAGCTGTTTATCAGCTCCATCTGGTACGCAGGCTGAGACCCTACCTGCCCACGGACTGTCTCGCCAGAGTGGTGCATGCTCTGGTTATCTCTCGCTTGGACTACTGCAATGCGCTCTACGTGGGGCTACCTTTGAAGGTGACCTGGAAACTACAATTAATCCAGAATGTGGCAGCTAGACTGGTGACTGGGAGCAGCCGCCGAGACCACATAACACCAGTCTTGAAAGACCTGCATTGGCTCCCAGTACGTTTCCAAGCACACATTCAAACTGTTGGTGCTGACCTTTAAAGCCCTAAACGGCCTCGGTCCAGTATACCTGAAGGAGAATCTCCTCCCCCATCGCTCTGCCCGGACACTGAGGTCCAGTGCTGAGGGCCTTCTGGTGGTTCCCTCACTGCAAGAAGCCAAGTTACAGTGAACCAGGCAGAGGGCCTTCTCAGTAGTGGCACCCGCCCTGTGGAACGCCCTCCTACCAGATGTCAAAAAGAAAAATAACTACCAGACTTTTAGAGGACACCTGAAGGCAGCCCTATTTAGGGAAGCTTTTAATCTTTAAGAAATTAGTGTATTTTAATATTTCTGTTGAAAACCGCCCAGAGTGGCGGCTTCCAACAGAAATATTAAATTATAAATTATAATTAAATTATATATAAATTATAATTAATTTATATAGCTGCATGCACATACTAAAAGCCCAGTCAGTACAGCATGAAACTCTTAATCTCAGGGTCATGGGTTCGAGTCCCACGTTGGGCAAAAATATTTTTGCATTACAGGGGGTTGGACTAGATGACTCTCAAGGTCCCTTCCAGCTCTTCAATTCTATTTCTAAATTCTGTATGTATTGCACACACAGAGAGAGAACATACAAGAGAAGATCATACTACCGGTAAGTAGACATAATGTAGTAAATATAAACTATTTTGGAAAAGTGTATTTGGGGAATTCATCTCGGCATTTAGCGTTGAAAAGAGACAATACTAAACTAGATACACCAGTGGTGTGACTTAGCCCTTCCTACATTCCAATATGCAGGGATAAGGTTAATATCTGGGAATATAGGCAAGTGACTATCAGAGGACCGCAAGTATATGGGACAAGAGTAATTTATGCAAAGTTGCTCTTTTGGGTTATCTTTCCCTACTGCCCTTTTTAAGTCTGCCCCCCTGTATGCTCTGACCAGCAGGGCCATTGGGTAGGTTAACACGGCTATCTCAGGTGGCAGAGGCTCCAGGACAGGGAGAGGGGGCAAGCCAGAGCTCCCTGTATGCCCTGCAGCTTACTATAAAATCATAGAATCATAGAGTTGGAAGAGACCACGAGGGCCATCCAGTCCAACCCCCTGCCGAGCAGGAAACACCATCAAAGCATTCTTGACATATGGCTGTCAAGCCTCTGCTTAAAGACCTCCAAAGAAGGAGACTCCACCACACTCCTTGGTAGCAAATTCCACTGCCGAACAGCTCTTACTGTCAGGAAATTCTTCCTAATGCTGCCTCAAATGCAGTGGAGGGCATTGTCCTGTCGCCAGCACTTGAAATAAGATTCAGCTGCCAGACCAGTCAGCTTCTGGAATGGGAGAAGGGTGTCATCTTGTCATTTACCAGGCAGCAAAATGTCTCGAGCTGACAAGGAGTTATTTATTTCCAGCTGACAAGGAGTTATTTATTTCCATTCCAGGCACTCCTCTTTAAAGCTGTAGGTGTGTGCCTTCTTCAGCAGATTTCTTACATAACTGCAGGTAAGCAACTTTCTGTGACCGAACATGGCCTCCGCTATAGACAGTCTCTGCTTGTGACCTACAGAATATGGCCCCAGCACACAGTGACATTTATTTCGATTGCTGTGGGATTTTTGAGTCATTCAGAAAGTCATTAAAAGTGAATGTTTTAATGGAGTTTCCCCAGTGCTGAAATGGCAAATGGGCTGCTTGGGGACCAAATTACTATGGACCTCTCTTTTGGTGACACAATTGATTTTTGGATATACCACCCTTTTCTTCACAAAATCAAGGTGATTAAAGAGTGGGATTTCGTCTGCTTTACCAGGACACTTTTATGTATGGAGTATGGCCAGTTTTGAAGGAAGAGACTCTAACTTGAAGGAGATATCACCACCACCACCTTTCTGCATGCTAATTCCAATTGAATTCCCCAAGTGTTTTTGCTTAAGTAGCCAAAACAATATCAAGCAACCAGACATGACAGCAGCACACCATCATCCTTAGGGCAGTGAGGTGTGCAGAAGTACAAAAAACAAAGGAGGGGGAGGGAAACCCCACAAAGCAGTCCAATGAAGACTATGCTTGACTAGTGAACTGAGAATGCTGGCTGTGAAAAGAAAAAAATCTGGAAAACTGGATGCACATCACCACTCTCTGAGCACTTAGAGCCTCTAGGGGTTCCAACATTTACCCAGGGTTCTGTTCAGCTGAGACTCTGCTGTCTTTTAATATATTTTATTTGAACACAACCTGAGCATAGGATGGAGGGGCTCACAGCATTAACACCCTCATAGATCTTGCTTCCCATTGCTTTCAGGGAAGCCCCAAAGTCCAGCAAAGAGCAAACACGTCTCTCTCTCTCTCTCTCTTCTGCTTCATCTTGTTTCCAGCTCACTAATCACAACTCTGGCTATCCTTCTCCTACATACCAGCCAGATGAGATGGGTGGGGAAAGCCCTCACCCATTTAGCACATGGTGGAACCAAAGCCATTTCCTTGAAAAAGGAACTGGTTTGGCAAGATTGTTTTTACACAGTCTACACCCAGAGATGCAGGAACCCAAGAATCTGAAGGAACCAGAGTATCACCCAGACTGACCCCACAAGCTTTTGTGTGTGTGTGTGTGTGTGTGTGTGTGCGCGCACACACACACACACACACACACACACACACGAAGGAACCCAACTGCTTTCTTCCTCTCTTGTCACTCAGCACCCACCCACCCACTCACTCTGAGCAGTCCCCTTGTTTGAAAAGGGCAAACTCTGAAGGCTCCTCCAAGACACAAATAACACATTTTGTTCCAGGGACCTACTTTGGGAGAAGTCATAGCTCAGTGGTAGAGCATCTGCTGTGCATGCAAAACGTCCCAAGTTCAATCTCCAGCATATGCAGGTGGGACTGGGAAAGACCCCCTTTCTGAAACTCTGGCAAGCTGCTGCCAGTCTGTGTAGACAATGCTAAGCTAGACAGACTGTTGGTCTGATGCAGTACAAGGCAGCATCCTATGTTCCCTCTGTTTCCAATTTCCAGGAACAAGTGTCTCATGCAGCCAAAATTACACCACCTATGCACAAGAGGGAGGTATTGGCACACTTGGTAAAACCATAAGGTCGGACTAGACGCCCCTTGCTATACCTTCTAACTCCAGAATTCTATGATTCTGTGCCAACGATGCTGACTTTTCCTGCTCCCTACCCCCACCAATGTGTGAAATCTTAACATTGTAAAATGCCAAACATTTGTTTGCCTATCCTTTGTAGCAGACTGATGTTTATCAGATGGTACAAAGATACAGTACTGTATATGCCTTTCCTGGTTTTCTGTTCCCCGTTTTGCTTTTCTATTGTTTCTCTTTAAAAACTACTCTTTTACAAAGAGGAGAAGGAGGAGGAGGAGGAGGAGGAGGAGGAGGAGAAGAAGAAGAAGAAGAAGAAGAAGAAGAAGAAGAAGAAGAAGAAGAAGAAGAAGAAGAAGAAGAAGAAGAAGAAGAAGTGCAACTCTGGAACAAACTTCCTCAACCTCGGCCCTCCAGATGTTTTGAGACTACAATTCCCATCATCCCTGACCACTGGTCCTGCTAGCTAGGGATCATGGGAGTTGTAGGCCAATAACATCTGGAGGGCCGAGGTTGAGAAAGCCTGAAGTTGCAGTAATTCTAATTGCAACCAGAAAGCAGAAGCCTCTGGAGATGATGGATTCAAGAGGCGAGAAGAGGCCACCCTTTCCCTGTGCTGGAGAATAAGGGCCAATATTAATGGGGTCTTCTTCTTTTTGGGGATGTCCAGCTCTGCAAAAACAAAAGCCTTTTAGTAAATGGAACCAAATAAAGGAATTGAATTTGCATCTATAAGACCAAGGAGGTTCGTCAAACGATTGCTGCTTAAAGGGTTCTCCTGAAAAATCCAGAGGGCTGTGCTTTCTTTCTTTCTTTCTCTCTCTCTCTCTCTTAAGACCAGCAGGAGTTCCTACAAAGGAAATAAATGGCTGTTCTTCTGGGACTCCCAAAAGTGCCCACAACGAAGGAGGGGGGAGAGAACATCTTCGCTTGGCTCTTGGTAGGAGAGCACCCCTCGTTTTCTCCTCACAAGTCAGCAGGCCTCCGTGACTCCAATCGGGCCAGTGGGCACCAGTTGTGCCCATCTCGCCTGTGGGACACTCTCTCCCCTTCCCTGCCTTTGGCCACCTCCCCTCTATGCCACATCACGGCAGCCCCTGAGGCAGTGCTCCTCTTGCCCCAGCAGAGGGCGGCTGCAGGGAGGCGGGGAACTCTCTCGCAGACGGACGCCTCCTCCAGCCCATCCGCAGGCGAGAGGGAGCAGAAGGCGCCAATGGGAAGCGGCTGGGCGGGGCGCGCGCGGAGGAGAGAGGCAGAAGGCGCCGGCTTGATTGCCCCAGCGGCGCCACTGGCCCGAAGAGGCGCATCTCTAGGCAGAGGGAGGAGGCGGGGAGGAGCCGCCCCCGCCGCGCCGATGCATCTTTCCCGGACGACGATCGCGTCCAGCCTTTCGTAGCTGCTGCTGAGGAGGGATGAGGTCACCCACACGTCCGCATCCCTGAAAGTCGTCGTCGGAGCTCCGCGGGTTAAATGATTCTCAGAAGTTCCCAATTGGGACAATAAGGATCATTTTGCAAAAAAGTTGCAAAGAAGCAGACCAAGTTCGGTAAGCCTTAGCCCCCCTGTATTTGCGTGGTTCTCCCCCCTCTCCCACAGATTTGAGGGAGTGGATCTCTCCCATCTGCTCCGGAGTGGATCTCTCCTGTCTGCTCGCTGCCCGATCCTGAGCATGTTCACGCCGAAACGTCTCCTTTCCTGAGTTTAGTGGTACTCGGGCAGTTATGCGCTTACCTGGGAATAACTGGATTCCGTGGGAGTTCTGAATAGGAAAATCATTTATATATGATTTGTAGCAACGTAGACGCACGTCTTTGAGCATCTCTCGCTGGAAACTTTCCGCTCAAGCCTTTCTCACATTCTTGCGAGACGTTCTCCTGCGCAAGTCCCGTCGAAATGAATGTTAAACGCCTTTCTCGCACCTTGGGCGGTTTTTTGAGGACTGTGCAGGAGAACTTCCCGCCGGCTGCTGTCTTTTTTTCTGTGGCTCCTGCAAAGTCGACTCCCTTCCCCGCTACACCGGAGTTTGCGGAATCAAGGGAGAGTGGTGTATAGAATAGTTCTTTTCATATTTGTTATTTGGCCTGCCTTCTATTCTTTCTTTCTTGTGGGGCTTGGTGGGAAACACTCAGTATGCCTAAATAAATAGGGAGACTTGTTGAAGATTAATTAACATGTTTTAGTTGCTCCTTTGCCTTCAAGACGAGCATAGGTTTTTTTTCAACAACAGCAACAAGAATCTGACCAAAATAAAAACTTAGTTGGTCTTTAAGGTGCTATTGAAGGATTTTTTTTTATTTTGTAGCAACAAGAATGTGATCTAACAATTCTTTTCTTTTTTAAAAACATTTCATTATTCTGGTAGTACTGCAGATATTTTCAGCATGAGTCAAGCGTTGATAGCAACTGATCTATGCGTAAATACAATACAGTATGTCACAGAATATTAGATACAGGTCTAGCTTGCTTGTTCCTTTATATGCTAGCCTGGGTTGTTATGACACACAGGAATGCTCCCAAGAGTAACTGGAAACACCTTTTTGCTGATTGAAAATATGACCCCAAAATATTATCGCCCCACAATAGGATATTTCAGCATGGTTTTTGTCACTGTTATTAAATCTTAACCTATAAACTAAGCATGCTTTCTATATCAAAGATTATTCTGCAAACCAATGTTTCCCCTTATGAATTTCATAAAAGTAAGTCATGGAAGTCGAGAAAAGCTGCTACAACTTAGTTCCCTAAAACAGAATCCTCCCCCAACTACCAGACTTTTAGAGGACATCTGGAGGCAGCCCTGTTTAGGGAAGCTTTTAATGTTTAATAAATTATTGTATTTTAATATTTCTGTTGGAAGCCTCCCAGAGTGGCTGGGGAAACCCAACCAGATGGGTGGGGTATAAATATTATTATTATTATTATTATTATTATTATTATTATTATCCCTGCCACAGCCATGCTGCCCAATATGATTCAAATACTCCAGGTGGTAGAGACATAGCTGCCAAGTTATCCCTTTTTTACAGGGATTTTCCCTTATGCTGAATAGGCTTTCTCGCGAGAAAAGCGAAAACTTGGCAGCTATGGGTAGAAAAAATGGTGGACAAAGTCTGTAACATTAAAGATGGCTTTCTAATTCAAGGGATACATTAATGCAAGTACTGTACTAAGTAATGTAGGCCTTCTGGGTCATGTCCTTGTTATCTACACCAGCCCCTAAGCAATGTTGTTGCATATTTTACTGTGGTGAATAATAGAATTGTGAAATGGATTCTTCAGTTCATCTGCTCCAGGTGTGGGCAGCTGCAAAATGGTGGCTTGGGAGCATGGGCATAGCCAGGATTTATGTTGGGGGTACAGGATTTATGTTGGGGTGTGTGCAGAACCAAGCTAACTGCAATGTGATTGTTCAGTTAGTTAAGTATTTTTATTTATTTACTTGATTGGGGTGGGCAGCTGCTTGGGGGTGACATGCAAAATCTACCCCAGAGTTTCTGCAGATCAGGGATTCTTAAAGCTTTTTAGCATGTGTGTAGGGGGGGGGCATTTTGTTGTCGCCATTGTTAAAACTAATGGGAATCAGAAACCCCTTGCCAATCTACTGAAAATTGCTGAGATATCACCCATTCATGTAGATTTGTCTTCTGCCTGGCCCATGTCTAGCTGAACCAATCCGCTGCTTAACGCAGGGCTTTGTATTCTCTCCTAAAGTTCTGGAACAGATTAAAGAAGTTCTTAGGCCATTTATCATCTCCAAAACAAGAACGCCCCCCCCCCCCGCCCCCATGATGCATACGCAGCTCTCCAGCCATATGACACCACATACTACAATTCCCCCTACTCTGGGCACAGAGTCTCTTACTCCATTCTAGATTTCTCTAGTCAGAGCTGATGGGAATGGAGGGACAATGATTCTAGCCAGCACTAACCTAAGGAAAATGGCAAGCCAGGTAAATAGTAAAACAATCCACAGCCAGGTAAATAGTAAAACAATGCAACATCCCCCTATTACGCTAGGCCGCAGGCCTCAGAAAAGGTGCGGCCTGTGGGGAAAGCGGGAGGGCAGTCAGAGCGCAGCCCATGGCAGCACTCCCAGACAGCCACTAAGAAAGGCCCCAAGAGGTCACATTATTAAATATTATTATTATTATTAATAATTCAAATACCTAGCCCAAGGCAACGTAGTCGGCTACATGGCTGGCTGAATGAGGAATTGAACTCTGGACTCCCAGGCCATACTCAAGATACTCTAACCATTATGCCACGTAATTTAATTTAATCACAATTTTTAAAATAAAACCGGCATAACAGTAACAGCAACCTTTTCCAAGCACTGCTCAAATACAACGAATCTTGCCCGCTAACCAGAAAGCAGCAGCAGGCCCCAAGACACCGAGAACAAAATATTTAAAATGGTGTTTTAAATGGTATATTATTTCAATTATTATAAAATCATTTAGAATGGTACAACTCCCACACAAGCAACCAGGGGGAGCAGCTGAAAGGCCGGAGGCTGGCAAGATGGCGCTTCCCGCCAAAACTGCCCCCCAGGATGACTAGGCATATAGCAGCAGCCCAGGGAGAGGTGGGTGAGCAGCAGAAAGTCGCGGCAGAGGGTGGCCCCAGGCCCGTGCTCCCAGCGCAGCCCCCCGCAAGCGGCTAAAAGCCGCCAAACAGCTGGCCGGTGGGAAGAGAGGCACCGAACCCGGTGCCACCCAGCACAGCCACATGCTCGCTGTTGACTCAACAGGAGCCCCCCGAACCGCCCAGGAGGGGAAGAAAATAAATTAAAATAAAATAAAATTGCTCAAGGCAGCCCCGAAACTCCCTGACCGGCTGCAGCGCGTGGGCCCGATCCGGAGCCCGGGGAAACAAGCCCAACCACCTGCCAGGTAAACGCTGGAAAGTAGCTAGGTCAAGCACTGATCTGGCTCAGTCAATATTCTCCATTCTGGCTAGCAGCATCTATCTAAGGTCCTTCGCAGGGATTGAACCTGGGGCCTTAGAGATGCAAAGCAGAAACTATACCACTGAGCCACAGCCTGACCCTGCTAGGTATGGGGGAGATAAAAGAAAAAAGAAAAAAGGGGGGAACCAAAAAGGGGGGGGAAAATTTAAATTTAATGAAGGGGGGTGAAGAACAAATATAATATTAAGAATATAATGTGAAAAGGAGAAATTAAATTGCAAGTAGCTTAAATCAGCAACAATACAACCGTCTCCAGGAGCTAGAAGCACTGAGATTCGAAGCGAGCAGCAAAGAGATAGCACAAACTGCTCCTTCGGCTTAAACATAGCAAGGGCTGTCAATCAACAAATTGCAACAGGCAAAAATCCCCAGCAACAATTAAACCACCAATCAAAGCCCAATATCAGACCCGCCCCCAAAGCCATGGGTCGTCTTGTTAGGCCTGCCGCAACCCATGTTCTCTCAGCCATATGACACCAAATACTACAATTCCCCCTACTCGGGGCACAGAGTCTCTTACTCCATTCTAGATTTCTCTAGTCAGAGCTGATGGGAATGGGGATAATTTGCCTCAGTTGTAGGCTAGTACCGGTACTTCATACCCAACAGAGTTCCATGCGGTAGAAGAGGAAGAATGACGTGATGGCTCTGTGCAAGAAGTCAAATTTCCCCAAGAAGTCAAACCTTCCCATTGCCTTTTTCAAGAGAGTCATTGCATGGCTCTCAGGTGTTGATATTTGGTTGATTGGGCCGCATCCGGCCCCCGGGCCTTAGTTTGGGGACCCCTGCCTTAGGCCTTACTCCTCTGTCACTAGAGCCACATGTGGCTTCCCGTCAAGCACCACAGCCTCTTGCAAATTCCAACATTTGTTTAAAAAGCTTGCAATGTGCCTCCTTCCAGTGTATCTGGTAAGTGTGCATGTGCACACTTCTCCTCTTTTGCAACAGGTTTTACTCCACTTTTCCTCTTTTGCAACAGCAATGAAACAACAGAAATTGCCAACAGTGGAATTTGAGCAAGGTAACCCCGCAAAGAAAAAGAAGAAGAAAAAGCTGGGGTGGATTTGATTTAAATCAAATTGATTTAAATCACGATTTAAATCACTAGTCAGTAAGACTTGATTTAATTCATTTTGTTTACAGAAAGACTCATACTTGCTAGTATAATCTTAATATTTACAACCAGATAAAGGTTTCATTTTTGGAATAATAAATTTTCAGAGTAGTTTTTACAGTTTTTTCAAAAATTACTGATTTGGTTATACTATTAGAAACACAGACAGATAATTATGAAATTATTGTTTATATTTGGACATCTTTTCTGCTGTACTTTATTGGGAGGAGAAAAATAATCATTTCCTTAATAACAATTTAAACAATTTATATAACTAAAACAATAACATTATAGCATATGTATCCGTGTTTGTTAACTGATGTTGTTAAACATTTTTTTTTTAAAAAAAACCCACTTTAGACTGAGTTTTAGCACACATGAAAAAGTTAAAACAAATTTTTATTTCCTGATGAATAGCCTTTGGACTATAAAGGTAAAGGGACCCCTGACCATTAGGTCCAGTCGTGACCGACTCTGGGGTTGCGCGCTCATCTCGCATTATTGGCCGAGGGAGCCGGCGTATAGCTTCCAGGTCATGTGGCCAGCATGACAAAGCCGCTTCTGGCAAACCAGAGCAGCACATGGAAACGCCGTTTACCTTCCCGCTGTAGCGGTTCCTAATTATCTACTTGCATTTTGACATGCTTTCGAACTGCTAGGTGGGCAGGAGCTGGGACCAAGCAACGGGAGCTCACCCCGTCACAGGGATTCGAACCGCTGACCTTCTGATCAGCAAGCCCTAGGCTCAGTGGTTTAACCACAGCGCCACCTGGGTCCCTTAATATTTAAATATTTAATAATATTTAAACTTAAATAGAAAACTATCTTTAAAAAGATTTTTCCTCCAAAAGCATTTTATTTTAAAAATCCGATTTAAATAAAAAAAATCCCATTCAAATAAAAAAAAACTTGATTTTTTTTATTTAAAAAATCATTGATTTTTTTATCCACCCTGGAAAGAGCATTGAGACTCAGCTTCACAAGCAGTGTGCACACAAGTGGAGGTTAATGAAATAAAAGAAATAGTTCTCTTTAACTGGTGTAAACACAAAATCCAGAAATTAATTAGCTGACCAGTAGAATGGGTGTGTCTGCTATGTTGTTGTTTAGTCGTCTCCGACGCTTCGTGACCCCATGGACCAGAGCATGCCAGGTACTCCTGTCTTCCACTGCCTCCCGCAGTTTGGTCAGACTCATGTTGGTAGCTTTGAGAACACTGTCCAACTATCTCGCCCTCTGTTGTCCCCTTCTCCTTGTGCCCTCAATCTTTCCCAGCATCTGGGTCTTTTCCAGACAGTCTTCTCTGCTCATGAGGTGGGCAAAGTATTGGAGCCTCAGCTTCAAGATCTGTCCTTCCAGTGAGCACTCAGGGCTGATTTTCTTAAGAATAGATAGGTTTTATCTTCTTGCAGTCCATGGGACTCTCAAGAGTCTCCTCCAGCACCATAATTCAAATGCATCAATTCTTCGGCGATCAGCCTTCTTTATGGTCCAGCTCTCACTTCCATACATCACTACTGGGGAAACCATAGCTTTAACTATATGGACCTTTGTCAGCAAGGTAATGGTCTCTGCTTTTTAAGATGCTGTCTAGGTTTGTCATTGCTTTTCTCCCAAGAAGCAGGCGTCTTAATTTTGTGACTGCTGTCACCATCTGCAGTGATCATGGAGCCCGAGAAAGTAAAATCTCTCACTGCCTCCATTTCTGCTATAGTCTATATTTCTGCTATACTCTGCTATAGTGTCTGCTATAGGCTTCTAGTTAATTGAGATAATTGCTCAAATTAAAGCTGCATCATTCTCTGCTATAGGAATGTAAGAAGTCAGGTCCACTGGCTAATAAAATTTTATACCTTAGACCCGTTAAAGATGATCCATTGACTTCTTCTTAAGAAGGTCTACAGCATGACTGCCCTCTCCATGTGTGCATCTTGCACATCTTCAAATTCCATAAGAGCATCCATTACGTGCCCGGAGGATCTTACAAAAAATGCACAGCAAGTTCAAAACAGAGTGAGACAAAACACTCCATAAGTTAATAAAGGCAGCAACATTTATTGCAGAGACAACCTTGGATATGATTCAATTCGTCATTCATGCAATAGCTACAAAAGTCGTGGCATGCCAGGCTCTGTGGCTGAAACACTGAGAAACACACACCCCATTCAAAGTCTATTCTGAGATGATGCTTTGAAGGATATCCTAATAGAGTCTAAGATACGGAGGGGGGGAAGTATTCAAAGTGACACACCTTATTCTCAATACCAGTCCTTTCGGAATTTCCAATACCAAGGAAAAGCCAGAAATTATAGGCAAAACCTCAGTGGCACATACCTAAGTACTCTGAGAAGCAACATCCAAATAGGTTCCAGAATCCCATGGAGAATATCAATTCCCACCCCAAGGAAACTGAATACAATAAGGTAGGGGTCATCTTCAATATTTGTTCACATGTTACAGCACACAGCCATGGATTGCTGGTCCTGAACATGATAAAACATGGATACAGAATTCCTATTGACACCCTAGTGCTTCCCTGCATTTCCTCCCAGTGGTCCTGGTCCTCATACAGAACGAGTCTTGTCCAACCACAGAGATGTAGTCAGGACAGAGGTGAGGGACCTTTTCCAGCTGACAGCCACATTTGCCAAGTGGGTGGAGCAATAAATGCTAATTTTACATTTTGCACAGTAGGCTAGTTTCTGCATGTGCACACACACCTACCTTTCTATTCTCTATGCAGGCAAGCAAGAGACATTTTTGGAATTCAGCCTGTCAGAAGCATTTGAGAAATACTACCTAACTTAAGATCACTTGGTGAATTCCTTACTGATCTGAGTTCCAGCTCATTCTTTTAACCACTGCCCTACCCCACTTCCTGATTTCAATGAATAGGGTTTGTGAAACATTTATGCACAGTGACAAGAGATTGTTCCAGTGTTTGATGTGCCCCTAAGCTCGGAGACAAGTCAAACATTGATAGGTATATTTCCCCCAAATACTGTAGTGTCTTTTTCTCTTAAGAAAAGGTTACTGTAAAATACAGTATACGTTTCACAGTAACCTTTTTATCAGTGGTGTTAGAAGAAAAACACACACTATTTTTAGATAACATTTATTTGTCAGAAGACAATATTATTCCATACAATATTTTTTCCCATTCAGTTTTGGCTCCATATCTAAGAAATGTTATTAATAAACAAAACAAAACTCTTTATTAATTCTGTTCTACAGTGATTTAATATAGCACATTCTGTTTTTAAAGATGCCTGTACTGTAAGGTTCTGCCAATAGTTACAAATCTGCTTGGATAGCCAGAAAATGAGAAGGAAAGTCTGAGAGACTTACTGGAGTCATCAGTTCCTTAAAAAGCACTTTTGTTGTCTGCCATTTTGAGTCTGACATCTTCTAAGGTTTACACAGCAAATTGCAAGGTCTTTTAATGCCATAAACGAAGCTGGCACAGAAAAGGAACAAGGGGCCCATATTACACCTTCTAACTTATGCTATCCGTTTGATTATTCCAGAGATTGGCGACCACAACATTTCCTTCGGATTGCTTGCATACACATTCTTTCCTTCTGGCTCACAAATTTTGGCTGTTTTTGTGCCAGCACCCATCACAGCATTTGACCCTTTACTTTCTATCTCATTGTTTCTCCTTGCACTGTGCAGACTGAGGCTTGTGCATTGTATCAGTGGCATGGTACATAGCAAGAGGACAATTGTGGGGTTCCTTTTTAGGCTGTCCAGTCTGCTGGATATGGGAAGAGGAGGGTCATGTTCATAATGTGATCATTATTTGATCATCAGTTGTTCAACATTGCATTGATGAGTGTTGAGAGGCCCTAATCCAGGTGCCCTGCCTAACCAGGTGAGAACTGCTTAATAACAATTTATTTAACTAAAACAATAACATTATAGCATATGTATCCATGTTTGTTAACTGATGTGGTTAAACGAGTTTTACTACACATGAAACAGTTAAAACAAATCCTTATTTCCTGTTGAATAGCCTCTGGACTATAATGTAACTTAAATAGAAAACTATCTTTAGAAAGATTTTTCCTCCAAAAGCATTTTATTTTAAAAATCCAATTTAAATTAAAAAAACTGATTTGAAGTTTTAAAAATCCAATTTTGTTTGGATTTTTTTAAAAAAAATCATTGATTTTTATCCTCCCTGCTCCTTTCTGAGTAGACATATAGGACTGCGCTGCATGGCTGCAATGTTCTGCACATGTATCTGGAAGTCAGCCACACACTTGAGACTTACTTTTGAGTAAACATGCCTAAGTCTTTTTGGGAGCAGGAAAAGCCTGAACGTTGATCTTGTGATTTGTGCATGTTTATAAGCAAAATGGAATTTGTCTCAACATTTTTACCAGATTCTTATTCCTTCTTGAGCCCCATGTTTTTGTTTACTAAACATTGTGACAATGTGCAAGCTGTTCGTTTGAATTCATTGTAACTGCAATCATTATTATTTATTATGGTTGCTAATTGCCTTGGCGATATCTCAAAGCGACTTGCAAGATGCTTAAAGCACAGAATGACTTATCAAATATTTAGCATCCAAATGCCATTGAACAGGCACAAAAAGAAAACATCAAAATGACTAAAGGTGTTCATCATTCATAACTGCTTCCTGAATGCAAGCTGTTTGTAGGCTCATTGATACATCAACTGGCTTGCTTTGATGTGTTGGCACAGGGGGCAGCTTTCCTGCCTAGTCTGTGCACCTGCAGTGCCTATTGTGACGAAGAATAAATTCAATGGCATTCAGGGAGATCAAAAACCAAGGGAAGGAGAGCTACCTAGCAAAAAGAAAAGAAAAGAAAAACATTTCTACATATAAAGACAACAGTAGTACAGTCAAATCAAACCTCAGATCCCCATTTTGGAACGTTTCGGCTCCCGAATGCTGAAAACCCAGAAGTAAGCGTTCCAGTTTTCAAACATTTTTCGGAAGCTGAACATCCAACGCGGCTTCTGCTTGAATGCGGGAAGCTCCTGCGACCAATCAGAAGCTGCACCTCGATTGTCAAACATTTTGGAAGCCGAACGGGCTTCCGGAACGAATTATGTTCAATAACCGAGGTTTGAGTGTATATCATTCATGCAGACAGGCTTTGAAGTGTTCTCTTTTCAACTTTACAAATAAATGCCATTTGTGACTCAGGGATGGTGAACCTCAGACTCGGGAGTCAAATGCAACCTCTCTATGTGGCCCTCGAAATTCCCCAAGCCACACAAGCTTTCATGAGTCCCACCCCTCAGCTGTTCTGCTTTGCACCCTCATTGAGTGTTTTTTGCCTAGCTGGAATGTGTCCTTGAATGCTAATAATGCTTCTTGCTTGGCTGGAGAGAGAATAAAGAAGGGTATGTGAACATGAAGAAACCAACCTGTTGCCTGCTTTTTGTGGCGTACTTTTGCCTCTGACCATGTCCACCTCTGGCATGTGATGGGAGGGTGTCCAAACTGGAATGTGGGGACATGCACACACATATATTTTAGATTGATAGCTTACCCCTTCCGCAATGGGAAGGGGAAAACTCAAGTAAACAAATCCGTGAGTTTCTTCTAGTTTAACTAGTTTCCTCCCAGCCTTCTTCAACTAACACCTGGACCCAAAGACCAGCTCAAACAGAGAGGCCTCATACACACCTTCTGAAAAGTGTGCTAGGTTGGACTTCCACAAATGTAGAGAGGAATTGGTAATTGGGGTTTGCAGCATACGCAGCAGAGGGTTTCAAGCTTCTGGAAGTAGGAATTTCCTTTCCTCAAGTCAAACGGTGCCTGTTAGTTTCATGTTGTTGACGTTTCTGTGGTTATCACAAGGTGAACGTATATAAAATGGCTGTGGCCGTAACCACAGCAAATATTCCTTTTCAGTTTAATCTTTGTTATAGCCAAGGAGTGCCTTTGAACTTTGCTACTAATCTCCCCACTCTCCCTGCTTCAGATAAATATGCAAATGTATTCCTGGGCTAAAATAGAAAACTAACAGGGATGTATTCATATTTTTTTGCTATTCTGGGTATTTGCTGACAGGAAGAAGAAGAAAAAGCCTGACCATTCAAAGCAAGCCTAGATGTGAACCTCACAGAGTGTATGTTGAGTATGACTATTCAAGCCCAACCAAAGAAAATATTTCTTAAAGAGAAGGAATTTATATCCTACATCAGCTGCCCCCCCTAAATTAATCAAAATCAACACAAATCTGAGGTTCTGCCCCCCCTAATAAAAGTGTGCCCCCCAACAATAATCCTAGCTAGACCCATGCTCAAGAGGGAGACTTATAGAAGGTTGGGGAACTGACAGAAAGTACCACCTTGTTTCAGAACCAAAGTTTTAAGACCTAAGCTGTAACACCTAAGTGTTTGTTTTAAGGAACAGAAGAAAATATAAGTTGCACATTTATCATCTTGTTTAGAAGCCTCTACCACTGAATTTTACACACACACACACACACACACACACACACACACACACACATTAAGAGGTGTGTGTGTGTGTGTAAAATATTTCTTGAAATAATTCCATCTCCTGGTGCATCTCTTGCTTTATTAATATTGTTGTAAAATAAAATCTTTTTCTTGTTTAACTTCCCTAAGTCTCCAAGTGCAAAAAGTTTTATTTAAAAAAGCAAAAATTAGCCAGTCGTGAGAGGGCATATCTCACCCATACAGTCACGATTGTTTTTCAGTAGAGAAATTTGAATCTGGGTGGTGAATCAGCTGCTGTTGTGTTCCGCTGTAAAATAAATATTCATTTGCTTAGCTTTTCTTTTTTGCATGTTGCCTCTAAATATTGCCTCTTTGGTCTACCTGCAACTTCGCTGTGGGCGCTGCCTTTTCATAGGGACAATGGGTCCAGCTATCAAGGTGAAGGGTAAATAGCTAGCAGCCATAAACCAATAAAAGTGAAAAATGCTGATTTTGAGCCTGACAATCTTCGTTAAAGATTAACCCTCAACCTGCATGTTAACAGATACTTTAATTGCATTCACTTTCCATTTAACTAGCCATTTCCATGTTGTAACAACTTTGAAGGGCCTGCTCACTAGCTCATTAGAAGCTTTAGGCTGCAATCCAAACAAAACACAGTTAGAGAACATGGGGTGGTGGTGGAGGAGCTTAATGGAGCTGGGGGGGGGGGCAGGACATCGCTGCATCCACAGCCCTGCTGCTTATACGGTAGCAGCTAAAGGTGGTGGGGCAGGCAAATGGCTGCACCACCTAGGGGTTTCTGTAGGCCAGTTGAGACTGTCAGGAGCTCTGGCTCTGAAAATAAAATAAAAGGGAATTTGGATCGCAGTGTTGAGGAGGAATGGAAAGGAATCTGGAATCAGAATGTTTCAATGAGAAGTGCATATGCACACATCTTTTAATACAAGCTGAGATTCCTGCATTCCAACTCTACAATTCTGTTATTCTAAGGGTGGAGAACCTGTGGGTCTCCAGATGTTCTAAATAGAACTTGCAGCCTAGCCATGCCGGAGCACTGGTTATGTTGACTTGTGCTGGTGAGAGTAGGAGACGCAACCGCATCTGGTTCCCCACCCCTGCTGTAAAGGAGAGCTCAGATCTTCCAAGCATTATAACACTAGGCTCTCCACTGTCTCCAAGGCTGCATCTGTCCAGCATGAGGATCCACGTGACAAGCAAATGTTGTAAATCCACCTCCTGCAGGAATATGTTTATATGCAGACTGAAACTTAGATTAGAGCTACAAGTGATTGATTTCTCCCAGGAACGCTTTACTTAAGAACACTCTTTGACTGTGTCTTTTTGTGCAGTAGGAAAAGATGGCAAATTTTAAAGGTCATGCACTTCCTGGGAGTTTCTTCCTTATCTTTGGCCTGTGGTGGTCTGTGAAATATCCACTGAAGTACCTCTGCCGAAGGAAAAAGAACTCTTCCATTGGTTCCAAGGCAGGATTTCATCGCTTAGAAATAGCAGAAGGCATAGCCAAAGCCTCCTTTGCCCTTATTGGTAAGTTGCTTTTCTTTAGCAGTGTTTCCAAATAAAAATGGTTAGGATTGAGGATGTTTGGATCTTCATGAATAACAATAAAAACCATGATTATTTTTGAAACAATATGCGTTAATGGTAAAACAAATTGTAGTGTGGATTCTGTCATTGAATGGGAGAAGGGTCACAGCTCAGTGGCAGAGCATATTTTTTCTGTGTAGAAGGTCCCATGCTCAAAGTGAGCCTCCCTGAGGAGAGCATTCCACAAGTGGGGAGCCTCCACAGAAAAGACCTGCTCTCATATTGCTGCCCACCGGACTGGAGGTACACAAAGAAGGGCCTCATATGATGATTTCATGGTGTCAGGGGACTGTCAGCAGCTCCTGGCTGGTTGCCCAGGAAAGTATAAAGACAAGGAAAAGTTTCTTGCAGTCTTTTTAAATTTCAAACTTTACAGAGAGAGGCTATAGAACCCAGCCTCTTGGATAATGGCATTGTCCCAAGTGAATCTCCACCCCCAGTCTCTCCCACTTTCTCATTCATTATTCTCATTGCCTCCTTTACAGGTGCTGCTAAGTGCCCTCTGTCTTTGAGCTCTTTGCTCTCCTACTTTTAAGGCTCGCCGGGTTCTGGGAGATGGTGGGTCTGGAATGCTTTCTAGTGACAACGTGTCAGCCAACTTCTGCTCTGGCTCTCCCATGATTTCCCAACTTTCCCCCTCATCTGCTGCTGAGCTGTGACCTCCCGCAAACCCCTGTTGTAAATCTATATTGTCTTCCTCTTCCTCATCCCTGGATAAGGCCTCCATCATTCCTCCTCTGCCCAGTCTCTGGTGGTCCTTGAGGTATTACAGTCCTGAGCTATTTAAGGTTTTGTAGGTCAAAACCAGCACTTTAAATTGAACCTGGATACTAATTGGCAGCCAATGCAGTCGGGCCAAGATTGGCGTAATGTGCTCAAACTGTCTTCTCCTGGTGAGCAACCTGGTTGCTGAATTCTGCACCAGCTGAAGTTTCTGAACTGCCTTAATCATGATGCAGTAATCTAACCTGGAAGTTACCACACCATAGACAACTGATGTTAGGCTATCCCTGTCCAGATAGGGGTGTAGCTGGGCCACCAGCCCAAAGCTGATGGAAGGCACTTTTTGCTACCGAGGCCACCTGAGCCTCAAGCAACAGCAGTGGATCCAGAAGTATCCCCATTCTGTGTACCCATTCCTTCAGAGGGAGTGTAACCCCATCAAGAATAGGCAGCCTCCCATCCATCCAGTCTATAGAACCACCCACTAACAGTGCCCCAGTCTTGTGTGGATTGAGTTTCAAGTTCATTGGCTCTCATCCAGTCCATTACTGGGATGGTGTCAAGTTTCCTTTTGGGGTTCATAGCTGTGGTTCCAGATGCTTAATAGTGCTAAAGAAAGAACACATGAAATGGAGTTGTGGGCAGTAGCATTGACTAGATCAAGAGGTATTCGTAAAGGACTGACCTGAATTTTCAGCTGTTGCAAAATAACAACAGCTGCTGCAAAAACAGCAACAACAATAAGTAAGGAGAAAGGTTGCCATTACCACAGTGATGCTAAAAGGCTTTAACTAGCCTTTAATCAAGCAACTGAATAAGAAGGTTGTTGACGCAGTCTGCCATTATTTCACACACAGGTATGATCGCCGAGCAGTTTGTTCCTGATGGGCCACATCTGAAGTTGTATAATTATGAAGAGAAACAATGGGATCACCTAATGAACTGGCAGCATGCAACCATGTATCTTTTCTATGGCATCTCAGGGCTGGTAGACATTGTGGTGCACAGCACTAATGTATTACCAGTAGCCTTGGACAGGTTGATGCTTTCAATTGCTGTTTTTGTGGAAGGTGAGTTGACTGTATCATACTGTTAATGGAGGAAAATTGTTTCTGAACTCTTAACACAAAAATGAGAAGATAAAAAGTTATCAATTAGAGCAGTGCTCGCCAACCTGGTACCCTCCAGATGTTTTGGACTGCAAATCCCATCAACCCTGCTTTGCCCCAGGTTGGTAAAAGCTGCATTAGAAAAAGTACATCGTATAGTCATGTTTGAAAGGGTGCAATAAGGAAAGGCTGAAGGAAAGGTCAAGAATGAGAATTAATGGAGCTGAATAGTGAACTTTCTATCTTTATTAGGCAGACTAAGGGCAGGATAGAAGAATTAAAGATTTGGGGTTTGAAGTAGGGTTAAAGGCTTCTTATATTTAAGTTAATTAAGCAGACATCATGGTTTGCATGTACACTACGATCCCAAACATAACACACTTATTGATGAGTGTGGCTCTCTGCTTTGAGTTAACAATATGTTTAGGATTACAGAAGCATGTACTTTAGGGTTGCCATATTTCCAAAATGTTTAAAAAATAGGAAAGCACATATATGTACATGCATTTTCATTTATGAAATGAAAATACCTCAGCATTTAATGTAAATTATGTATACAAATATAATAAGAACAATACCTTTGGGGGAACACAACCAATATTTTTGTCCGCATTTTATCAATCTGTTTGCTGCTGGTGTTCTGTAAGCTGCCTTGTGATGAGTCTCGCCCTGAAAAGCAGAGTAGAAATCTTTCAGCAAATAAATAGAGGGAAAATGTGTACATCAAAACTTTCATAGTGGGGTTTACTTTCGTACTTCCCCCTACTCCTGCCATAACGGGGTTGGGGGTTGGGGGGGGTTGAGCATATGGAGGGAAGATTTAGTTTTTTCCTCTCTTGCCCAAGTCCTGATAAAAATCACTTCCCCACTCGACTGCTTTGCTCTGTGTTGCCAGTTAAAACACCTATTATCAGTTACAGAGAGGGAGCATGAACCTGACATGGTTGCTAATTAGTATTCCATCTAGTTTCTATTTTGACCCTGAGCACCGCAGAATTGGGGAGTCCTTAGCTATCTCCCCTCCTCCAAGGGAGGTGGGATATTGGATTCTCCCTACTGAAATTCTAGGTACCTGAGCACTTCTTGACTTTACTAAAATAATGCATGCATATACACATAGGTTACTTGAAACAAAACCAAAATATTACGGTTTGTAACAGAAATTTTGTTCAGTAAATTAATTCGTGAAGCAAAAGTAGACACCCTCATTTCTTTGTTACCAGGTTTTCTCTTTTATTTCCACATCCACGGCCGAGCTATGTTAGATTTCCATGTTCATCAGTTACTTGTAGTCGCCGTCTTTGGAGGAGCTGCTTGCATCTTCTTGGAGGTCTTCTTCCGTGGCGTCATTGTCCTTGAGATGTTCCGAACAAGTCTTTGTATACTGCAGGGGAGCTGGTTCTGGCAGGTGAGTGAGTCTGTTTCCTGCTTTTGTAATCAGTTAATTCCCAGGAAAACTTTGATTTCAGGCCCACCAGCAGCCAGTGTGGTGTAGAGGTTAAGAGCGGTAGACTCATAATCTGGGGAACAGGGTTCACTTCCCTACTCCTCCACATGCAGCTGCTGGGTGACCTTGGGCTAGTCACACTTCTCTGAAGTCTCTTAGCCTCACCTCACAGAGTGTTTGTTGTGGGGGAGGAAGGGAAAGGAGAATCTTAGCTGCTTTGAGACTCCTTAGGATAGTGATAAAGCAGGGTATCAAATCCAAATCCAAACACTTCTTAGGGAGCGGATACCATTGCCCCCCCACCTTCTGTTGTTCCTCTAATTACCAGGCAGACATGTTGAAATTGGAGCTGGTTATGTCACTGTGGGACATTGTGCTTTATTACATTGATGGCCACCTGGTATTCATCAGAGGAAGGCTGCCACCACCTTCCTCTTCATTCATCATCTTCTGCCTTCACAGGAAAGCCTGCTTTCTCATGCCTGCATTTAACAGAAACGTACTTAACTTGCATTTATATCCCACCTTTTCTCCAAGGAGCTCAAGGTGGTCCACATGGTTTCCCCCCTCCTCATTTAATCCCCACAGCAACCCTTTTGAGGTTAGTTGGGCTGAGAGACAGTGAGTGGCCCAAGGTTACCCAGTGAGCTTCACAGCTGTGGAAATTTGAACTGGCGTCTCTCAGCTCCTGGTCCATATATATTATGACACGGAAAACATCTAGGTAAAAAAGAGAAAAGGTGGAGAGTTTCTTTGACAAATGGAAGAGTTCACAACAGTAGACTAAGTTTCAGAAGGGAAGGCAGCTCTCCCCTTTGCAGTGCTTTCAATGAATAAGCTTAAATAAATATGTTCAGTACCATACAGTAGAAGAATTCACCAATGCATTCTCTTCTCCAGGGTGTTCCTTTGTAGGTTTGGGGTTGAGACTTATCTTCTTTTACTGCTGCTTGTAAATTTCTATTTAAGAAGCATTTCAAAAATGTAACTGTGAAATTACCTTCTTTGGGCTGGTGTTATTATAAAAATATAAGTGTGTGTCTTACATATTTCAAAATATAGACCAATGATGCATCATTTTATAAAAATTCTCTTTAGAATCGTAACACAATGTGAATTTTAACCCTTTAGTCCACATATACTCTCAGTGTTCCATCTGTATATTATAACCCTTTTTGTTTGCCCATTTAATCATGCATTCTGTAATTAGATCTTCTGTTTCAAATTTCAACAAAACTTCAGCAATAACATATCCATCATCTGCCACATGTCCTTTTTTGACACCACAGATTGGATTTGTACTTTATCCTCCAAGTGGGGGTCCAGAATGGGACCAAACGGACCACAGTAATATCATGTTCATCACCATGTGCTATTGCTGGCATTATGCATTTGCACTTCTAATAATGGCTTTGAATTACACTGTAATCAGCTGGTAAGTAAATCCCGAAGAGTTTCATTTAACTTGCCACTAAATGCTAGAGCATGGTTCAACACAACATAACTCTCAGCTGTGCAGTGTTGGCTACTCCAGTTCTGGAGGAATGTGAAATTGCAATGACCTCCATGTGTCAGCCTGCAACCATTAGCATAACCCAAGTGGGCTTTGCTGTTTTCTCACAACCTTGCTAGGAAATAAGCAAGGTTCCTCGATGTAATTTACAGTGAGCAATATGTGTTTCTTTTTCTTCTGAAAGAGGTAGCGGCCCGTTGAACTCTGTGAGGCTCTTTCCGGTAGTCTGTCTCGTCTCAAAGCTTAAGATCAGGGAAGACGCATGAACGTTTTGCTCATGGATCTATTTGAAATGCCAACGCCCAGCCCTAGAATATTACAGGGTTGGGTCCAGAGAAATGCCATTGAAAAGGATAGGAGTGGCAGAGTGGTGACCCTCACCGGCCCTCAGGTCAGTTGCGTCACTACTGCCTACCAGGAGGTAGAGGGTGAGGGATGAGGTCAGAATGGTGGAAATGGACAAGCAGGAGCACATGCACCCTAGCCTCACAACCCCCTCCCTCTCCCACTCTGCACCCTGGTAAGCAGTAAAGACACAACTGATCAGAGATCAGGTGACTTCCAACACCCATCGCCTCTGCCAAATGGTTGAGGGACTCTGCTGAATGACGCAGGTTGTGGTACAAGGGAATTGAGGAGGGGATAGCTGATGAGTGAGCACTTTAAAGTGTGACAAAACCAGGGGTCAGCAAACTTTTTCAGCAGAGGGCCGGTCTACTGTCCCTCAGACCTTGTGGGGGGCCAGACTATATTTTGAAGAAAAAAATATGAATGAATTCCTATGCCCCACAAATAACCAAGAGATGCATTTTAAATAAAAGGACACATTCTACTCATGTAAAAACATGCTGATTCCTGGGCCATCCGCGGGCCGGATTTAGAAGGCGATTGAGCCGCATCCGGCCCCCGGGCCTTAGGTTGGGAACCCTGGACAAAACGTTGGTAAATTGACTTGGGGTACACATTGTTACTATGGTAATCCTGTATAAAATAGGCAGCTCCACACTTGATTCCTACCCGGCTTAGAATATATGACAATGATTTTGCAATTCATGTGCAAAGCACAAATATTTATATAAACAACTAAGGTAAGATTGCCAACTTCAATTAAAAATTATACAAAATGAAACATTTATTTCAATGAAAATTTCCAGTCTTTGATGTCACCAGATTATATTGGCCCACACCACAGGGAGAAAAGTCATTTAGTAATCAGCTGAGTGCCCTGGATGAGCTGATAATGGGGTTATTAACTATTTTACACAAATATCTTAGAAAGAGCAAAGCTATATGTGAGTGTTTCAGAAGTTCCCTCTCTGCATGGACATATATGACTTTGGGATGGCTTTTGCTTTAAATGACCGTCAAATACTGTTGAAGGCAGCTCATTCATTTGTGCACTTAAGAAAACTCTTCTATATTTTAAAATACTGTAGTTGGATCCTGTAGATATATATGCTACTGTATCAGGATATATAATTGGAAAACAGTCAAACCAGGAGTATAAGTTTATCATTCAGAAAGGCTCTTTTGTTGTTTGATATTAAATAGGAGTTGATTTCCTGACACCTAACCGAGTGAACATGTGGCCCAAATTGTTCTGCTTTGTTTTCCCCTCTCCAGGATAGTTCGCACAAAACTAAAACAAGCTCCATCCATGGAAATTGGATTATTGAAAACATCTGAGCGAGACCAGGAATCAGAAGATGAGATCTAATTCAGCACAAATGTTTTCTTAAGGTTTAGCACCTATTCTTTCCACTTCTGAATTGTAATGGCATTTTTATCACATCGTTAAGACTCTGCATTAATTTATGAAACTTCCATTAGTGCATCATTTATCCTTTGCTTGAAGTAGAAAGAGAATGTTTTGCTAATGAGTAGGCTGGGGTGACATTGCCATGTGCAATTCAATCCAGACCATTATTATGGGGCTATTCTTTCATTGCTCTTGGGTAAACTGGGAGATTTCCACACGTGGCAATCGAATGCAACCCTGCCGTTGCATAAAACTGATTGTATACACCTTAAAACCAATCCAGTGATAAAGTGTGCATATCTGTTTTTAACTATAAATAATAATTTGTTGTCTGGTTTCCAAAGGGTATATTGCAAATTTATATTTTTTCAAAGTTATTGCTTTGTTTATTATTATTTATTATCAAGTACAATCTAATTGCATTAAAGGAAATACAAATCTAGTGCAAAAAAAAAGTTAGTGTCATGACTTAGGACACAATGGTATTCTTGAAACGCTGGATGATTGTAAGCAGTATGTTGGACTTGTTACTTACCTTGCAGTGGAGTCCATTTATATAAAGAAGGCATTTATATATATCTGCTGTATATCTTAGAGCCTTTGCTCTGAATTTATTCAGTGTGTAGTAGAGTTGGGTGAGAGGCTCAAATCCCCACTTGACCACGAAACTTGACCACACCTTGGAAAAGTCATTATGTCTCTGTGAGGCATGGGGAATATGAGGCCCTCCAGATGTTGTTGCACTCCATCTCCCATCAGCCACAGACAGCAAGGCCAATGATTGTGTAGGATGGTAGTCCAGCAACTTCTGCAGAGCCACAGGTTTACTATCTCTATACTCAAAGCAAACAGGGATTACTGTTTGGGAGAGGGATTATGGCAGTGCTACCTCCCTCACGTTCAGATACCTCTTCCTGCAAGTAGTGCTCATTCCTTTTGAGTCTGCTTACTGGGAAAGCACCATTTAGAAGTATCCTTATTTGTGCCACGTTACTCAGTATGAAGCTATACTCAGGAAATACCATATGATATTGCGTGCCTTTTAGCTTTCTTGTCAGTAAGTATATTATTGGCTGGGAATAGCGTATGTGGGACATAAAGTGGCAAGTGTGTCTAGCAGATTTAATAGGGTGTACATATGCTCTGTTTAGAAAATCCAACTTTAAATGACTCCTCTACCAATGGACAAGAGCATTTTAATTTCTACTTCACATGTACTTTTTAAACACCAAAAATTATTGTTATAGCAATCTTTTGGTAGAGAGGAGGAAGAATTCTATCTATCAAGTAATCAATGAAGGATCCTTCAGGCTAGTGCAGCTACTTAAAATTATGAATAATAACTTGGTTTTAAATGTTGAAATAAATTGTTCCAGTTTACTTTGAAACAAGTAACATTTGTAGTCTGGATTATTTTTTTAAAACTCTTTAGTTGAGTTCCGTGGTTTAATCCACTTGCACTAAGGTTCTGGACATTTATCTATCCTTCAGTCAAGTGCTTAAAATGGGGAGCCTCTGTTTTCAATGGGTATTTATTACCAAATATATGTGCATAGGATTTCAGCATCAGATGCAGCGAAGTAAAATGTGAATTATGATTTTTATTTGAGGTGTGCAGTTGCAATTATGAGAATGGCTTGAGTCCACACACATGTGGCTTAAGTCTTCTGCTTTTCGTATGTATATCTCTGTTACTCATCCACATCAGTGGGCAATGAGAAAATGCTTCCATGCTGTGTTCCGGCCCTTCAGAAATTATTTCTCCATCTTCCACAAGCTTTTTCCATGTGTGAATATGTGCAGCAGGTCTGTCTGTACCTATGCTTATGTGACTTACACAGGAAGATTGCAAGAGCAAACATTACCTGCCCTTAGTTATCATGTTTCAAAATGAGCATAATGGAGCTCTGCTTCTGGGAAGATGGGATGGCTGTTAAAACTAATGTTTTGGAGAAGCTACGCCCTTGCATCCCTCCAGATATTACAACTCCCATTGGCCACAAGCTAACATGACCAATGAACGAAGTTATAGTCCAACAGCACCTTGAGTGTTACAGGTTCTCCATCCCTGCCTTGATGGATCTAAGTGGTTTCCAGTGGGGGATCATCTTGCAGGCAGGGAGTTCCATATTCATAGACAAATTCAAGGAGGAGAGGAGGGCTATTGATGGCTCCTAGCCATGATGGCTGTTTTCTGTCTCCATGGTGTGGGGGAGACAGTAATGTTTCTGAATACCAGTTGCTGGAATTCAGCTTTTCTGCTCAAAGACCCGCTTGTAGGCTTCTCACCGGCTTCTATGAGAACAGGATGTTGGACTAGATGGGTTGTTGATCTGATCCAGCGGGCTTTTCCTATGTTCTTTGCATGTTCCCAAGCCATTTTAATTGGGGTTCCATTGTGTATGGAAGCCCCAGGAAGGAGAAGAGCTGCATTTGAATGTGGCTGCTCTGTCCTTCCAATTAAGTGCTTTCAAATATCTCTTGGAACAGGCTCACAAGGTAAAGCAATGCTTTTAAGACCATTGGCCCCACCTCCCCAGCACAACTGGCTAACAAAAATGAGAATTAAGTGCATTCAGTATGAAGCTTGCTGTTAAGGAATGAAAAGGTAAATGTTATTGCAGGGATTCTATTACCTTAGTGCTTTTCCATAGCACTAAATGCCCTGCTTCTGAAAGCAGTTTCCTGCAGTTTCCAAGTTTTCAAGGGTGGAGCTGGCAGTCTTCTACCAGCTGTGAAATCAAACCTAGTCTTAATACAGGCATTAATATTTGATGTGGAACTTGAACCTCCGGATTTAGAAAATAAATGTACTGGTGAAAGTAATTATGGCATGCCTGCCCTAAACACATTTACTTAGAGCATGAGTGAGATACAGATCGAGTTGGGGGCAAGAGTGAATCCCTCCAAAAGCATGGAAGCAAACCAATGGCATAGCTGCCAAGTTATCCCTTTTTTAAAGGGATTTTCCCTTATGCTGAATAGGCTTCCTCGCGAGAAAAGGGAAAACTTGGCAGCTATGCAATGGTTTTCTCATAGCTTTCTCATGACTTGTTATCAGTTTACAGTAAAATGCAGAGAACATTCATGTTTCTGTTATTAACTGACTGATAAGAACAGCTGAAAAAGTGGGCTTTTAAGTATGATTCACCTAATGGCCCTTGGACGTTGTTGCTCTCCATCTCCTATCATCTCCATTCAGCATTGCCAGTGGTCAAAGATGATGGGATTTGTAGTCCAACAACATTTGGAGGGCTACAGAGTCCCTATCCTTGACTCAACAAACAAACAAACAAGCCAGGCTAGAGTGTTTTCTAACAAATTTATTGTGGCATAAAGGTAAAGGCAACCCCAGAGTTCGTCACAACTGGACCCTAATGGTCAGGGGTCCAGGGCCGCCCCTACAGCCAGGTTGAGTGGCGCAGGGCGCCCGCCAGGGGGGTGTCGCGTAGGGAAACGGGGCGGGGGCGCCAGAGGGATCCGTCGCACCACAGCGCCAAATATACTTAAGACGGCCCTGCAGGGGTCCCTTTACCCTTTAAAGGGACCCCTGACCATTAGGTTCAGTCGTGGATGACTCGGGTTGTGGCACTCATCTCGCTTTACTGGCCGAGGGAGCTGGCGTACATGTGGCCAGCATGACTAAGCCGCTTCTGGCGAACCAGAGCAGCACACGGAAATGCCATTTCCATGCTGTAGTGGTACCTATTTATCTACTTGCACTTTGACGTGCTTTCGAACTGCTAGGTTGGCAGGAGCAAGGACCAAACAATGGGAGCTCACCCCGTCGTGGGGATTCGAACCGCTGACCTTCTGATCGGCAAGCCCTAGGCTCTAAACCCACAGATCAGATACATGAGGCATTACCCTCAATTCTTTCTTTCTTTCTTTCTTTCTTTCTTTCTTTCTTTCTTTCTTTCTTTCTTTCTTTCTTTCTCTCTCTCTCTCTCTCTCTCTCTCTCTCTCTCTCTCTCTCTCTGTGTGTGTGTGTGTTACACATGGGCGTACCCAGGATCAAAACTAGGGGGGGCAAGGGGAGGGGCCAAGGCACGGAAGGGGAGGGGCCACAAAGTGGGCGGGAACGGCGAACTCGCGCTCCACCGGGCTGTGCCCCTCCCTAGCAGCAGGGCTGGTGGGCGGAGGCGGAGCCCAGCCCAGCGGAGCGCGCGTTCGGCATTCCCGCCCACCGCGCCGCGCTCCCTGGTTCCCCGCCGCGCTTGGCCTTGCCTGAGGGCGCGCCGGGGAGCTGGAGGGAGGGTGCGGCGCGGTGCGGCGGGAATGGCGAACTCGCGCTCCGCCAGGCTGTGCTCCGCCTCTGCCCACCAGCCCTGCTTCTAGAGTAGGGCAGCTGCCCTAACTTGCCGCATGGTGGGTACGCCCTTGGTGTTACACATAAAGGAAAAGAGAGAATGGAACTAAATGGCCATGAAATGGGGGGGGGGGATATCTGAAAATTCTTTTTAAAGTAACGGGATTGTGCACCCCACCACAACCTGGGGATAACACCATTGTTCTAGCTTTGTTTCTGAAGAAGTGAACTATGGTCCACAAAAGATGGTGCCCACAATAAATACGTTGTTCTTTATGGTGCCATGATTTTTATTTTTATTTTGCTGTTTTTGCTGCAAGTTTTCTGCGCTGGAAACTGATTTCACTACAACACAAACCCTGAGAAATGGGTTTATAACAACATAATAAAATTTGGGCTTGTCATGTGTTTATTATTGTTGAGAGAGAGAGAGATGATGAGGCACTTGTAAATCGGCTGTGCTCAAGTCTGGGATGTATGGAGTGTTAGGGGAGGGGTAGTGGGTGACACGCCATGCTTATGCTGGGGTAGTTTGGTGCCCACTCAGCTCTCACCTGTGGCTCCTAGAAGCTGTCAGCATCCGACAGCAGCCACACCCCAGGAAATGGCTTCAACTGGCTGGCTAAACAAGATGAGGGTAGCTGATGGGTCTCAACCCCTTAGTGAACTTCCCCTGCATGTGAAGACAGGTTCCAGCAGACTAAGCAGACGAGACCAATAGTGGGTCCAACGGTCAAGAAAGTGGTTTCTGCACAAGTGAGGCGCTCATGTGGCTTGTCACCTTGGGAAGGTAGCCAATCTAGGAGAAGGAAAACTCTAACCCTGAGGAAAAATCCATACCCTTTTGGCAACTCCTGGTACCAAACGTAATGCTCTACTTTCCTTTGGATCACATCAGTTAGGCTGAGAGGGGAGCCTTGCTGTCTGGGCAGCTCAGGACCTCTATACACACTGCCCAGGCTTGTGCCCAGGCATACAAAGAGGTAACTTCAGTGCTGCCAATGCAGCAAAAACAATGTGAGAGGCAGCAGTTACAAGTTACAGGTTGCTGCAGCCACAGCAGGCGCTGTGATTCAGTCCTAGCAAAGACCCTGTCTAAAACACTGAATCCAGTCTATGCAGATCAGGAGTAAGGGATCTTGTTCTTGTGCTTTAGCTGAGATTCCTGCATTGCAGGAGGTTGGACTAAATGATCCCCGGGGTCCCTTCCAACTGTACAGTTCTATGATTCCCTAAAGGCCAAATTTGCCCTGGGGGAAAATACCTTTCTTCAAGGGACATATGTGCCAGAAGATGATGGGTCTGGAGCCACCACTCCCCACTCACTCACATCCATGGGCATAGTCAGGGGGGAGTTGGGGGGCAAGTAAATAAATAAAAATACTTAACTAAATCTAGAAAGATTTTGACAGATTTTTCTGAGCACTTGGGGTCAAAAGAATAATTTAAAAACACACACACACACGTTGAGATGTTTCATCTCGAATCTGCTGGGCGGAGCCAGACGGAGGATAATGACAGGTGGGTGTCCTGCCCCCCCCACATATATCCTGGTTACACTGATCCTCACCACCATTTCCTCACATGCAAAAGTATGCACAATTATCTGTCCATGCTTTCATTTTCTCTTTCTCACACACCTCATCTTTCTATTTACAGTTATACGGAAGGTGGGGAGGAGAATGCTGGTGAAGGGAGGCTGCAGGCTATATGGACCAATGGTCTGATGTAATTTGGACTGCTTTCTATATTTCCATTTATATTGTTTCCTCTTTGGTTAGTGGAGATTGGTATACTAAAAGATGGGCCATGGCCAGTGCCAGATTTACATATAAGCTACGCAAGCTATAGCTAAGGACCCCACTCTCTTTGGGGCACCCAACAAAATTTAAAGGAAAAAAAACCTGGATGTACATTTCCAAAATAAAAGATAAAAAACAAGTAAAATAAACCTACATACAGCAACAGTGTTTTGTGTTGTGTATGGACCCATTAGATCCATAAATTACCATATAGCATACAGTGGTACCTCGACATCCGAATGCCTCGATTTCCGAAGGTTTTGACTTACGAAGTCTGCAAACCCAGAAGTATTATCGCCGTGCGTGCGTTCTGCGCCTGCGCAGAAGCGGCGTGCAGGGTTCGCGCATGCGCAGAAGCACAAAACTGCGCTTCGCGCATGCACAAAATGAACGCTTCGACATCCGAAGGTTTCGACTTGCAAAGAGCGCCACGGAACAGATCGCCTTCATAAGTTGAGGTATCACTGTATATTCAACATAAAAACAGTGACAATTTGTTGTTGGCAAAGGACAGCTGGACATATAAAGGGCCCCATTACCTTCAGTAGCTTAGGGCCTCATCAAACCTAAAGCCGGCCCTGGCCACAGCCACGAAGAACACTCATTTGCCATTTGCTACATGCACAAGTCTGTTCCCCACATATTGGCTCTTGCCTGCATCAGACACAACGTATGCAGGGAAGAGCTGGCTGAACATGCCTGGTAGGAATTGCTTTCCTTTTATTCCTTCACTGATAAGGCTATGTACACACTTCTGTTTACTCTGCACCCAGTGTGCTCCTAGCACTGGTGTGGACAGAGAGCAGGTGACTTGGAGGCACAGAAAACTACTGCGGTTTCCGTACGGCTTTTCCGTGCGCTCTGGCTTCCGTCACAGTGTCCCGTTGTGCCAGAAACGGTTTAGTCAGGCTGGCCACATGACCCGGAAAGTTGTCTGTGAACAATAGGGTGATGACTTTTTTACAACCTCATTTCCCTGTATCATAATTTGATGAGCTTTCATTAAAGATTAGATAAAATCTTACTTTCAAAGAGATTTGATTAAAAAAAAAACCTCACGCACAAAATTATTTTTAAAAATTTATCAGTTTTTTGACCATTTTTGAAGTCACTGTAAGCAGATATAAAATTGAACCCAAGCTTTAGAGTCACATATATACAACATTATATAGGGTCATCAAACACACAAGGGAGCTTTTTAAAGCTGCAGTAACGGTATAGACGCTGCTAGAGGATTATGTTTTGCTACCTCTCCTGTAGGTTTCCCCCCCAGTATGTCCGGCAGGGTCTGCTGGCTGAGTTTTGAGGTCCCAAAAAGGGGCTTTTACCTTGCGCAGGTGTGACATTTGTATACCCTATGTTGCTAAGAACACTCCCCATTGTGGAATGTGGTGTTGTGTCCAAATTTGATACGAAATATATATAGAATTTTATATGCCTGTTGTCTTTGTCCATGGAGTTTTCTTGGCAGGGATACTGGAGTGGCTTGCCAGTTCCTTCTCCAGGAACTAGCATTGCTCCCTGGAAGGACAGATCGTGAAGCTGAGGCTCCAATACTTTGGCCACCTCATGAGAAGAGAAGAATCCTTGGAAAAGACCCTGATGTTGGGGGAAATTGAGGGCACTAGGAGAAGGGGATGACAGAGGACGAGATGGTTGGACAGTGTTCTCGAAGCTACGAACATGAGTTTGACCAAACTGCGGGAGGCAGTGCAAAACAGGAGTGCCTGGCGTGCTATGGTCCATGGGGTCACGAAGAGTCAGACACGACTAAACGACTAAACAACAACAACAACATATATAGAATTGTTAATACAATTTTATGAAATGGTAAAACGGCATACAAAAAAATTAAAAACGGTTTGTGCGTAACCTTTTTAAATCTTTCATTGGAATATACCTCATTTTAGTCATTAATAGGTAAAAGTTCATCCATTTGTGCTACAGGAAATAATTTTTGAGGGGGAAAAATATGAAAAAGTCATCACCCTAGTGGACAAATGAGCGAGATGAGCGCCGCAACCCCATAGTCGCCTTTGACTGGACTTAACCGCCCAGGGGTCCTTTACCTTTACCTTTTTACCTTACTGAAGTGTACAATAATGTGAAAATGTGACTGGAAATGTAGTGGGTGAGGAGGAACACAGCCTTGCTGCCTTTTTAGCTGGTAATGCAAACATAGCCAAAGAGCCTCTCCTTGCGAAGAGAGGAGGAGGAGGGCATGAGCGTAGCCAGGATTTATGCTGGGGGGAGGGCAGAACCTCAATTAGTTATTTTTTTATTGATTTAACTGCTCTAGGGGTGGGGGCAGCTGCCTCCCCTTGGCTACACCCATGGAGGAGAAAGAAAGCAACCTGGAACTACTGCATCCTGTTGGGGCTTTAGAACAGAAATTAAGCCTCTCCATCCTGCTCATCACAGTGCATTAGTGCTTAGTACTGATTGCATCTGGAAACATTTCTCCGGAGCTTTAGGAATGTGTTCTGCTTCCGTTAAATTTACCCAGTAAGTAAATAAAATAGTGTTCATTCTGAAGTCATCGCAATCTGCTGGTTGCAGGTTGTACTAAGGCTACTAAGACTAAAATGTAAATATGAACTCAAAACCGGAATTTTCTGTTGGGATTGCAGCAGTGTTATTGACTTTGAAAGCGCCTGAAGTAAAAAGGAGTTGAGTATTTAAGGTGGAACAAGGGCTAAGCAGCTGTCATTAAAGGTCAGAGAAGTAGTTAATAGCTGATTGACAACAAGGAAATGTGTGGAGCATAAGTAAAACAGGAGTGGGTCCCTGCTACAACACCATATGCCTTCATAGTGCCCCGACCTAAAAACCATCATTGGCATTTTCTGTCCCACAGTGATATCATTGTCCTTTGGGCACTATGCATTTGGCAGCTCATTGTCGGGTTTGCATGAGGTAAATAAAGTACTCTCTGTCAGTTTCAGTCTACCCACCCAATTTAAGAGAAGAATTGTGAGCTCATCGCTAGTAGTAGTGGTTGTTTTTTTTTTACTCGTGTCCAACTCGTGTCGTTTACTCGTGTCCAACTCTTCGTGACCCCATGAACCACAGCACGCCAGGCACTCCTGTCTTCCTCCTGTGCACACAAGTGGAGTTTAATGAAATAAAAGAAATAGTTCTCTTTAACTGGTGTAACCACAAAATCCGGAAATTAATTAGCTGACCAGTACAAAGGGTGCATCTGCTATGTTGTTGTTTAGTCGTTTAGTCGTGTCCGACTCTTCATGACCCCATGGACCAGAGCTCGCCAGGTACTCCTGTCTTCTACCGCCTCCCGCAGTTTGGTCAGCCTCATGTTGGTGGCTTTGAGAACACTATCCAACCATCTTGTCCTCTGTCATCCCCTTCTCCTTGTGCCCTCAATCTTTCCCAGCAAAAGGGTCTTTTCCAGGGAGTCTTCTCTTCTCATGAGGTGGCCAAAATACTGGAGCCTCAGCTTCAGGATCTGTCCTTCCAGTGAGCACTCAGGGCTGATGTCCTTCAGAATGGATAGGTTTGCTCTTCTTGCAGTCCATGGGACTCTCAAGAGTCTCCTCCAGCACCATAATTCAAATGCATCAATTCTTTGGCGATCAGCCTTCTTTATGGTCCAGCTCTCACTTCCATACATCACTACTGGGAAAACCATAGCTTTAACTATACGGACCTTTGTTGGCAAGGTGTCATCAGCATATCTGAGGCTGTTGATATTTCTTCCGGCAATCTTAATTCCAGCTTGGGATTCATGCATATATGCAGATGAATTTTGCATATAAGTTAAATAAGCAGGGAGACAATATACAGCCTTGTCGTACTCCTTTCCCAGTTTTGAACAAATCAGTTATTCCATCACAGCTAGTAGTACTGGCTGTTAAATCAGAAGTGTGTTGCGGAAGTGGTTTTTATTATTATTTGAATTAACTTATGTATGTAACAGGATGTACACAGTGTGCTGGCTAGCTTGGCACAACATTGTTCAGACTGCTAATGAGTGTTCCTGGTTCCTGGTTCATATACTAAATAGAGCTACTTTACTTAAAGGGCTAGGACCCCGTTTTCCCCGGGAAACCCCCAAATTTTCTTACCATTTCCCACAGGTGTTCCGAATGGCAAAATACCCCGTATTCCCCTGGATTACGGAGCTCCTGCCGGCGGCCATGTTCTTCTGGTGCCGTGCCGGCACCGGAACTCACTTCTATGCACTTCCGGACATGCGTAGAAGCGACTTCCGGCGCCGCTCTGCCCATTTCCAAAATGTCTGCAGCGCCAGAAGTCGCTTCTACGCATGTCCGGAAGTGCGTAGAAGCGACTTCCGGTGCCGCGACGCTGCTGATGCTGGATTTTTCAATCCGGAACTTGGCACCTATGGTGCAGATAGACCTGTAGTTGGGGAAGGGCTTCCTCTTTTTCCTCACGTATTCTCTGCTACCTGATCCTCTCCCACGTGAAACCTTTTTGGGATGTGCTATGTGAAATCTAATTGAGTCTTTTGGATTCTGTGAGGGAAGTCCTTTGTGTGTAATAAAAATGACCGGGCATGAGGAGAGAGGAGACTCCACTCTCCACATGCACTTGGGATGTGCTCAGAGTCTTGTTGGCAAAATTCTGGCTGTCTTTGTTTTATTTTCCCTTACCCCATTCTTCCCTACACTGATGCACTCCTACACCATTCCTGTGGAAAGTAAACACATATACAGTCATGTGATAGACCACAAACCCATGACTGCACACGGGGAATTAATCTCCAACACTAAGTACAGTCTTTAGTCTAACAGAGGAAGCTGCTCTGTACCAGAGGGCAGATGGGTGTCCCCCTCCCTCACCTGGCTGGCACCGAGAAAGGCAAAGGCAGAGTTGTGAGAGAAAGCTGGGCTAGAGGTAGGCAGAAAAAAGAGAAACAGAGCCATGCTTGACGGGATATATAATAAGAACAAAAATTAGAATCCAGCCGTGACAAATCCCTGAAACGAGATGTAATTATAGTGAAAAATACTGAACTTAAACCAAACACCACTCAAAGAATATAATGGGTATAAACCTCTCAAAAGACTAGATAAGATAAGGACATAAATTTACAAAATCTCTGAACCCTGACGAGATGCCAGCTCATTACTCATTTCACTGGACATAATGTCTGTTTCCTCAGAGGGAAATTGCTAAAAGAGTAAGTTCATAATAACTAAATAAAAAGGTAAAGGGACCCATGACCATTAGGTCCAGTCGTGACCGACTCTAAATAGAAGCTAGGAAAAGCTATCAGGAATTAAACATAAACATAAATGAGCAATCGGGGATAATTTCCCAAGATAAAGTTGACATTACTTAAACAGAAGGTTAGCTAACCTAAAAGCTTTAAATTACTGAGCATCATTGTTCCTGAAAAAAATTAAATGAAAAATTGCAAAAGCTCTCCCAGTAAAGCTGTTACCACAACATTGTTTAGACTGCGAATGAGTGTTCCTGGTTTATATACTAAATAGAGCTCCTTTACTTAAAGGGCTAGGACCATTTTTTTATCCCAAGGCATGTCCAAAGACACTTTAACTGTAACAAACTTACTTAATATTGGTTCCAAAAGACTTCTAAAGACGAGAATTTTAATAAAAGGAGAATAATGCCTATTATTATGAAGTAAAAGGAACAATCATTGTTTGTAAGCACGGGAAAACATTGGAAGCGCTCTTGTTCAAAAAATTAGAAATACTATTTGTGATAATTATAAGAAAGGACTAAAATCAATATTAGTGTTTAGGCCTGTAGACGCCAAGGATGCGAACCTATGTATCCAGAATGTTTCTTTTTGTAATAATTTCTTTTGCAGTATATCCAGGTTTGGTTCTTTACGAGTATGTTTATAGATAACAAACCACCCGAAGTCTGTGGATTTATGGTTAGCATTTATAAAGTGTGATGTGAGCGGAGCTTCGATAATTTGGTTTGCTATGCGGCTTTTGTGCTCCATTATTCTAGTCTTCACCATTCTTATAGTGCTCCCTATGTACCATAGATTGCATGTGCATTGGATGGCATATACCACGCCTCGGGAATTACAGTTTGTAAAATTTTCTAGTTGGATCACCTTATTGCTATTAGGGATGGTGAATTATTTTTGTTCGATGGTAAGATTACATATGGCACAACGCCCGTACTGTGGTGCCTCGCTAGACGAATTTAATTCGTTCCACGGGTCTTTTCTTATAACGAAAAATTCGTCTAGCGAATCCCATAGGAATGCATTGATTTTTTTTTTTGCCCATAGGAACACATTAATTGAATTTCAATGCATTCCTATGGGAAACCGCGATTCACTAGACGAATTTTTCATAAAGCAAATTCGTCTAGCGAGGCAACCTCCGCTCGAAAAATCCTTTCGTTAAGCGGAAATTTCGTTAAGCAGGGCATTCGTTAAGCAAGGCACCACTGTATTTGTAATGGCCTTGAATCTTATTAGGCTGAGGTTGAATCTCACTAGTCATATCCACGTGTATCTGAAGAAGTGTGCATGCACACGAAAGCTCATACCAAAATAAAAACTTAGTTGGTCTTTAAGGTGCTACTGTAAGAGCTGTTCGGCAGTGGAATTTGCTACCAAGGAGTGTGGTGGAGTCTCCTTCTTTGGAGGTCTTTAAGCAGAGGCTTGACAGCCACATGTCAAGAATGCTTTGATGGTGTTTCCTGCTTGGCAGGGGGTTGGACTGGATGGCCCTTGTGGTCTCTTCCAACTCTATGATTCTATGAAGGAATTTTTTTCTATTTTGCTTCGACTCAGACCAACACGGCTACCTACCTGTTACTAGAATATGTTTCAGGTTCTTGGTTCTGCAGAAACCGAGGAGTGGGGGTGTACTAGGACAACCTGGGACCTCTTGTAGAATATGCCAGTGTTTTCTAATAATTCTGGCTATAGAGTTGGATAATGGGGTAAAGTCTAAAGACCAAGTTAAAGGATGTTCTGTAGGTTTAGAACGTTCTACAAAGAGTGTGTGTCTGGGCCTATTGTGTGCCCTTACCTGTGCTGATCTTATTACTTGTTGAGGGTAACCTCTGCTCGCAAACTCACATGCCATTTGGTTACTGTTTATATTATAATCCTCCAGAGTGGTTGAATTTCTTTTGATTCTCAAAAATTGTCCATATGGTAAGTTGCGTTTAAGATGAGAAGGATGAAATTATTTATAGTGTAAATAAGACAGTCTATCTGTAGGTTTTTTATAAGTTCTAGTTGCCAATAAGTTCATATTATCATGGTATACTACTGTATCTAAAAAGGTAATATATTGGCTGTGAAATTGAGTACTAAATTTAACACCATGCAAAAAAACTGTTAAACCTGTTTACGTTCTTACGTTCCTCCCAAACTCCTCCAAAAGTTACCACAAAGGTCTGACAACCCCCTAGAGCAGATTATGAGGATAAGGAGAGGAGGGGAAAGATCCACTGTGCAAGTAGAAGTCTGCTATGTGAGCAGAACAGCAGCTTTGGACACATATATTTATGCACCTTTGTGTCCCAGTTCAGGCCTGGGCCCCTAGTTTTTTAAGTACCTAGCAACACCCTGGCTCAGTTTATATTCAGTCTCTCTCATGGACTCATTCAGTGATTCTGTGTACATGTCTGTCTTTCAGCCGCTGTTCCCTACTGGAAAGACAACCACATATGTCACATGACTATTGTGCTGTCAGAGAAAGATGATAAAGTACAGTATTGACTACAATAGTTACTATGGTGCATGAGAGGCATATTGCCCTTTGATCTTTTACAAGCACTGAATCAATAGAGCCCTTGATCGGCTGATTTTGTTATTTCTTTTAACCATACTTAGGTGCATTTTAGAATAAGATCAGGCAACTTTTACCACATTACATTAGTAATGTTATGGTGGGACATTTTAGAGGGGGGGGGGTTATGTGGCATCCTTTTCTCATTGCTGCAAGAGCAATAGCCTTGAGACATGGAATACTCTTATTTCCTACCAGGCCTACAAATATAATAAAGGATATATATCTTCGTACAATCCTTGCAAGAGCCATTTTCTTTGTTTCATGTTTACATTTTCTTTTAACAGATACAACACCTCCAGCAGAACCTCCATGCTTTTGCCAGAACAATGGAGTCTGCCCAGATTGTTTATGGCTTTGTCCAGAGGAATGGATAGGCTACCACTGTGAGATAGGTCAGTAAAGTCAGTCTACTTTCATCAGTTAATGCTGTCGTGCATGGGCATATATAGGTCCCTCGATCCATTTGGACTGCGTCCCATTGGCCAGATTGAACCCAGCAATGAGGGACCTACCAATCAGGTGTTGCGGCCGAGCAATCGAACCCACCCACAACACAGGGGATCAGGTTCCAGGTCTTACCGCAACACGTGCCCTCTTTAAGGGAGGACCCGATATATCCCACACCTTTTTATACCATTCTTCCATTTTATATTCTGCTTGCCCTTCCACTTCCTAGCTATAATAATTTGTGCAGCTGTCAATAAATTTGTGAGCAAGTCCTTCATAGCCTGTGAACCTTCCACTCCATCGTAAATTGACTGTTTGGGTTCTGTTTACTCAAATGACACTGTGTTACAGGGGGTATGAGATAGCAATAGCGCGGTCTCACCTGTGCAGGTGGATCAAGAGACTGGAAGCCAGAGAATACTCAGATAGCAGGAGTAGAAATTTTGTGAACCATTTGCTTCATGCCATTGCTACAGTATGATGCTTGGGAAAATTTAAGATGCTTGGGAAAATTTATGATGCTTGGGAAAATTTATTTTCCAATGAATGGAATGGTTAAATGGTGCATAGTTTAGCCTAGAACAGGAATAAATGGCCACAGCAGAAAAGCATTTCAAAATTGCATTAGAGAGCTTTTGTGTGTGTGTGCTACATTAGATGACTAAATTCCCATTTCCTTGTGTGTGACTTTCTGGAAGTGATTTACTGTGAACTATCGTTAAATGAAATAATTGCAAATGAAATTGCTAATACATATGCTAGGAAATGTTATCCCTAGCAAGTGGTTTCTTTTTCCTGTAAATGAGGCAGGTGTTTGATGTAGTTTGTGGCTTTACAAATAGCTATAATTACTGGTGGGGTCTTGAACTCGCATCATCTACAAATGTGGATGAAGGAACTCCTCCTTCTCACACACGCTGTTTTCTTCAAAGCGCTTGCTCCAAAATAGTTCAGGAGTAGCCCCACTTGTTACAGCTAAGATAGGTACACAGGAAACGGCCTTATTAATGAAAAAGTCCATATAGTCCAGGATTGCTTACTAGCACCATGTCCCCAGCAATGGCCTTCAAGTGCTTTCCCTGGCTAGAATGTGCCTTAACTCTGATAAAGCTTCTTCCTTGCCTGGATGAACATAGTTGGAATGCCACCTACTGTACAAACCTAAGAGTCATCTATTGGTCTCTGTCCAATTTTTGTCCCTTGTTCTGCCCACTTTTGCTTTTGACCCCACCCACCACTGGCATGTGGCCACCAGAAGGTTACCCATGAGGGAATATGGCCCTCAGACCAAAAAGCTTACCCACCCCTGATCTCCAGTATCTCAAGGAATCTCAAGCTCTGTAGTGCTATTTGAGAATGACGTTCCTGCAAATTTGCTCCATCCCTGGCAGCGACATAGCTAGCTGCTTGGGCACTTGGGGCCGTGCGTGTGCCCGTTGGGCGGGGTGAGCCATCCACAGGGTGGGGCAAGCTGGGGCGGGGTGCGCTGCGCAGAGCCAGGGCCTGCAGGCACCACGGTAAACTGCCATCTAGTGCCCCCTGCCCCCCCAAGCTACACTAGTGATCCCTGGTCTGAAGGAGACTGCCTTGGAATTCCTTAATGGGAGGGGGCACGAAGGTCACATGGGCCATCCATTGTGGGAGAGCGGACCTGGCCAAATTAGGACTGCTCCAAGTCCTACTTGTTCCATTTCTTCTTCAGGTGGCAACAAGTATCACAGGAGCAGAGCATACATTATAACTTTAATGTAAGAGTCAAGTACTGAAAGGAGTCCAGGTCCAGATCTGTGTCCCCACCCCACCCCCATGTTCTTGAAAATTGTTCTATATGATGAAAACACTTTTTAACATGGAGATGTTTTTCCCCTGCCTTAACCTCTGTGATGCAAGTACTTACATGGGCCACTCTTTTTGAGATATACTAAGCTTTCATAGCTGCCAAGTTTTCCCTTTTCTCGCGAGGAAGCCTATTCAGCATAAGGGAAAATCCCTTAAAAAAAGGGATAACTTGGCAGCTATGAGCTTTGAGATAATTATCGTTGGCAGGTATGGATATTCCAGGGGAAAGTGTGACAACAACACTGAGAATAGTATGTGTATGTTTTTCCTTCGTTCCTTTTCCTCCTCTATTTCAGTAAAGTGAGTAATTAGACTTGTGGTCTCAAGCCAACAGATAAAAATCCCCAATTGAATCCAGGGACATTACAGTTTATTTGCCAGATACAAATGGAACACGGGATGGTCAGGTAGGCTGATGATTAAGTTTGAACTGGACTTATTTATTTTTATGCAACATCTTTCACTCATCTTGATTAGAGTTTCACAGTAAGAAATGGGCACAATTGAAGCTTAGAGGTGGCTGGAAATTTTAAAATGCAATGCCCAGTTTTTAGCCATGCATGCAAAAATGATGAAATGTTGTAAAATCAATGCCAGGAATAGGGAAATCCAGCCATCCAGATGTTTCTGAATTCCTAACACCCATCTTCCCGGCAACACTAGGGAGTCACAGGTTCTGCACTCTGCTATTTGTTATTGTGGCGTTTCACCTCTAGAGGGTCTAGCAAGAGTTAAGTTGCAAGGGAGGTAAACAGCCAATAGGAGCTCTCCAGGCAGAAGCAGGGGTATATAGGGAGAAGCAGGCAGACAGGAGGGGGAGATAAAGGAGTTGAGGGAGTTGATGAGAGAGGTGGAGAGGATTTTTACGGTAGAAGGGAACTTCAGTCAGGGAGGAACAGGGGGAGAACTAATACTAAAGGTTAAGTTAAGTAAACATATTTGAGAAACCGTGAATAATTTTTTATGCTTGTAAGATCTTCACCTAAATACACTTAATTGTTTTGTTCACTGTTCATCTGACTGGATTCCAATCAATTGTGTACCAGTACACAGATTTACTGGTTGGTGGCAGCAAGGGGAAGAAATAGGCGAGGGAGGTATTGGGTCAATAGACCGTCAAACGTCCGGGGACCCTTTACCGGTGTATCTCGCCACAGTTATATCTAGCAATATTACCTTTAAAAACTCTATCATATGGTACACCTCCCCCCAAAAAAACATGGCATGCTTATGTCATAATTATGTTAAGATTCCTTTCAGCACTGGAAAATTAATGTATAGGGTGAGAAGTACACTATAACTAACCTTAATGTTACAGGCTGTAAATATCTGTTACATAGCAGATTTGAGCACAGTTTGCATGACCTCATAAATGGCAGAATCCTATATAATAAAGTGCAAGTGTCTCTGCGTCCAGATTCCCTGTGTCCCTGTGTCCACGCTACTGCGCATGTGCCCCACGGACACAGGGATTGGATGCAGAGACTGCACGCACACACACACACTCTCTCCCCACCCCCCACCTACCGTTTCCCTGTGGCCGCCAACCACTTCTCCCAGCCGGACTGAGGGTTGGCGGCGGGGGGGGGGGGAGCGCGCGTGTGCGTCTAGCAAGGACAGGTCCAGGGGTTCGGAGAAGCGCTGCGGAAGCGCTTCTCCGAACCCCGGAATGTCTCCTTCCTATCGGCGGCTGGGGGAGAGGAAGGAAGGAGGAGAAAGGGCTGCTTTCTCCTCCTTCGTTCCTGTCCCCCTGCCGCCGACAACAAGGACAGGTCCCGGGGTTCGGAGAAGCGCTGCGCAAGCGCTTCTCCGAACCCCAGGATGTCTCCTTCCTATCGGCGGCTGGGGGAGAGGAAGGAAGGAGGAGAAAGGGCTGCTTTCTCCTCCTTCATTCCTGTCCCCCTGCCGCCGACAACAAGGACAGGTCCCGGGGTTCAGAGAAGCGCTGCGCAATCGCTTCTCTGAACCCTGGGATGTTCTAGCGCCCGTTTATTCAACGGGCTGAATTACACTAGTAGTTGAAATAATGAATGTCCTGAAACAATGAAGGGTTAGTTTGGGAAAAGAGAATGGAATTAGAAATCCTTCACAGAACACTACCAACATTTTTCAGACATTTTTCAGACAGATAAGACGATTAATGCTTACAGGAATGTTGTGAGTACCTTACAGTTAAGTCAACCCTGCATAGAATATGGTACTTTAAATATTTTCCACAATATTCCACAATATTTTCCACAGGTGGTGTTCCTAAAGCAACTTGGATGTGCACTAGAAAAAATTGGAATACCTACTCTTGAACCTCCTAATGTATTGAATTGCAAAGTGACCCTACTTGGCCTCTCCGAAAAGGCCAATATGAAAATCTCATATTGATTGGAATTACTGGGTGGCCATAGGTACTACTTTATAAAGGACAGCCATCCTCTATTTGAAGGGATATTCAGTCCAAGTCTGGGGTAAGATAAAGACACGAAAGTGCTCTCTGTTAATGGACTGTTCAAAGTTTGAAACAGGCTTTAGTATATATTGGATGAAATCATTTTAACCTGCTATACTTAACAATTTCCATTACTGAGGCTGCACTGCCATCTAGTGAGTACAGTATTAAATAAGCAAGCTGTTTAAAAGCTAGGCTTCTCATTTTTGCTGAATTTTCTGCCAAATAAGAAGTATTGGGAGAAAAAATAAAGAGGAATAAAATTGCACAGGACTTTGTACATTTTTTTTAAAAAAAAGGGGTATGCCATTGCTCAAGCTCAATGAATGAGTTTTTATATATAAAAAACATGTCTGGAAGTGTTCTTAGAACTATGATATGATGCATGGGATAACAAATGTGGGAAATAAAATGCACGCACGAAAGCTCATACCAAAATAAAAACTTAGTTGGTCTTTAAGGTGCTATTGAAGGAATTTTTTTATTTTGTTTCAACACAGACCAACACGGCTACCTACCTGTAACTAGAATGTGGGAAATGTTTGGAATGACTGATGTTGAAGAATAATTCCAAATTTTAAAAGGCACTTATTTCATGAAAAACATGCATTTATTTTACATAGGAAGTAATATTACTTAACTAAAATGTAATAATTGGTCTTCAATCTTTGATCTCATATTTTTTCCTCGCAAGAACCCTGTGAAGTAAGTTAGGCTGAGAGAAGAAGAAGAAGAAGAAGAAGAAGAAGAAGAAGAAGAAGAAGAAGAAGAGTTTGGATTTGATATCCCGCTTTATCACTACCCGAAGGAGTCTCAAAGCAGCTAACATTCTCCTTTCCCCTCCTCCCCCACAACAGACACTCTGTGAGGTGGGTGGGGCTGAGAGACTTCAGAGAAGTGTGACTAGCCCAATGTCACCCAGCAGCTGCAGGTGGTGGAGCGGAGACACGAACCCGGTTTCCCAGATTACGAGTCTACCGCTCTTAACCACTACACCACACTGTCCCAAGCTCTCTCTGTGAATTTCATGGTGGAGAGAGGTTTTGAACTGTGGCCTCCCAGTTTCCCATATGACACTAAGCCTCTATCATACTGGTTCTCTGAATGTCATTCAGTTGTGTAATCGGTGAATGGCCTAGGCTCAGGGTCACCAACATTTTTAGACTAGTGGACACATCTCAAATTTTGAGAGACTGCTGGGGGAACCAACCGCAGAACGGATGCCATTGAATCAGCATGATATAACACAAAATTAGAGAGACAAGCATCCTCTGACAACCTTCTGGAATATGGTCAGACATACACTTTCGAAATCATGTTACGTTCGTTATAATGGGAATTTGTGATTATGAAGAAATATGTAATGTTGATCTTTTTAATTGAAGTGCATTCAAAACTTACATTCACAACTTAATTACTTTTATAGTGACAATCAGTGCAAATCAAACCCATCAAATTTCTGCTTCTTCCCTGACACCTTTATTTGCTGCTTTTGCAGAGCTTGCTAGTTTATTAGTACTGAATGCCTTATTTCTAGGACTTGCATACAGGCGTGACTACAGGGCCGTCTTAAGCACATCCAGCGCTGTGGTGCAAAGACCCCTCCGGCACCCCTCCCTTTCCCAAAATGTAGAACTCGGGGCCCAACTTGTGGACCACCTCGCAGCCCTGGGAGCCGCTGCCCACAGAGGACGCCGCCGATGTGGTGGCCGCGGCATGGCGGGCCAGACCGCTGGAATCCTGCGCTTGGTTGCGAAGTTCCAAGGTGCCTCCTCCTCCTCCGCTGCCTCACGACAGCTCACTGCCGGCGCTCTCGCTGCTGCCCAGCGGCCCGAGGAGCAGGAGGCAGTTGCCACGCCGCCGCCTTTGCCCCGGGGAGTGGTGGTGGTAGGGCGGAGGGCACTGGTGACATGGAGGAAGCCCCTCAGGATCCACTCCCGACACCGCCGCTCCCTCAGATGACAGCGGCTCGGCGGGCAGCGGCTGAGGGGATTCCTGCGGCCGAGGGAGAGGAGGCGGCGGCAGCAGCAGCAGAGCCATAGGGCTTAGTGGCTCCTTGCACCCCGCCAACCAACTGGCAGTGTGCAGGGAAAGGGGAGGCTGCCGGCAAAGCTGCACAGCTCCCCCACTTGCTGGGGCGCCCCTGAGAGGCCGGCACCCTGGCGCAATGAGCCACTAGGCCCTATGGGAAATACGCCTCTGTGTGACTAAGAATAGCAGTGACCATGCTGAGTTGGTAGGTTGAAGGGTGTGGGGTCATTTTGAGCAAATATTGACACATTGGTGCAATCTCTTTCTTTTCACAATCTGTTTCTTTCGTGTTTCATTGTAGCAACTGAAGGATTATCAATTTTCCGTTACTAATAATGGATAACTAGTGGGTAACTAGATATCTGCCTTGTTCAACAAAAGACCTAAGTTCAAGAAGCGTAATTAATATTATCTGCACAGTGTATAGCCTCATGAACTTTGATATTCCATGCAATGCGAACTTTAGACTCTTTCTTCTTGATGGCTAAGAGCACATATACATCAAGAAAGGCACTCAGGCTATCAGGAATAACATGGAGAATGTAGGCCTTGATCTCCCGAGATCCCTTTCAGCTCTGATTCCATGAGTGTGTGTGTGTGTGTGTGTGTGTATAGGTCCGGCACAGAGGGTCTTCTGGTGGTTCCCTCACTGTGAGAAGTGAGGTTACAGGGAACCAGGCAGAGGGCCTTCTTGGTAGTGGCTCCTGCCCTATGGAATGCTCTTCCATCAGATGTCAAGGAAATAAACAACTACCGGTACCTGACTTTTGGAAGACACCTGGAGGCAACCCTGTATTGGGAATTTTTTAATGTCCAATGTTTTACAATTTTTTATGTATTGCAAGCCACCTAGAGTGGGTGAGGAAACCCAGCCAGATGGGTGGCGTATAAATAAAACAACAACACTTTGCTTAACTGGTTAGGTGAATAGGGCATGTGAAGGCCAGTCCTGAGGTATCTGTGAGTGATTAAACAACAAGCCATACACTGCAGCAGACTGGCTTACAAGATGGTAGATGAGGAAGTAGATAGATATTCGGGGCTTGATAGAGAGGTGTGTGTGAGTGACCCTCTCTTTGCTTTCCATTGGTTCTATGTTTACAGCTTAGCCCGGTAAAGCACATTTGCAATCCTCTACAGTGCTCAGAAGCCCTATTTGGTCCAGTCCTTTACTCTCCTGAGAGCGCACCCCATGGAGATCAATGAACATCGGCGCAGGCACTGCGGAGCAGCCTCAGTCATTGAACACGGCTTGGCCTGGAAGAAGGACCCGTGAATGACGTTTTTGCAAATACGCTCCTCTGCCCAGAAGAGACGCCAACTGCACGGAACTGATTACCAGAAACCAACAAGAGAGACTAGAATCAGGCGCATTCATTCCCGCGCATGCGCGTTAACTGGACTCGAGTTGCCTTTCTTTTTATTTTTTTTAAGGTCAAGAAAAATCTGGGTCGCTCTACGTCGCTGTCCTGTACGTAAGCACGCGTGTGTGCCCCACACCCTTTATTTCGCGCCTGCGCGGTACCGGTTTCCTCTGACGAAGCTCTTCGGTACAGCGGTACCCGCTGTCAGGTTATGGGCGGAGTGCGCATGCGTGGTGGCCCGGCGGCAGACGCGGCAGCAGCAGCAGCAACCGCCTTGGCCGAGTCTCTTTGCCACGTACGGCAGCGGCGGCAGCAGTGAGTGAGGAGGCGGAGAGCGGGTGGGGGTACAGGGTCGTGGGGCTGGCTGGCGCCGCGGCCTCCACTTTGTGGAAGAAACGGAGCGCGTGGGGTGGGGGAGCCGGTGTGCCGGTTTGAATGGGAGAGGCCGAGCCGCTGCCCACCGGGGAAGGAGCGGGTAGGACCGGTCGGGGGGGTGGGCTCAGGGCGCCTGGATGAGGCCTAGGCCGCGCCCTTCCACATCCACTCGAAACAGGGGAAGGCCACGCACTGGCTCAGCTGTTGCCACATCAACCTCAACCCATCGGCCTTGAGTCTTGTTTCTTGCTCGCCTCTCCTTCCCCACATAATTCCTTTTCTAGTTTGGGGGAGCTGCTTTAGCCTACTGCAGCAAACAGCAGGGCCAAAGCAGTGTAGATTTAATTGTGTTGTAACGAGCTTTCGTTGGGACACACACACACACACACACACACACACACACACACGGAAAAGATGCACTTCCCATTTGTGAGAAAAAGTTCCTTAGCTGCCTCCACCCTACCAGGGCTGGAGAGCCTAAAATGGGAAGAGGTCGATTTGGGGTTTCTGATTCTTTGTCACTGAGGAAGGCTCTGCAGAATACACAGCTCCCTTTATTTAAATGCTTCATCTTCTTTGTAAACCTTCAAAGTTTGTTTGTTTTTTCCTCAAGCTGCCTCTTCTTACTTGGAGTCTTTTGAGTTGTTTATCCAAGGTCATGCCAAGAGGCCCAACAGGACAGTTGTCGTTATATCTGGCTTGCTGGACTCTTAATTCTTCTACGCCTTCTACTCTAATTTGTATACTTAGAAGATGTGGAAATGTTCACAGTTCAGAATCTCAAAAGTTGAAGCACCGTGCATTTCGTTCATGCAAAGAAATTGTTATTAGCCCAGCGAAGCAGCTTTAAAAAGTGCTCAGAGCTGCTGTCAGTATTTAGTTACTTGACATTCTGAGCCAGCTGGGGCATGAGCCAGCAACTCTTCCTGTCATTGCTTTTTTGTCTTGTTTACTCCTTCAGAGAAGTTGGGGGTGTGATCAGGGCAAGTCATTGGGGTTGAAGAGATCTGTCATGGCTGATATGAGAGTGGTAGAAGGAAATCCTGTTCTTGCAAAACGGTTGCATTCATAAGCACATATACTTGGAGAAATTTGTGGCAAGAGACTTTTATTTTGTTTCTCTTACAGAATTAAGCTTTAATACTGTAATCCCAAGTATTAGCTTTGGTTCTAGCAATAGTTGCTTCCACTGTATAGTACATAAAAATATATTGGAAACCCATTACAATATACAACCAGTCATTTAATATTTGTGCAGTACAATTTATACATGTCTATCAGAAGTAAGCATTGTTGAGCTCAATAGGACATGCTTCTAGATAAGATGATACAGGATTGAAACCTTAAATAAATATAGAGACATAATTGAGTTGCCTGCTTCTAAAGAAAATTTTTGCCATTGAAATTTCATAAACTGATACATAGCCAGCACTAGAAGCTCAGTTACCGAGATAGTTGGCAGTCTCTTGTGATTACAAAGTTAATGATCCTTAAAGGAATTACTTTTCTCAAATATCCTTTACACTAATTTAATCTACTGCAACTAAAGTGCCAGTTTTTATTGTACCTTTAACAGCTAACAGGTTTACTTAATATAAACTCACAAATCGAAGCCCACTTTTATCAGATGCATCTGAAATGGTATTTGTATTTAGGGATCTAAATACCAAAGGGGTATTTAGGGATTCATCTGCCAGGGATTCCTGCATTGAAGGGAGTTGGAGTAATGACCCCTTGGATCCCTTCCAACTACAATTTTATGATGTTGTGAAATCAGTCTCTAGGTGGGTTGCAAACAGAAATATAAATCACAATATAAATTAAATATAATTAGTCTTTTTAACGTATATCACAAACTGAAAGTAAAACATGCACTCAACAGGAATATTGGAGAGTCTACATTCAACAGAGGCTTGTGAACAGCTTAGAAATTTTACTACAATAAAGAATACAGTGTTTAAGTTAATAAAGTAACTCATAACAGCATAGCAAAAGCATCTTCATAAGGGTTTGCTATAAGGAAAATCTGGTGGTTGTAGTAATAAAAGATATTGCCAGCAACAGTTTAGCTACTGGTAGTGAGCTACTAGTGATATGTAGGTGTATCATATCGGTACTTCACAACTGAATTTATTGCTAAATAGATTTGAAGGTCAAATTAAGTCTGATTTCTATAAAGCATAAACTGCCTTGAATCCCACACCTGTTTAAAGATTCTGTTCTTACAGCTGTTACAGTGCATTTACTTTTAACAAATTCGTGTTACTTAACTTAAGAAGTGTAGGGTTGTTGTTTTTTTATAAAAAGTGGCAATTTTAACATTTAAAATTATAATCTTAATTATCCAATTTGGCTGTATAGGAACTAATGAGTGTCTCTTTCATTGTATAGTCTAGAAATGTCCCAACTATTTTTTGGAAACTACAAATTTTGGCTTTGAACCAAAGGAGGACATGCATAATGATATGAAAAAGAGAACCACAGGTCCCAGTGCTGATAAACCTTACAAATAAGCTGATGACACATGCCACTTTAGATTTCACTTTTATCTGGCCTAGACTCTGTAGAATTAGTGCAGCAGAATGTAACATGTTGGCTCTGAAAGCATGTCATACAAATGTTTTAACAATTTTAAGTGTACATTTTGGGAATTGTATTATTATTCATAGATTCTTAAGCATCCTTCGCCACAAGGTCCTGGGGTGTGTATAAAATGTTACCGTATTCATTTTTTAAAATGCAATTAGATTACTAAAACACATATCAGGTGTCAAAAGCCGGGGTTAATAGGTATGTATTCAGCACATGAATCACATTCTAAGAATTATTTTCCTTCAAGGACATATTTGGATTATTGCATCTACTGTGCTTGCTTGTTTTGGAGCTTTCTGCTGGACACTGCTGGCAGTATCCGGCCAGTGGAACTCTTGCCCATATGATCAGTGGGGCAGAAGGGGGAGTGCTGCACAAATAAATGATGCTTTCTGTGGTGCACAGTGAGAGGCTGGCTTAGCACAGACAGCTGAGCAAAGGCATAAGGAGGGTTTGGATTACTCTGTTACTTGCCTTCTGAATAATAATAATAATAATAATAATATAAGAATGAATGTCTATGCTAATTAATGAAAGCCTTTGATGGTGACTGAGACTTAACTAAGTTGCCTTTGTGTTTTAATGCAGATTCCACACACTGCTGCCTATTGTTACATTTTACTAACCACTACTGCATGGCGGGACATCTGACCTCCAGCTGAAAGTAAAAGGGATAATCTGCCCAGCTACTCGATACATTTTTCAAGACAGGTACACTTAATATTTGATGAAATAAAGTTATTGATAAAGAAAGTGAATTGTACTGTAAAGTTCACAGTGACAGTGCCTTGTCTGGAAATTCTTAGTACTGTGTTCACTTTTTCATGCTGAAGATGTTAAAACAAGTATGCTCTTTCAAAAAATAACCAATATTATGCTAATTTTTAAGATGAACATTAATTTTTTCTATTACAGCTTTGGATTGTAGGAAAGTTGTACAAAATGGCTACTCACAGGAAGTTGGCATCACCATTTCCCCTCATTTCATTCCCCTCTCCAAATGCCTATAGCATTTTTGCAATTGTTAACAGTTTTAAAATCTGTTTTAGGTAGTATACATTATTATATGTGCACTTCTTTCTAGCATTATGCCATTCAGTAATATATTATTTCCCTCCCTAATCTAGTAATATAAAATTGTGCTTTGGCTGGAATGAATCAGTGTAATTGTTTCTCAGGGTATATTAATGTAAATGTATTTCATTTTGAATAGCTGTGTAAGAAGGCCAGAGTTAACCATGAATGGACAACTGGATTTGAGTGGAAAGCTTATAATTAAAGCTCAAATGGGTGATGATATTAGAAGAATTCCCATTCACAATGAGGACATCACCTATGACGAGTTAGTGCTGATGATGCAGAGAGTTTTCAGGGGAAAGCTTCTGAGCAATGATGAAGTTACAATAAAATACAAAGATGAAGGTAGGATTTCTTTGAACTTTTAGTGTTAACTAATAGTACAAAAATCTTTTTGGTGTTCCAATTGTTTTTGTTATGGCACATTTCTCTTCTTTTTCTGACCAGTGTAGAGCTCTGTTCTTGATATGTCAGCACAGTGCTAGTATCCTGCAGGAAGTGTGGTAGGAAACAAAAGTTATGGCAGCATGTCATAGATACTGCTTATTTATATTGTGCATTGCACTGTATAACTCAGTTGCTTACCTCCGTGGTGGTAATGCTGAGTTTAAAAGTCATGCATTCTGTGATGCTGTATCTGTGAGTGATCTCCAACTAAGTTATACATAGAATACAAATGGAAATCAATGGACTTAAGTGTTTCTATTTTCAGTATTGCCCTATGTAATGGGGCAGTTCCATCAACCTAGGAAATTTCAGCCTTTTCTGTGGCTTTAATAATTACCATGGGTTCTCCAGCAAAAACTTAAAAGCAAAGGCACTCCCTCAAGATTTGGAACTAGTCTGGGACAGATGGCCTTGAATAAGCCCAATAATTAATATTTGTAGAGAGACAAGAGGGAGGCAACTGTGAGACTCGGGGAACCAGTGGTTCTGGGCTTTTATTAGCATAGGAAAGGGTTAGGGCTTTGTTCTACAACTGGATACTGACACCAACAGGAGAAAGTTGGAAATTGACATTGCTGAATCCTGTCAGCAGCCCCAGGGGTCTCTTATTCGGTTCTATATTTGAGGCTTGCACCCCTGAACTAAGATGCAAGTGGAGCTGTGACTCTTCAGACGCCTGGCTTGTATCCCAAAGGACATTTGCTATATAATAATTACTGTATTAGGCCTGTATGCACACAATTCCTATAATTCTCAAAAATAATTGTCTTGAACAAGTGCTACTATTCTGATGTTACCTGAAGTAACCTGAAGTAAGGGATTGGGCAAGTCTCGCCTATATCTGCAGTATAATCCAGGGCAGCAGCACAAATGTAAAGTGGAAGAGCATGTTGGCATGTATTTCGCAAAGTAGTCTCTGTCTAAACATGCCCAAAGTGTTTCTCTTGCTTTTAGCTTTTCTTGAAATTGCTAGTCATTTTGGGACTGAACAGGACTTTTTGCTCCTGTGGAAATCTGTGTTTTGTTGCTTTGGAATTTACTGGGTGAAATGACTGCCATTAAGATTGAGGTGATATGTTTTCCACTGGTTCTTCTGCATTATGATTTTGGGACTCCCTAGGAACTCAGAAATTCGCAGATGTGCTTATCTACCACAGGGCATTGGGGCATCAGCCAGCAGCTTTCATAATGTAGCACCAAGTACTTACTGTGAAGTGGTCACTGGACATGTTTTAGAGAACAGATTCTGTGGACATAGTCTTTGCATTACCTCCTTTCATTATTTATATAAGTACTGTGACTGCTATGTAAAGTTGATGTAATGCCAGTGAATATTTTAGAGGAAATTGGAATAGGAGAGGCTAAATAATAATCTGCCAGAAATTGTTCTATGGGTATGTATAGTTTGGGGGGGGGGACCTGCTAACTTTATTACCAAGAGTCATTTTCTCTTTACATATACAATGGTACCTCTGGTTGTGGACACGATCCATTCCGGGGTGTCATGTGCACCCCGAAAAGTCCACAACCAGAGCGGCGCTTTGCGCACGAGCTAAGTGTGATAGAGTGCTTCTGCGCGCGCGGTGAAACCTGGAAGTAAACACTTCCGGGTTTGCCACATTCGCAAGCTGAAGAGAAGCAACATGAGGTATGACTGTATACATCTTTTATTTGTGGAGAGGAGGATGTGTTTACCTCTAACGGATGCTCATTGCAAGTGACATTCTGTAAAGTGATTATTTTTATTAATGTGCATAAGATCTGATTCCTAATTCTCTTTAATTAACAGATGGAGATCTAATAACAATCTTTGATAGCTCAGATCTTTCTTTTGCAATCCAGTGCAGTAGGATACTGAAGTTGACACTGTTTGGTAAGTACTAATGATTTTTGAGTCACATGAAATTCTTGTACTTGGGGGGGGGGGCTATTCTTAGCAAACTAGTGCTTTCCCCTTATTATGCATCTTGGTAATAAACTTTCCTTCATGCCCACCCAGCAGTTCAGGCATTTACAGGTGACAAAGGCCACATTGTCCTGGAAAAGGGCATTTATTTATTTATTTGCTAGCTTGGAGTACCTGGAACTTTTAGAAACCAAAAAACATTTTGTTTTATAAATGGATAGTGTAATTTGTCAGTTTGGACCCATCACACCAAAAATGGGTAAAGTTATGCCAAAGTCATGTACGTATTAGTCTGCCATCTTGATTCAAATTGGTTATTGGAGTCCAAGAAAGACCGTTACCACAGGAAACCTTTATGCTGAGTTCAGTGATGTTATATTGAGAGACCGCTAAACCTATGCCAAAAAGTGGGCAAAGTTACCCAAAGTTAAAGTCCGCCATCTTTATTCAATATGGCATCTAGCATTCACATGTTGACGAAGAGCACTGCCCCCACCTCAGGAATCCCCATGCCAAGTTTGGTGACAATATCTTGACAGGTGTCCAAATATATAGCAAATGAACAAATGGATGGGCAGATGAACAAACCATTTCCCAAAATATAGTAAATTTGAGTTCATAGGCACCCTTTACTGTAAGATCTTAAGGTAGGTTTCCACAAAGTGCATTCCATTTTCACAGTTAAGGTTGTTTTCAGTGTATAGCAGGGGTGGCCAACTCCCAAGAGACTGCGATCTACTCACAGAGTTAAAAACTGGCAGTGATCTACCCCCTTTTTAGGAAGGAGGAAGGCCCATTTTGGGGGGTTTCGGGCCAAAGTTGTTGAGTTTTTTCAGGGAGGAGGTAAAATTTTGAGCTTTTTTAGGGGAGCCACAGTTGTTCAGCTTCTTTGGGGGGAGCTAATGATCTACCAGTGATCTACTGCAGATGTCCAGTGATCTACCGGTACTACTATCTACCTGTTGGACATGCCTGGTGTATAGAATTGGCTAGAATAAGGCTATGAAATGCTTTTACTTTAATTCTTACAGGAAGGCAATTGAAAATTCTTGTGCCATAAAGACTCATTAGTATAATATTCCTTTTACAGTGAATGGGCAGCCAAGGCCTCTAGAATCTAATCAAGTGAAATACCTCCGTCGAGAGCTGATAGAACTTCGTAACAAAGTGAATCGTTTGCTGGATTGCCTAGAGCCCCCAGGTGAACCAGGACTTTCCACAAGCCTCCCTGAAAATGGTAGGTTGGTGATTGGCACTGCCAAATAATTGCTTGAGCTTCCGCAGTTGTGTGTACATGTATTTCCCATGTAGAACCCTCCACCCCATCCCAACCAGAGTTCTGTTTAATAAAACTGTAATCTTGACAGCTATCTCTCATAAAAAGTATCTGAATACGGATATCTTTTTTATGATCTCTGTTGCGACTTGGGATAAAAATCCTGTGCTAGTATCTTGCTCAATATACACCAAATTTGTTGTGCTAAAGTGTAAAGAAAACGGTATAATTTGTTGAATAAATAAAACTTATGAAAAGTCATCACCTTAATATACAACAAGAACCCCCATGTTAAATAACATAATATTGGTTATTATGGTGTGTTGAGATAGAATACATTCTTCAGTTTACTGCATACATGCTGACCGTACCTCTGGGGAGAAGTTGGGAGTGGTTCTTAGGCATGTCTGGAACATCCTCTGTGGGAAGAGGGAGATGACTGAACCAGAAAATCCTGTGAGTTTTGAATGTGTGTTTAACTACCTCTAATTGGTCAGCTGCCTAGTCAGGTGGTATTTGAAATATTCAAACACATGGCAATCAAGCCCCTGCATGTGTACATTGGACCTTCTTCATATATGAACTTCCAGTTACTTTCTTTGTGAGAAAAACATTTACAGTGGAACCTCGGTTTACGAATTTTCGGTTTACGAACGCCCCGGACCCATCTGGAACGGATTAATTCACTTTCCATTACTTTCAATGGTTACCCCATGGTGCACAATACAGTGGTACCTCGGTTTAGGAACACAATTGGTTCCGGAAGTCTGTTCATAAACTGAAGCGAATTTTCACATTGAAATTAATGGAAAGTGGATTAATCCGCTCCAGATGCATCCGCGGAGTACTCAACCTGAAGCGTACTTAACCCGATGCATGGGTGTAATTGGTTCCGGAAGTCTGTTCATAAACTGAAGCATTCATAAACTGAAGCGAACTTTCCCATTGAAAGTAATGGAAAGGGAATCCGTTCCAGATGGATCCGCGGCGTTCGTAAACTGAAAATTCATAAACTGAGGTGTTCATAAACCGAGGTTCCACTGTAAAAGATAGTAACACTTCTGATGTGAGGTTGCTAAGCAAGCTGTGGTAGTCCTTGAAACAAACTTGGATACTCTATCAACAAGGCCTCTAAAAAGTTATTTTTTGTCTTGCAGATGTTGCAGAGAGTAGGGAAGATAAGCCTGCTACTACTGATTCCACTGTCAAGCCTTCTACTCAAGTTATAGCAGCAAGTATGTCTGCTTTTGATCCATTAAAAAATCAAGATGAAATCAACAAAAATGTCATGTCAGCATTTGGGCTGGCAGATGATCAGGTGTCGGGTAAGAATACATATTTTATTGAAACCCTTGTTGAAGTTTGAACCTTTCAAAATCATCCATGCATCATGAGGATCTTGTAGAATGAACATGAGGGAAATACAAAATTCTTATTTTATTATAGTTAAAAACATTGGTAACAATTAAACGACAATCCTTTTCCAATACCGAAATGACAATTCCCAAGATGTAATTAGATATGGTAGGTGAGCTAACATCTTTTTGGTGTCAGCTGATACTTAGTCTTATGTTCCTACTGTCTCATGAACTTCCCCAAAATGCACAAAAGTCTATAATTTTTTATGCCTTTTATATGTATTCTTCCTGTAAAATGCACGCTTCTCAGGGCCTTTCAATGCACCCCCCCCATAAATATCCATATTTTTTTGGTGACAAGCATAATCCTACTGATAGTGGTGTTCCGATCTGCAAGCAAGTTCATGAAGTCGAATACGGTTAGCACCACTGTGAAAAATGGACTTAACAAATTCCTCCCCTATCCTTAGATAAAGCATTTCCCCCCAGACATGTAGCAGCAAATTAGACACATTGATTTCTCTAGCATCATTAATCCATTCCAAGGGCTTTTCTGTGATCTTAATTTGAAGGAAACAATGTATGCACAGCGTGACATTCCTGCATAGTATACTACCCTTTGCTTCTCTCAGTAGCATAATTCTTGTTTTAGACTATTTTTCTGTCATCTGCAAAAGTGGTTGGATGTATGCTCCAAATTTAGCTTGCACTTCCTGAAGGTTTTGATTTTAATTTTGCACTAGGATCATTAGATGTGGACGACACCAAAGCCCTAGAACCATCATGCCATATGTACACAAAAAACGCTGTTTCTGGATTTTTATGTGCTTGCAACATGAACGCCACGTGGATGGTCAACCTAAAGACATACAACCCATGGTTAAATTGTGCTGATTCTTAGTTTAAAGAACTGAGAATAGTCTTTTATGTTGTAAAAGCAAAAGCATTGCCCTTGTGATCATACATAAAAATTTGAAAAGGAATGCAGTGTGTCTGAAAGAGCCAGAAAACAGAAAATACATGTAAGAGGATTTTTTGGTGATACATTAACAATAGTATTTTAGTAATGACTGGATAACTTTTCTATAATACAAAAACAATCTATAATATAAATTGGAAACTCCTGAGACTGTGGTACGTGGCTCATAGGGTGTCACTTTAAGGGATTAAACGTACTCCAAAGCTGTGATCTGGTAATTGACAAGTACTTGTAATTATCACATTAATTATAAATAGGGAAAACTTAGTTGCTACATTGCTATAATGTTTCATAGTGCAGAGTAAGTTGATTGCCCTGTTGCTCAGACTAATAATCACTGTGTGTATTCACTGTAAAAAACAAAGTATTCTCAAGAGAAAATTGGATGTTGAGTTGGTTTCCTTGATGCAAAATTAGCCTTGTGCAAGGCAAATTAAGCATGTTACAGCTGTCCATGTAGACTATACTTTGAGTGGTGAAAATTGATCTGCCCCAAAGCAGTCAGATGATGAATTCATGCCATAGCTGTTGCATGGTTTGAATTTGCTACATGCTTAGGTCACCCTTGGGTT